>NC_140503.1:3397179-3934679 GCF_964339955.1 Pipistrellus hanaki
TCGCTCTCTAAGCATCCCGCAGGCAGTGAGGGAGGGGAGGTCGTGTGGATGAGTTACCCCGGGCACTCGAGAAATGCCGCTCCTGCAGTCTGGGAGACGGCTCTGGAGGAGGCGGTGGGCTTGGCTCCAGAACAGACCATCGTGACAGACGGAGCCTGGCTCTCGGGCCGCGGGTGGTGGTGAAGCGGCCTCGGGGGGAGCGGCTCCTCGGAAAGGCGGCGGGGGTGGGCCAGGAAGGGGCCCCCGGGGAAACGTGCTGCACAAACGTGATAGCAGGAAGAGGCGTTCGGGGTCAGCAGGAAGTCTGCGGACGGTGGCCCCTGCAGTGGGGCCAGGGAGGGGAGCAGGGGCCCTCTAGGGAGTTCTGTCAAGGGCTAGGGGAGACCCGAGGTCCGGGGACAGAGGGAGGGCAGGAGGCGGTGAGGGCGTGGACAGGGCAGTCTGTCCTGTTCTAGCACAGAAGGCATCCTGGGAGGGATGGGAGTCAGGATCTTAGGAGACAGAGCCTGGCGCAAAATGGGTGGCGTGGGGGCTGGCACCTTGGAAAATATTAAGTTCTCTGGCCCTTTAAGGAAAGATTCCCACAAAGAAGAATTGGGAGTGGCCCAGGGCCAGCAGGGAAGGCCATCCTGGGCTAACTCCTTACAGTGCTGAGGGTCCCGTCCGTCCTCAGCCCTGCGTGTGGCCCTGACTCCCCAAGCTGCTGAGTGCTCCCAGGAGGGGGCTGGACGGCCCAGGCGCCCCCGGCAGCCGGCAGAGCGCCAGGCGCGCAGTAGGTGCACCGTTAGGAAAGCAGGCCGGACCTGCGGCCGTGCGGGCTGTGCTGCGTGCGCGCTCGGCGGCTGGGATGAGCACGCTCCCGGGCGGGAGCCGGTAGAGACACCTGGCATTCCTTCTCGGGGGCCTTCTCCGCCAGCGTCTTCAGTCATCGTTTCCTTTGCTCTTGATCCCCAGAGACGGTTGATGGATTCTGTCCTTTACGTTTCACATGAGGAGCCGGGCAGGCAGTGACCCGGGAACTAGCTCCGGAGGCACGGGCTTAGCAGTGAAGTGAGAACTTCCCACCGTGGGCGCTGACCAGAGCGGTCCCTGGTGGGAGGCGGGGGCTCCTGCAGCCTGGGGGCGCCGTGGAGATCCGGTGGCCACGCGGTGGTCAGCGGCGGGACGGCGTGTTCCCTGGCTCAGAGGTCAGACGGGGGAGCCTCGAGGCCGTCTCCGCGGAGGTGGGCAGGGCGTGCTCCGCCTTCCGCCCCCTCCACAGGCCTCTCCCGGCGTGGGTGCGGGTGGTCTCGAAGCGGTCGGGAGCCCGCGTGCTGGGGTTGAGTCTGTGGATGTAAATCGTGCAAACGTGGAACAGAGGCCCTCATCCGACGGCAATGGCCAGACGAGCATCGTCAGCGAGCAGAACCGGCTGCTGGGTTCCGTCCGTCCTGACCCAGTTTTTGATGAGTCCTCTGTTCTAGTCACCGCTCTATCCCTGGCGCCTGTGGGTGTTGGTGTGGGTGCTGGTGCGTGTGGGTGTGCGGTAATTATCTGAGTCTCAATGCCTTGTCCCCGGAACGGAAATAGCACTTCTGTGTGTGTGTGTGTGTGTGTGTGTGTGTGTGTTGCGTGTGCTGCGGCGGCGGCGGCGGCCGGCGTTCCCACCGGAGACGCTCGGTGATGGGGAACTCGGGGGCGGGCTGGCGGGCGCTGCCGGCTGGGCCACATGCTGCGCTGCTGCTGAGCTGCGGGGTGCTGCCCGCAGGTGTCGCTGGGAAAGTCGCTCCTGGGCACGTGGCCACAGGCGTGTGCGGAGCCACGTGCAGCACAGGGCGGCGATGATGAGACGCAGCTGCTTGTTGTTAATAATAATAACCGAGAGCCTTTGTCGAGCGGGCTGCTCCCTGGTGTTCTCTCTCAGAGGCTCTGGGAGGAAGTTCCAGGCCCAGCGGTGCCCTGGCTGCCATCGCCCTTGTGGCAGCCGGGCCAGCGGTGGCCCCTGGGCGGGGCGGGGGCACACGTGGAGGAGTTTGTCCCCTGGAGCCCTCCTGGGCGCTGGGGGCCTGTCCCTGGGAGAGAGCCCCCGGCGGGCTCCTGAGGCCTCCCTGTGGGACGTGGCAGAGCGGGGGACGGCCTGTCCCAGCCCTCCCTGTGTCTGGTTTTAGGAGTGACGTGGTTTTTAAATGTCCGAGGAAGTACCTCGCGCGTAGAAGAGAGTATACACAGCGTGTGTGCACAGTTGGGGAAGTAAATACGAAACGAACACCTGCATCCCCGTTGCCTCTTCTGAATAAATCCCAGAATCCCTTTGCCTGGTTCCCATGAGCCCCTGCTCTGGTCTCCTCCTCGCCTGCAGCCTCAGTGCTTCCCACACTCACCGCTGCTTCCTGGCCGGGGCTGCCTTCTGCGCACTCGCTGCCTCTGCACCTGTCACCCAGGCAGGGTGCCCTTCCGCTGTCACATCAGCTGGCCTAGAGGTCTCAGCTTACATCGTTTAACCCCCCCACCCCCTCCAGGAATGGCTGGCCTCCCAGGCAGGTCCCGACTCCCACAATGCCCTGGGCTCACATCACCATAGTGACCCGTTTGCCTTTTCCCTTTGCTGGGTCCTGAGGTGGTTGAGGACCGAAGGCCTTGTCTGCTCCTGCTCAGCGGGGCTCGGCTCAGGGTGCCCCGGGGTGTGGGGTGTGCACTGGAGCCCGGGCCTCCCTCAGTCCCTGGGGACACTGTGTTTCAGGCCACCACGGAGCCTCCTCTCCAGGGAGCGGGGGTGCTGCCTTCATGTGCCGCCATCGTCCACGCGTGTGGCTCCTGGCGTGTCGGAATGTCCAGGCACATGCGGTCAGAATGAACTTCCTCGCCCAAGCCCTGGAATTACCCTGAGCCTCAGCCGCTCCAGAGCCAGCGAGTGGCGGAGAGAATGGGGAGCTTCTGTGTCTGGCTGGGGGCACTGGGTGACCGTGTGGTACCCTCAGCACACCCAGGGACCCAGGTTTCGTTCCAGAACTGGCATTCTTTTGAGAAACAAGTTTCTCCTAAAATTAAATGACACTGAAGCCATCATCCCTCGGCCTGGACCTCCCTGCCGTGCACAGAGAAGCTTGAGCTGTTATCGTCATTCACACACGGCAACGGCCTGACCCTGCCCGCCGCCTGCAGCCGCTCCCTCCCTCCAAGATGCCGCCACAGGCCTGTCAGCTTGAGCACCTGGCATCGAAGGCTCTGTGCTCACCACCCGGGGCTGCGCTGCTCCGAGGTTTCAGGAAAACACACCCTGGAGTCTCCTCAATCTCGTTCCCGTCGGTGTGTGTGCTTTGCACGTGATAAAGTAAAATAACAGAACCACCTACCTTACAGGAAATCCCTAAGTCCCCCACCACCACCACCCCGGGCTTTTTCTCCTGAACAAGTGCGGCTTCAATCCTCAGCGGACCTGGAGGTGACCATCCGTGTTTTCCTCTCATCACGGTGGGGGCGTCTCCCTGTGGGTCACTGTCACCGTCACCTTCACGGCTGCGCAGCGTTTTGGTGGCCGCAGCCTGTGTGTCCTCAGCCCCCGCCGGCTTGTGGAAGGAAGGACTCTGGCTCTCTGGAAGCGGCTCTGAGCAATGAGGGTGGAGGAGTAACAAAGAGGGCACTCAGCAAGCGAGTAGGGAGCGGCATTGATGGGTGCTGCATCAGAGGGAGGGAGGGGACAGCCTGCCCACAGGGCTGGGAAGGCTTTCTCGGAGTCACGTTTTCCTCATGCACACTCTGCTTTTAGGGGGGCCTTTCCAGGAGTGAGGCCGTGATGAGGAGGGCTCTAGGGCAGAGAAAAGTAGGCTCATGGGGCCTTGAAAATGAGCCTCAACCATCATCATCATCATCATCATCATCATCATCATCATCCAGCCATCCCGGCGCCGTTTACCCACAGACCCATGTCCCCCATTGGCCATCGGCCATGCCCGTGCAGCTCTGTGTCTGCTCTTTGGGCCTCGGTGCCCAAGGTTCGATGACGAAAGCTGCACAGTGATCCCTGATGCCTTGTGAGGCACGTCCCCTACCTTGTTCTTCCTCAGTAAATACCTTGGCTGTGGTTTGTCCCTTTGCACTTGGATACACGTTTTACTTTGACCTTTATTTTTATTTTTTATTAAGGTTAGAGGGGTGACATAGGTCAAGGACATTACCAAGCTCCAGGTGTTGGTTTTATAACCTGCATATTGCATTCTACACTCACCACACAAAGTCTAGCCCCCTGTCACCATGAATGGACTCCCAGGTGTACACGTTAGAATCAGCCTGGGGACCCCGTGACTGGGACCGCAGCCACTCACCAGACCAGGAAGAGCTGGGCCTTTAGGTTATTGAATCGGGCACTCCATGAAGATGGTCTATCTCCCTCTCTAAGCAGGCCTCCTCTTAAGTCTGCTAGTCAAGTTTTCTAATAGTCTTCTTCAAGCTTTTACACAATTTTGCTAGATGTACTGCACTTTATATTCAGAAACTATTGTGAAGGCTGTCTTGTGAAGTAAGTTATCTTTGTTGAGATACAACCTACAAACCACACAATTCACCTGCTTTAAAGTGCTCAGCAGAGCACAGAGCCGTATGGCCATCACCGAAACCTAAACTTGATCACCCCCCGAGAGCCCCGTGGCTGCCAGTGGTCACTCCTCACCCCGGGCAGGAAGGGATGAGGGAGGGAGGGAGGGAGGGAGGGAAGGCGCATTCCTGCATCGCCCTCCCGGCCTCAGCTTCTCTGATTTGTGTTGGGTCTTGCTCGCCTCCTGTTCCTATTACTGTTTTTCATGCCAGCACCCAGCCTCCTTCCTGCTCCTCCCTGCTCTTCGTCCTCCACACCCTGGCCAGACCCTTTCCCCCGAAGACAACCACGTGCCCCCACGGCTCTCCCGGCCCCGCTGGACGTGGGCCACCTGCAGTTCCGCAGCTGCATGGTTTCTGTGCAGAAGCTCCGGTCGCCTCCGGCCCCTGAGAAACTCGCTTTTGGGAGGCAGCTCATCGGTGCGTAGGCGAAATCCTCTTCTGGGCCCGCAGAGTCCCCGGAGAGCGCCCAGAGCTGACCTGCTTACTCCTGCTCCCCCTCTTCCTCCCGAGAGGGCGCTGCCTCGGTCACCCCGGGGAGGAGGCTAATTAAGTCCGGGAGCCGCAGCCTCTGGCGGGCGGGCGCTCTGTCCACCTGAGTGCCCGCAACGACGGTCTTCTGCTCTAAGGGCAGCATCACTGCCTCTCTCAGACCGACCTGGGCCATCTGTGCCCGGCCCCGCAGCCCCGGGCAATGCCACTTCACTCCGCAGTCTGGCCACTCCTCGCCCGCCTTCCCTGAGCGCGTGGTCCATGCTGGGTACCTGCTTGGAGGTACAAAAGCTTGCCCTCTCCGGGCTCAAAGTCTAGCTAAGGAAAGAACAAGAAACAAGACACCCGTTCAAGAGATAAGCAGCCCTGGCTGGTGTGGTTCAGAGGATAGAGCGTTGGCCTGCCGACCCAAGGGTCCTGGGTTCTATTCCGGTCAAGGGCATGTACCTTGGTTGCAGGCTCCTCCCCGGCCTGGGCCCTGCTCGGGGTGCCTGCAGGAGGCAACCAATCGATGTGTTTCTCTCACATCGACGTTTCTCTCTGTCTCTCCCTCTCCTGTCTACTCTCTCTAAAAGTCAATGGAAACATCTTTTCAGGTGAGGATTTTAAGAGAGAGAGGGAGGGTGTGCCTGGGGGGAGACATATGTCCAGAGCAGAGAGCAGGGAGTGGCTTTCTTATGTGCTTTCTCCTCCCGGTGACTTCGTGCAAACCTGGGCCCTGGCCTCACCCCAGGGAAAGAGGGAGTGGATCTAAGGCTCACAAACAAGGAAGCAGATGCCGCCACATGGGAAAGCTGCTTACAGAACCCACTGAGGCCCACACGTGACCGCACCTGGCCCCTGCCCCCGGCCGGCCCTCTCCGGGGCAGGTAGCCGATGGGCCATCACCCCATATGAATTCTACTTCAAAAGACACACATTGCAAACAGATGCAGGACCCAGCCGATAGGTGTGTGCTCAGTGTGTAAGGGGAAGCGATAACATGTGCAGTTTCCCTTTAAATACACCCGAGCGAAAGATGGACAGACAGACACACCGGCGGGAACCCGGCAAAGCAAGTGTAGTGGGCGTTTTAATTGTGGAAACTAGATGGAGTGTCTGGGTGCTCCCTGTAAAGTGTTTTCAACTTTGCTGTAAAAAAAAGTCCTATAAAACGGGGCACGGGGCTGGGGGATCACACGTATGCTTGCCAGTGGACGTGGACAGGAATGGTCACAGCAGAACAATGGCCTCACACCGGAAGCAACGCAGTGCCCGGCAGTGAAATAGTCCCTCCCCTCCCTGCAGCACACTGCACCACCGTGTGGCCATGGCCATTGTCTGGGCCACACGTGTCCCTCTGTGCACGCGTGGTGCACGTTGGGAGCTTCCTGTCCTCGGCTGTCACAGAGCTCATAGAGCACCCCTGTGCCTGTCTCCAGGGGCACAGGGGCAGGGTTCCTCTAGGGTGCACACCCAGGAGAACAGGTGCCCAGCCCTGTTGTAGAACATGCTCTTCACTTTCCCAGGCCATGCCAAGGAACCTTCCAGAATGGTCGTACCAATGTATGCTCCTCTCCCCTGACTGTCCAATCTGGTCTCAGTAAGTTGCCTTCTGCAGGGCCCGCCCACACCTGCCCACATGGCAGCCAGCGCTCAGAGGGGCACGACAGGGATGCCCCTTACCCACTGGGTGCGCACAGGTGTGGTCCGGTGCGTGGCGTGTGTAAACCCCACTGCCATGTGTCAGTGGGATGGTCACGCGGCTGTCTTTCTTTTGGCTCCAAGGAAGAGGGATGAGCCAGCTCTCCATAGAGTGGGCGGACGCCAGGGCTAAGCCAAGAGCAGCAAATCCCAAGGTTGGATCCCTGGGTGACTGATTGTTCCTCCCACCCATGACCTAGACCCTGGGCATGAACTCCCCACGCCCACCGATCGGCCCGGCGGTGGAGAGGGTGTTCATAGGCCGTAACCCTTCTGCTGCCTCTTTCCCGCTGCAGGTTAGCCTGGGGAGGAAGATAAAGACACTGGCAACCAAGATGGTCCTCACGAGCGGCGGCGACGAAGACAGAGGGGGCCACGAGAAAGAGAGCAAAGAGGAGAGCGTCCTGGCGATGCTGGGGATCATCGGGACCATCCTCAACCTGGTCGTGATCATCTTCGTGTACATATACACCACGCTGTGAGCGTGCCGGATGGCCCAGAGATGGGGCCCGGTGGGCAGACACACCGGTGAGCGGACGCCGAGCACATAAGCAGGCCTGACCTACACACAGGTGTATACACGCCTCGCACTGAACCACACCTGCCACTCGACCAGATGCACCTTCGAACTTGGTAGGTCACCAAACTGAGCCCGTCCTGCTGCCAGGAGCGGCCACTAAAGCACAATGAACCCAAAATCACTCTGGCGCACAGCAAGGAACTCCGGGTCTGCGGCAGGGCGCCCTGAGGGACGGAAGACCGGCCTCTGGCACCGTCGGTGAGCGGATGGGCGCCAAAACCTGCCGCCCAGATGGCTGACCGATCCCCTGTCCTCAGAACGAGGAGCAGGGCCGTGGGCCGCAGCGCACGGTGGGTCTCCCGGGACCCGAGTTCCGTCTTCACTCCACGGGCTGCCGAGTAGGAAGAGCCAGGGGCCGTGGGCAGGCAGCCGCCGTCAGTGTCCCCGGGCTGCGGGGAGACACCGGACTCTGCTCCTTTCCGTCGGCTTGCCGTGCGCATCTGTTCATACCGAGGTTTATAAATATCTATTTTTAATAAATGTGCCGTTTTTAGCATGAACCAATCGTGGAGAGGCCCTCCCGGTTCCTCACGCTTCCTTTGGTTTTGTCCGCTTTGACCCCTGGGGCGCGGACGTCCTGTTGTGTAGTCATTCCCGTCCTGTTCCTCTGACCTTGAGTCTTCCACCTCCTCTCTCTCTCTCTCTCTCTCTCTCTCTCTCTCTCTCTCTCTCGGACATTTCCCATAATGCCGGCCATGCCTTGGCTGGTGCATGTCTAAGACTGCCCGTGGAGCGGCTGTGTTTGCTTGGAGATAGACGTGGCCGTGGGCATGCAGACCGGGCAGGCACCATATCCTTCCCGGGATTCACACAGGAGCAGAGCTGAGGGAGAGACCCCGAGCGGCTGGCGAAGGACTCTGGGGGAGGCGCAGCTGGCAGCGCCTGGTTCCGATCCCGAGACCCTTCGGGACGAGATTGTGATTTTAGCGGCCGGGTGCCGTGAGAGGTGGACAGAGCGGGTGCTCAGCGGTAGGTGGGTGGCCCCTTCCTTAGTGAGCCGCCTGGGTCCTTTTCAGAGTAGGTGGGGGGCAAGTGACCCCGACTCCCCGTGAGAGCTCACTTCCAGCTGTGAGGACACGCCTGGGACACGGCGCCCGCCGCTGGGCGTCTGCACGTTCCAGGTGACACCCACGTGAAGGGCTTCCCCCTGGCAGGGCGGCTGAGTACGGGAAGGTTCCCTGTTCTCCCCGAGGCAGCCTGGCCCGGCCGCAGCCGCGTGGCCTGTCAAGAGGGTCGGCCAGAGCCAGCCTTGCCCGTGGGCGAAAGCAGCAGCCGCCTGCCTCAGTTCGAGGGGCGCCCAGAGGTCTGCCACCAGAGGTGTTCCTGCCGTGTGTGCGGGCTGAGGCCCCGCTCTCCGAGAGTCATTGCTTGGGCTCTTTTAAGGGGACAGACTCCTTTATAAGCAAAGGCCCCTGTGCCCCTGGCCCTGAGGGCGACTCACCAGGTGTCCCCGTGGGAGAAAGGAAGGAAGAAGGAAGGAGGGAAGGAAGGAAGGGAGGAAGGAAGGAAGGAAGGAAGGAAGGAAGGAAGGAAGGAGGGAAGGAAAAAAGAAAGGAAGGAAGGAAGGAGGAAGGAAGGAAGGAGGAAGGAAGGAAGGAAGGAAGGAAGGAAGGAAGGAAGGAAGGAGGAAGGAAGGAAGGAAGGAAGGAAGCTGGGGCCCAGGGCACGCGGCAGCCTGGCCCTCCATGGTCCTGAAGGCGCTGTGTTCCTGCAGGGACCCTGGAGAAGAGGGAGGCTCCGAGGTCAGGAAGAGGTCCCTGAGATCACGAGGCTCCCAGCAGTGAGCCAGGACACAAGCCTCGGCTGGCCTGATGCCTTAGCCGGTGGGGCTGGAGGCTGCTGGGGAGACAAGGAGGGGGGTGGGGACGTTTCAGGAAAGGGCCGGGGGTCAGGATGGCTTTGCTGAGGGCCAGCTCTGCACACTTCTCCCCCCTCCCCTCCCCGTGAGAGTAAATGGCCCCGGGCACTCCGCGGACACGGGCGGAGGCACACCCACGTGAGGACGCGGGAAGAGGCTGGGCTTGGCTGGAACATGGTGTCGGGGGGCGCGCTCTGCCGGTCTGTGTGGCTCTGAAAACTGTATGGAAATGCTGGCCAGTGGCAGAGCGAACAATAAAGGTGCCATGGAAACCGTCTCCGTGCCCTTTTCCTTCAGCCTCGTGGTGTCTGTCTTCATGCTTCGGTCCCACTCCTTTGCATAGCTGTATTTTTAAAGGAATGCCTGCGTACCACTGTCGAGAGGAGACTCTCCCTTAGGCTGCAGGACCCCGGGGCCTGACCAGGGTGCTCAGGTGACAGTGACTGAGGGGGGGTTGCTTCTGCAGTGGTCAGGGCGGCTCCCCGACGGTTCTTCGGATTGTCTACATCCACGGGCTGGACCAGAGGCCCTCAGTCAACAGCCCGAGCTCGCCCTTACTTCCCTTCTCCCGTAGCGGAGCCCATGAGCACACCCCGGGCAGCTCAGCACCGGAGGCACCGCGAGGGGCTCTCGTTCAGAACGGCAAGCTGCCTGGGAGGTGGGTGCTTTTGTCGCCCTGCACCCCCCTCCCCTGCCCCCGGCCCACAGCGGGGGGGAAGGAGAGGCCCTGCAGCCTGCCCAGAGTTGGTATCACTGAGCAGTAGCAGAGCCAGAGTTCAAACTCGGCTCTTCCCGGCTCTGGCCTCTGGCTAGGGTAGGTGATGCTAGCTGCGGTAACAGACGGAAGCCAAGCTCTCGTCTGCACGGCAATGGCACTCAGAGTTCTGCACTTGACCTTGATTTAGGTCAGAGAGCCTGACGCGGGAGAGAGGGACACTATTCCTCACTGAAGACGTGCCCAGCAAGCTGAACATAGTATCTCTGGAAACGTTCAGTTGCTTCATCCCAGAGACAAGGACACTGAGGCACACCGAGGGTCAGTTGTTTGCCCAGTGAGTGACAAAGCTGGGACCCGAACCAAGATGGTCCGACACCAAAGGCTTTGGATGTTGGCGTTGTGTTGCTAAGGAATCCCACCAGCTGACCCCTGGGATGGAAAAGGAGGTAGACTGGCCTCAGGAGACTACAATCACACATGGGACCTGGGGGCCCAGAGCACAATCCTCCACCATTCCTGCTTGCTGTCCTCGGGCCGCAGAATTCCAGCTGGCACCCCCCACTGCACCACAGAACGGACACAGCAGTGTTCAGTGGAAGCTTCCAGACCTCCAGTGAGCCCTTCCTCCGAACAGTAGGGTCTGTGGACTCAGTTATTCATTCATTCAGCATGTGCGCAGTGCCTCCTGGGTCCCAGGCCACGTGGGAGGTCAGAGCTCCAGAGAGGGTTGTCACGGTGGGGGGCTCGGGGGTCCCCTCCGTCTCTGAGGACAGGCAGTCAGGAGACACACCGCCGTCACACACACTCCCCTCTCTCTGCCACTGTCTAATGACTCTGGGTTGGCCCAGAACCTGGTGTTTTTAATCTCAAAGTTTCCTCCAAGCGCGGGCTTTTCGATTCCTGGCCCCATGATTCTTTGCAGGGTCAACATCCTGTGGTCTGAGTGAAGTCCCTCAATTGGTTGGATGCCATCGGCATTCATAGATATAGCATCATCCCGACAGCCAGCCTCAGCTTCTACAATATTTATGACCCATGGCGTGGGCCATTGTATGTCCTCTGAAATATTAAACTTCCACAGGAGAACAGACTGCCAAAAGCGGGCTGCAGCCCAGGGCACTCTTAAATACCAGCTCTTTCATTAAAAACCAAATAGGAATAAGAGCGGCTAGTAATTCGCAGATGAGCCTGAGGTCGCAGAAGCTGAGAGGAATGTTAGGTGCACCAGGCGCTCTGTAGACCCTGCTCTTCCACCCAGGTCCCAGCGAGAGGGGCTGGCTCCCAGCATGGGCCCCGGAGCCAGGCTGTAGGGCACTGCCTGCAGCTCCATCACTTGCTGAATGGTGGCTGTCTCTCAGATCTCTCTCCTTCCCCACTTGGCTCTGTGTTCCAAACGGCTGAACGCTGTGGGCCACGGCCACAGGCACCCTGACCTCTCATGTCCAGCTGGGCTCAGCTAATGGGGAGCCCGGGAGAGATGGAGGGAGTGGACAGGGTCAGGGTGAGGAGTTTCCCCAGACCCCGGGTCCCTCCCTCATGGACCACGATGGGCTCATCCAAAGGCCACATCTCTCAGATGCCCAGCTGACCCGCAGGGCGAGGGTACCTACTCCCTCCTCTGCCCCAGCGGTGGCCACAGCTCCCTCAGCTACTCGCCCCGCGGCACTCAATGCGTCATCGCCAATTGCTTTCCCTGAACTCTCTGTCCTTACATTTGTATTTGGTTTAATCTTGTAAAATGGCCATTGTGAAGGCCAACAATGATTAAATGTCGGCAATCTCACATGTTTGAACCTGACAAACTGTGATTTCATTTACCAGCTTGTGTCTGTTACCTCCCACCATAACCCTGGCTGATACAGAGGATGGATGACCTTGTCCTGGCCCCTTAACCTTCCTGTGCCTCCCTCTGCTCCCCTGTAAGATGAAGGTGATGCTCATGATAGTGCCTACTTCAGAGAATTGCTCGAGGGATGTAATGAGCTTATGTGTACAAGGTGCTAAAAAGGTGCCTGAGCCCCTAACCGGTTTGGCTCAGTGGATAGAACATCAGCCTGCAGACTGAAGGGTCCCAGGTTCAATTCTGGTCAAGGCATGTACCTTGGTTGTGGGCACATCCCCAGTGAGGGGTGTACAGGAGGCAGCTGATCAATGTTTCTCTCTCATTGATGTTTCTAACTCTCTATTCTTCTCCCTTCCTCTCTGTAAAGAAAATCAATAATTATATATATATATATATATATATATATATATATATATATATATATATATATATATCTTAAAAAGGTACCTGACAAGTACTAGGGGCTCAGTGGACAATGGGGAAAGGAGACAGGAGAGTCAGGAGAATGGACTCTGAGCGGGAAGATGAGAGCCCCTGCAGTCCTCAAGGAGAAGGATGGAGATGATGTGTATGTATGTCGTTCTCTGTTGCTCAGAAAATCCATCACATGTTCCATGTTAGTTGTTCAATGAAGTATCCATTGAGTGCCTACTCTGTGGCGGCCAAGCACCATGGAAACACAACAGAGAGCCTGTCAGGGACCCTCATCCTCCCCACCCCCACCTCTTGGGAAGAATGCAGGCCAGGATGCTGAAAATTACTCAGAAATGCAAAGGTGAGGGAGGTCAAAGGCGATATGGAGTCCCAGGGAGACTGACCCAGACCCTAGCTTAGGCTTTTGTGCTTTTTGTTCCTGTTCCCTCATCCTGAAACACTCTTCCCCACACTTCGTCTTCTAGGAAGCCTTCCTTCCATGCCCCTAGACCTCTGGGTAGGAGTGGTGACCTCTGAGGACACCACAGCCCCCCGCCATGCTGTGCTGGACCACATGTGTCTGAGCTGTCCGCATCTTCCCTCGGCTGACGGGGAGGCCTAGGGACAGGCAGGCCTCCCCGAGAGCGCCGGCCCAGGACGCCCGCCGTATGTGGGAGCTGAAATGAACGGAACTTACTGGGTCAGAAACAAAACTGCCTGAAAGTCCAAAGCTCTTTGCCAGCTCATCCCTGGGCCGGGGGGACCTCTCCCAGCCACACGGAATTAAGGTTCGAAAGATCTACCCGCCTCCCTCCAGAAGAGGCAGTTGAGAGTCTCTCCTCTAAACAGGAATTAATTCTGCCCGAAATACATCACCTACGAGCACCCCAAGGAGCCCATTAGCGAACCACAGACAGGCGTTTCTGCCCGTGGAAGTCCCACTGAATCCCTCCCTCCCTCCCTCCCTCCCTCCCTCCCTCCCTCCCTCCCTCCCTCCCTCCCTCCCTCCCTTCCTCCTCACAGCAGCGGCCCAGCCTGCGGTGGCCAGCAGTGACGGGAGAGTAAACATTTCAGCAGCCCAGAGCCAGGCTCTCCATGGTCCCCGGGAAGCTGCTTCTCTCCCTTACACTGGTTATTGTAATATGCAGTCAACCCCCGTGAGGGTAGGCTTCCCCCCACTTCCCTCCCGCCTCCTGCAATGAGCGATGTCAACCCGGAGGGATTTTTCTCGCTTTAGCAAAGCCTCTGCGTAAACCGTGAAGCTGAGGCAGAGCGCTTTCCCCCACAGGGACCTGGGAGGTTGCTGACTTGGAATCACAGGCAAATCCCAGCTCTCCCAGCAGCCGGCCCTGTGGCCTGTTCCACTCTCCGGGCTTCAAGTTCAAGAAAAGGGGAGAGGCTTGGTGACTGCAAGAACAAGGAAGTAGCCAGCTCCCGGGCTGCCACGCTGGAGGCCACCCAAAGTCGTCCCCCGCTTCCTCTCCGCGGCCCGCTCCCGGGCTCTGGTGGCCGTAGATAAGAGAAGGCCCGGTCTTCCCAGCCCAGACCGACTCCTGATTGGGACCCACCACCCTGGTCATCCCATTCCCTTCTGTGACTGGTTCAGGAAAGAGCACAGGATGAGGGAAACAGCGGGAAAGATAACCTCACCTCCAAAAGGGATACTTCAGGGGGTGATATCAGCAAGATGGCGCAAAGGGGTCCCCCGCCTGTGTGCCTCTCAGCCACAATCATTGGAAGCCACCCATGACAGCAGTGCCTCTGCAGGAGCTGTGGGGTCCAGCGGGAGACTGTGAAAGCCTGGTGGGCCGGAGATCAAGGAGAGTCCTGTTGAAAGGTAGATGCTTGCCTGGGCAGCAGCATTGCTGACCATGGTCCTGACTACAGACCTAGAAACAACTCATCCCCTTGTGGACTCAGCGACAGCACCCTTGGGCCCTGGTTCTGCAATTCACATCATCCCACAAAGGATCCTACAGGAGTCACGCCCACCTGTGCCCCGTGGAACAGGTCTGCTGACCTCAGTTCCCACTGTGGCCCCTAAAGCGGCCATGATCTGGCTCCATCCCCTGTAACTCACCAGACCTGTCCACTCAGTGGCCAAGCAGGAGACACACCCACCAATCAGGGTCCCACTGTGGATCCTGGAACACCCCTGTGACCCAGCTCCAATCTCTCAACCACAATCCTGGAGACAATCCAGCAGCTGGGGGCTCTGACAGGAGATGGCTTTACCTGCCAAAATCCATCTATAAAGATTGGAAGAGATAGTGATCCTCAAGTGCATAAACAATGACACAAGCCTACATGGATGGTGAAGAATCAGGCAAACACAACACAGCAAAAGAAACTAACAGAGCTACAGCAGCCAACCCCAAAGAAATGGAGATCTACAAACAGCCTGACAAGGAATTCAAAACAATAAAGGAGCCCAATGAGATGCAAGAGACAATAAATAGACAATGAAATGAAATCAAGGAAACAATGCATGAACAAAAGGAGAAGTTTAACAAAGAAATAGAAATGAGGGGGCAGGGGAGGGGAGAGAAGGGGATGGGAAGGGAAAGGGAGGGGAGGGGAGAGATCCTAGTACTGAAGAACACAATCACAGAACTAATACATTCAACAGAGAGCTTCAACAGCAGACTTAAACAGGCAGAAGAAAGAATCAGAGAACTCAAAGACAAGCCATCTGAAATGAGCCAGTTAGAGTAATTGGCTATAACTCTGTTAAAGTGCCATTTGTTGAGAGGAACCCATGATGCCAGATGGGGAGCCACAGGTCAACAAAAGACCACAAGGGAAACTGAGGTAAAGAAGTTCATTGCTCACAGATCCCAGGGAAATACATGGGACCTCTCACAGGGCCACACAGAAAGGTCAAGGTCAAGGCAGGGTTTAGCCAGAGAGAGAGCACAAGCCTTTATTAGGGTCTGTGGGTGGAGTTTTTTGTTTGTTTTTTCTTGGTGGTGGTGTCGGGGGTGGGGAGGTCCTATGCCAAGTTCAGATCAGTCAATTCAAACCAAAAAGAGCAGATTTGAGTCAATGCCATAGGGTGTTAACTAAGGGCGTGCAGGGGGAAGATGCTGGGGAGCAGGGGGACTGCTCACCACAGGGCTGTTGGGAAGTCACGTCATTTGCATGTGGTTCTGCAGGCTGTTTTCTAGGACCTGTGCTCACACGAGGGGCCAGTGTCCATTTAAAGGCCCACAGCCCTTGGCCGAACAAAGTGGATGCTGAGTCAGCTGAACTCTTGGCAGTGAGAGAGAGTGAAGAAAGCATATGGAACCTGTGGGACACCAACAAATGAACCAATTAATACATGTTCTGGGACTCCCAGAGGAGATGGGAGAAAGGGACAGGGCTTATTTAATAAAATAACGGCCCTGGCTGGTTTGGCTCAGTGGATAGAGCGTCAGACTGAGGACCGAAAGTTCCTGAGTTCGATTCTGGTCAAGGCCACAGGCTCCTCCCTGGTCCAGGCCCTGGTCAGGATATGTGCAGGAGGCAACCAATCCCTATTTCTCTCACATTGATATTTCTCTCTTTCTCTCTCTCTTCTACTCTCCCTAAAAATCAATGGAAAAATATCCTCAGGTGAGGATTTTTTAAAAAAGCTTTAAAAAAAAATAATGGCTGTAAATTCCTCATATCTTGGGAGGGATGTGGACATTGAAGTTCCTTCAGCTCAAAGGCCCCCAAGCAAGGCCAACCCCAAGAAGATGACCTTGGATCTATGATCCTCAGATTGTCAAAAGGCCAAGTGCACACCGCAGTGGGAGTGTGTGGAGGCAGAGGTGTTTGTGTGACTGGGTGCTGGTGTCTTTTCTGCGATGTCTGGGTGCTCAGCCATCTTGTGACCATGGGGGTTTCACGCGAGAACAACCCAGCGGAGATAATGAAGCAGACGCTGGGGGAGAAAGAGGGAAAGGAGCTGAGGGTGTCAGAGCCTCCCACTTCAGCAAGGCTGACTCCTGAGGTCCGGCTCCTCTCTAACGTCTGGTTATGTGAAATGACCTCTGTCTACACACACTCCTTGTGGGGTGCATTTGGCCTTTTGACAATCTGAGGGCCATAGATCCAAGGTCATCTTCTTGGGGTTGGCCTTGCTTGGGGGCCTTTGAGCTGAAAGTGTTTAAATGTCCACATCCCTCCCAAGATTTGAGGAGTTTACAGCCATTGTTTTTTGTGTAAGCCACTCGGATGGGGTCCTCTGTCATAGGCAGCTGAAATGTGTTAATGAGAACACCCACCCAGAACGGGTGAGTGGCTGGTGCTAAGATTTGTCATGGGAATTTCATCCCTCTCTCCACCATGAGCCAGCAGCCAGCAAATTGCTGATGAACACCTACTAGGCCTGCATAGCTAGCGGTTTCTGGGTCAACAATGTCATATAAATATATTTTTGAAAAGATACCAGGACAGTTTTCTTCTCAAGTTATTTGATGATGATAATGATGATAATTGAGCTGGTTGGGACCCTCAGTTATACACCAGAAGGCCCACTCTGTCCAGTGTCAGTGGGAGTGGAGCTTCTAGACCATGAGAAGCTGCTGGAACTCCCAGAGAGCCAGGGCCTGGGTCTGGAGGCCACATGTCCAGAAACAGGATCCAAATCCGCGTCCTGCACTGGGGCCGCATGGCCACTGGGGCAGGCCTGGCAGATGCTGCGAGCAGGACGCAGCTGCTGTGTCCTTGGGCTCTGCTGGCTCTGAGAGCTGGATGCTCCCTCTGCCCCTCCCTCCCCTTCGCCATCCTCACCAGGAAAGGATTCCATGTGGGTCTGTTTCCTAGGCTTCTTCTTCCAAATCAAAACTTTGGATGGATGCCTCAGGTCTAGGCAACATTCTTAGCTTCAAGAATAGGCGGGGCCCTAGCCAATTTGATAGAGCGTTGCCTGTGAACCACAGGGTCCCAGTTGAATTCCAATCAAGGGCACGTTCCTTGGTTGCAGGCTCCTCCCTTGCCTGGACCCTGGTCAGGGCACATGCAGGAGGCAACCAATTGATGTGTTTCTCTCATATCGATATTTCTCTCTGTCTTTCCCTCTCTCTCCCACTCTCTCTGAAAATCAATGGAAAAAATATCCTTGAGTGAGGATGAAAAATAAACAAACAAATAAATAAATAAAAGCAAGTGCTAGTCATTATTTTAAAATAATAATAATAGCTAGGAAATTAACGTCTGGCTTCTGGCTTCTACTTGGCAAATAGACTCAAAATATGGCAGTTAGTACTGCAAATACAGGAAAAGTGTGCTTACATGTTGGCTTATAGGACCAGGGTCCCCTACACCATCTACTCAGAACTTTGATTTAACGGGAACACTCCCTCGGGATGAGCTGACAGTTGGGTGTGGGGAGCTTATATGCCAACTTCAGGGATAGTACGTGGCTGGGCCCTCTGACTGGGAATCTGAAGACTCAGGTCCTTAACCTGGCTCCATCGCTACCGGCTGGGACCAAGTAACTTCTGGGCTATCAATGGTGACCCAGGGAGCTCCCCTGAGACCACAGGCGTCAGCCTTCTGCCTCGGGACCCCAGGCCCTCCTGCTTCCTGTCCCGGCTCAGAGTTGGGGAACTGGGGTTCGCTCTGGGCTTGGCCACCAATTGTTCGGATGACCTTGAGAATGTCACAGAACCTTCTTGGGTCTCAGTGTCCACATCCTTTTAGAAAATATGTGTTTATTAATTTTAGAGAGAAAGGAATGGAGAGGGAGAGAGAGATAGAAACATTGATGAGAGAATCATAGATCAACTTCCTCCTGCACACCCCCTACTGGGGATCAAGCCCAAAACCCGGGCATGTGCCCTGACCTGGAATCGAACCAGGGATGTCTTGGTTCATGGGCTGACAACCACTGAGTCACACCAGCTAAGCTCCACACCCTTTAGTTCATGACTGGTCCTTCCTTCTCCGTTTCTCACCCCTAAAAATAATATTGTCACATGACAACTCTCCAGAGCATCTCTGTTCTGTCACAATAAGTCCCCATTCAGTGATGTTCCCCTTTGCAAGAATCCCCACAAAGCAGCTTCCCCAAGGACACCCCCATGCTCTGCACTAGTAAACAGAGGACCGTGTCAACAACGCCTTCTTTTGCTGTTTTGTTGTTAATCCTCACGTGGGGATATCTTTCCATTGATTTTCAGAGAATGGAAGGGAGAGACACAGAGAGAGAAACATCGATTGGTTGCCTCCCACATGCACCCTGACCAGGGCCAGGGATTGAACCTACAGCAGAGGTACGTGCCCTTGGCCATAATCAAACCCGGCACCCTTCAGTCCATGGGCCGACACTCTATCCACTGAGCCACACCAGTCCATGGGCCGACACTCTATCCACTGAGCCACACCGGCAACAACACCTTCCAATACAACAGTCTCTTCCCTGGAGACGTGCCACGGACCAGTGGAAGGCAGCTGCCCAGCGGACTCATCTCCTGTCTTGCAGGGCGTCAGGGATGCCAGCTCTGGCCCCTGCCAGCCCGTGTACAGCACCGCACTCTGCTCTCCGCCGCCATGCCTGGGGAATGCCTGGGGAATGCTGTCCACACTGGCTGGCTCCAATGCTGGCTCCAGTGAAAGGCGTGACCTTTGATCTCTCCCCTGGAAAACCCAGCCCCAGGCTTCTGGGGAGAGCTCACAGACACTCCTCCTTTCCCACTTTCAGGCCGAGGGTGCAGCCTTCCCGGCCCTGCCAGGCCCCGCCGGGGTGGAGCAGAGGAACTAGCATTGGCATGAGTGTTCGATGGTGGATGAGCTTCCCGCGCTCTTTCCCAGCCTCAGTTTCCCTATCGTGCAAAAAGAGGGTTAAAAAGAGTTGGCCACAAAGAATCAGCAAGTGAATGTGTGCGGAAACTCCTGGCCAGTGCCAGCACTTTGTGCTCAGGGAATAGACTTTCCCTTTCCTTTTCTCTTTTTTTAAGCCACTGTGTTTTCAAATACAATACATTCTTCTTTTTCTTTCTTTCCTTTTAAAATAATTTCAGACAGGGAGAGAGAAATACAAACATCAATGATGAGAGAGAACCATTGATCAGCTGCCTCCTGCACACCCCACTCTGGGGATTGAGCCCACAACCAGGGCCTGTGCCCTTGACCGGAATCAAGGCTGGCACCCTTTAGTCCTCAGGCTGACGCTCTATCCACTGAGCCGTGCTTGTTACCTGAACCCCCTCTCTCTGCTGGGGGCTCCCCACCCCTCCTCTGTAGCCCTCCCTCCTGACCTGACCCTGGAGCCTGGAGGCTCCTTCTGGCGCCAACATTCCAGGAATCCCGCCCCGGAGCCGCGGGAGGCACTGCGGCAGTGGAAATGTACTGCTGCCTCAGTCAGGAACAGGCCCGGCTGGCTTGCTGAAAGGGGCGATTTTTTTAGTTTTAAAGGGGAGTTTTGTCCTCACCCTGAGCCTCCCCTTCCTTTCGTCTCTCCTCCCCACGCCCTCCCCCTGTCCCTCTCCCACGCAGTAAGAAAGCCGCTCTAGGCCTCTGCTGCCTTCCCCACCACCTGCTGTTGCCATGGTAACCCACAGGCATGGGCCGCCTCTTTCCGCGCAGCCTCCTCCCCGGGGCGCCCTAGGAAGCCCCAGGAAGACACACGTAGGGTTCCCCAGTTTGTCCGCAGCCGGCCCTCCCTCCCTGTCCCTGACACTCAAGGGGTAGAGAGCGGACCATCCCAAACAGCCGACCCCACAGGGGTGGCAGCCTGGAGCCCTGCGCCCGCAGATGGCCACGGCTGGCCTGCTGCAGTGGGCACTGCGCCAGGGAGGAGCCTGAGGCGCCACGATGGAGGAGGACACCCTCACTTCACAGATGGGGACCCTGAGCCCCGGGAACCGGAGGAGACTGCTCAGTCCCCCAGAGGCACGGAGCCGGTCCCGGAAGCGGGTGTCCAGGAGCCAGGTGAGCCCTGTGCCTCTGCTGCCATCAGCCCGTGCCAGCCGCCAGCCGCACAGCCCACACTTTCCCTCCGCAAGTGCCATGGGACTTGGGCTAAGGAAGCAGGCGGGGTGGCCCCGGTGCCCCTTGCCAGGCTGCAGCTGGGCGGTGGGCCCAGGGCTCCTCAGGGGCATCCCTGTGGCGGGGCTGAGACAGACCTCCCCTCCAACGCCAGGCGCATGGCAGCGGATCCCAGGTGTGCTGGGGCCTCCCTCTCCCCACCCCTCCGGCTCCTCACACACAGCGGGCGATGCTGCAGCGGGTCTGCCCCCCTCACCTGCCCGCCCTCTGTGGGCTGACGTCTCCACACCCCAGCTCAGCCCCCCCCCCCCCCCCCCCCGTGCTGCTGATTAAAAGGCACAGGCCGCTCCTCCCGCATGGCGGAGGGGGTTGCTCTGCAGCACAGACTCGGCCGCTCGGGAAAGGGGGCGGGAGGGAGGCCGCCCACGCGGAAACACTGACGGGGAGGGCAGCATCAGCCCGGGCCCGGGAGGGGGCAGGTGTGAGAGGCGGGTGGACACTCGAAGGCTCTGATCGCTTCCTGAAGAGCCTCAAAAACGAGCCCCCTTTGCCCTTCAGGACGGGAATGGACGATCCCAGGTGAAGGCCTCCTGTGGGCCAGGCCCTGGGTGCAGGGACCCATGGACATGGCGGCTGCGTCCTGAGCACTCCTCGGGGCCAGGCCTCGGCCCAGCTTCTCATCCTAGCTTTTACAGTCCACGCCCCTGCGGCCGGCGCCGCCTCCTCCTTCCTTGCTGCCCTGCTCCTCGGGGACAGCCGCTTCCCACTCCCGTTGCCGATTCTTCCCGCCCCACGTGCACCTGGGCAGTCAGGTTTAGGCTGCGGCGGGGCATTGCCCAGTCCCTCTCCCCGGTGGGGTCGGGCCTCTCTCACCACCTCTGGCACCCACATACGCCTTCCTGCCTTCACCTTGGCAGGCGATTGTGTCATTCCATGTCCCTCAGCGGCGATGCAAACTGTCTTGTTTTCCTTGGTCGGTGGCTGGGAGAACGCACCCTCAGAGCTCTCGCTGCAGAAACAGAACTGACAGCCTAGCGCCCCCCCCCCCCCAATCCAGCTCCACGCTGCTCGCCAAGACCACATCCCTGCAGCCAGGACTTACCGCAGGTCCTTCCTGCAGAGCGGGCACTTCCCATGGGCAGCTCTGGAGGGAGAAAAGCCCTCCCTGGTCCTGGATGCCTGCACCCAGATGCTAGCCAGCCCCCCCACCCCAACCCCTTCTCCTTCGCCCGCCCACCCTGCATGTGGGCTGAGGCTCCCCGATTCTCTGACCCTCCCCTCCATCTGCCCCCGCCCCCCATCAGTCTCTTAAGCACCTGATTCCATCCTGGTGTCCTTCTCATCCAACTGAACTGTCAGTCATTGGTTCTCCCCCACACCCTTTGCTTGTTGTCTGTTTTTTATGTTTGTCACTCATTCAGCCCTGGACTCTCCAGGTCTGTAAATCTCCTGTGGATCCGAACACACCAGGTGATCTATCACCTTAAAGAGTCCCCCACCCCCACCCCGCCCTCCTCCAGCCTTCTGCCCTGCTGCCCTGCCCCATCTGCCCTGACCTCCCTCCCCCTGCCACCCAGCTGACCTCTGACTGCCTTCACCAGCATGTGGAGATTTCGCTCGATGCTTCCTTCCCCTGCACCCACTCTCCTGGCTGGAGGCCTCTTGTGTCCCTCCCCGCCCCATCCCATCCTTCAGCCCCATCCTCCAGCCTCTGCTTTGTCTCTTTCCTTCCTCACAGCTGCTGGCTTTGGAATTGCGATGGGGCCTCTTCAACTAGTCCTGGAATCGGCTGACTTAGCTCCCACCTGCCGACCTTTGTCTTCCGCTCTAGTTTCCAGGAGGCTTTTCCGCTTTACCCTGCTGCCCCTCGGTGGGGTATTTCTTTCTGCTCTCAGATCTTCCCGTTTCCCAGAGTCCTTTGGGGCCCTGGAGTGGCGCTGGTGATAGCCGTTCCCTCGTCTTAAACTAGCGTTCTTACTTACCACGGAAACGGCGAGGGCGCTCACAGCCACGGCAGCAGGGCTAACTGACAGGAAGTTCCCTCCTCACGGCCTGGCCCTCCTGTCCCCCGCGTGGCCTCTTCGTTGGTCTGGTTAATAGCTTGACGCTGGAGTGGGTCTCCACCGCTTCCCGGCTGGTCAGTAGCAGTTACAAGTCCTCATTCAGAGCTGACTGCAAGTCTTAGTGACGAGGAGCTCAGCAGTGCGCTCGAGTGGAGCAGTTTCCTAGGGAAATGCCAGCTTTAAAAAAAAAAAAGTATATTTTTTATTGGTTTCAGAAAGGAAGGGAGAGGGATAGAAACTTCAAAGATGAGAGAGAATCATGGGTTGGCTGTCTCCTGTACACACCCCCATTTGGGTATGGAGCCTGAAACCCAGACATGTGCCCTGACCGGGAATCTAACCATGACCTCCTGGTTCATAGGTCGACCCTCAACCACTGAGCCACCCAGCCGGGCGAAATCCCAGATCTAGAGTCTTTAGTTCCTGTCTCTTGAGCTGATGGCATTTCCCAGGAGGACTCCTCGTTTCTTTCTGGAGGGAAGAGGGAAAGATCATCAGGGCTCTCACAGACAGCAGAGCCTCGCCCAGCGGCCTTCTGGAAGAGACCAGCTCGACAGCCCCTTTCTCTAGATGAAAAGATCATCTTCCGTTAGAATCATTAAGGATCAGTATCAATCACTTTTACTTTCTTCTTTGGTTTGAAAGCAGGCCGTTCATAGTTAAGAAGAAGAAGAATTTCTATTTCAAGGACTAGAGGCCTTCCTTCCCCAGCTGCCAGCACCGGTTTTCCCCAGCACCCGGGACCCAGCCCTTCGCTCCGGCCCCAGTGGGGAAGCCAAGCTTCTTCAGTCTTCAGTCTTCACTTGGGCAGAGCCTTCAGTCTTTGCTCCGCCTGCGTATGCAAATTAACCTGGCATCTTTGGTAGGTTAAATTGCATACTCACTTCTGATTGGCTGGTGGGCATTGCAGAGGCATGGTCAATTTGCATACTTCTCTTTTATTAGTGTAGATGCTCTGTAAATTCAGTAAAATGTTTTAGTCAGAACTAAAACCTTCCCTTACCAAGCAAATGTCTGAGTTCCCACCATTCTCTGACTTACTTACTGGTAGGTGAAGCAGCAATCAGACCCCAAGGGCCACACAGACCACAGAGGTGACGTGCCAAGTCCCGTGTCTCTGTCACAACAAGCTCTGTGCTCTTGGGGCTGATTCCGACTCCCCTTCAACAGACGCAGGCTGGCGCAGATCAGAAATGTTAGCAGCTCTCCAGCCATGAGCATTGCTGAGTCTGCAGCTGCTGGGCTTCCTTCTAATTAACTTCCTCAGAGAATAAGAGAGTAAAAGGTGGACAATAAAAATGTGCTGGACTCAAGCTTACATCTGTATTATCCCAATTCAACAGTAAACACGGTTTACTTAGAACGCAAATCAAAGAGATACTTCATTTAAAAAACAATCGTCGTTCTAATATGTGTCAGGCAGCAAGCTAAATTTTTAAAAAATATATTTTTATTAAATTTGGAGGGAGAGGGAGAGAAAGAGGGAAATACTGATGAGAGAAACATTGATAAGAGAGAAATATTGATCAGCTGCTACCTGCACACCCTCTATTGGGGATTGAGCCCACAATCCAGGCATGTGTCCTGACCAGGAATCAAACCAGTGACCTCTTGGTTTATGGGTCCACCCTCAGTCACTGAGCCACACTAGCTGGGCAGCAAACCAACGTGTAATCAGGTTTATCATGTTTGTGAAGTTCTACAGCAGACCCATCTGCTGCTTTCCCTCAGGGTTTGGGGAGCCTCCAGCTGCAATGCTCGCTGAACCCCCCTTCCAGTAGGAGCTTTGCCAACCCAAGTCCAGGATATTTCTCTCTCTCTCTCTCTCTCTCTCTCTCTCTCTCTCTCTCTCTCTCTCTCTCTCTCTCTTTCTCTCTCTCTCCCTTAATATATTTCTATTGATTTCAGAGTTGAAGGGAGAGAAAGAACCATTGATGGGCTGCTTCCTGTACCCCCCACACTGGGCAACCTGGACATGTGCCTTGACTAAGAACTGAACCCTGACCTCCTGGTTCATAGGTGAATGCTCAGCCCTGAGCCACGCCGGCCAGGTCGCCTCTCTTGACTCTCCCCAGGGAACATGGCTCCCGTCCCCTGTGGGAGCGGGAAGAGCATGCCGGGAGACTTGAGCGGCAGAAGCAAGCGGGAAGTCTGCTTCTGAGCGATTCACCAGCCCTCCTGCTCCCCGCCCGGAGTCACCCCGACTTCCTGCCCACCGCCACGCTCCCGGAGCCCCCCGCTCTGCAGTGCTCGCCCCTTCTCAGGCCCACTCGCTCCGGACCTGCAGCCTCCGCCTGCTGAGTCATTCACATCCCACCCGGGGCTCTGCAGCTCCCAGCTCCAGAGGCCAAGCTCACTGCTCTCTGTCTCCTTCTCTCTCTTTGGTCCTGAGGGCCTAATGCTCCTTTACGATCCCTTCGCTGCGATGTTGATGGGGTTTCGAGAGGGGGCAGAGCTGCCGTCTGGAACCAGCCTTTGCTGTGCGTTCTTTAACGGAAACTCGGCTGGGAAGGATGAGGAAGCGGAGGCTCACGTCCCCCCAGCAGGAAGTGGTTAGGGCGGGACTCAAAGCCAATCCAGGTGAACGGGACACCCTCAGCCCCCCAGGAGCTGACCATCTCCGGAGACAGGCAGGTAAGCAACAGGATGTGAGGGCTCAGGGAGGACCTCCAAGGCAGCCACGTGGGTCACTGAGGGCCCCAAGGAGGTCACCTGTGAACTGAATGATGGAGTCAGACTTTGGTTCTGATAACAGGTCTGTGCCGAGGTCTGTGCCGAGGGCCGAGGCATCAGGTTGGTCCGTCCATCCAAATTCACAGCTAACAGCTCCCACCCTGTGCATGCAGAGAGAGTGCACCTTGTCCTCTGCTCCCAGAAGGCAATGCCCAGCCCTGCCCCCGGCACCGAAGCGGGCCCCGACCTGGTGAGACCTGGGCCCGAAGAGGGAATGGGGGTTTCAGTGGGGTGAGTGGTTACCTCTGCTTCAAAAGGTTGTCCACCTGGAGCCTGTGGGTGGCACCGTCTGGGCCATTTCTGCTAAGACGCCTCGGGCAGCAGAGAAGAAGCCACGGAGACAAACGGTCTCCCCAGTCGGGTCCCTTTTATCACGTGGCCGTGAGGGCCCAGCGCAGACCGAGTCCAATTCAGCCTGGTGGGCAAGGCCCTCTGACCTGAGGCTCGGAGTCAGCACCACCTCCCTGCCGCTCTGCGGAGGGCTCCCAGGCCATACGCCGGCCCCATTGGCAGTGCCACGGGGACCGGGTTAAAAGCCAGTTTGGCTCAGAGGAGAGAGCATTGGCCTGTGGACCAAAGGGTCTTGGGTTCGATTCTGGTCAAGGGCACGCACCTCGGTTGCAGGCTCATCCCTGACCCAGGGCCTGTGCAGGAAGCCACCATCAATGTGTTTCTCTCACATCAGTATTTCTCTCTGTCTCTCCCTCTCTCTCCCACCATCTCTAAAACCAATGGGAAAATGTCCTCGGGTGAGGATTTTAAAAGGGGGAGGGTGCCCAGGAAGGCATGGGCTCCCCTCCAGATGATTTGTCCGCCCCCACGAGCTGCGTGCTGGGGCTTCCTTTCTGTGGGAGAGCCGCATTCCCAGGAGCGCGGTGGTGAGGTGAAGGCGTGTGAATGTTTTATTGTAACAGATGTTGGCAGATCGCTTTCCTGAAAGGAGCAGGAGCGAGCCTTTCACATGCCCTCTGGCAACAGCTCTCCCGCTGGTACATTTCCCAGGAGCCACCACATCGTGGTGGCTGGAATTTGCATGTTGTGGATTGGGGTGCCTTTCGAGGACCATTTGGAGATGCTCTGGCCGTTTGGGCTTGTCCTTGTGGGCGCTGTTATTTCCAGGGGTCCCTTTCCTGTGGTGTTTGCTCTCGTCCAGTATATGCTGTGTCCACACTGAGTGGCCAGGTTATGATGATCTCTGAATGCACAATTATCTGGCCACTCAGTGTCTATCCTATAGAATAAAAGGCTAATATGAAATTGGCCCCTCGACCAGGAGTTCGACCAGCAGGCAGGCTGGTCAACCATCCATGTCCCCTCCCCCTGGCCAGGCTGACTGGACCCCACCCATGCACGAATTCATGCACCAGGCCTCTAATACACACACACACACACACACACACACACACACACACACACACAAGTGGCCAGATTATTATGTGTTCAGAGATCATCATAATCTGGTCACTCAGTGTATTGCATATACGTTAGCCGTAGGCTGTGCCACAAGCATTTTCCCCAAATTTGCCATTTGTATGTTTACTTTTTTCATGAACTTCATTTCATTTTCATGAAAGTCTTTGAATTTTCATGGTTGCATGTATGTTTAAAAGCTTTAGATATGTCCACCTTTTCTCTTATAACATCCAGGTTTCTGGTTTTGGTTCAGAAAGATTTTCCTCCCATGCCCTAGATCAAGCCTATGGTTAACCTTGCAAGTTTTTAATTTTATCTTTCTAAAACAAAGTCTATAATCCACCTAAATTTTTATATGATCTAAAAATAGAGATTCTGTTTTATTTTCTTATAAATGGACAGCCCATTGAGCCAGCACCACTTGGATGGTCCATTTCCCCATCCACCATTGTGTTATACAATATATTCAAGTCTCACATTAGCCCAGCAGGCGTGGTTCAGTGGTTGAGCATTGACCTATGAACCAGGACTCCCGGTCAGGGCCCAGGCCCCGGTTGCGGGTTCAATCCCCAGTGTGGGGCATGCAGGAGGCAGCCAATCCTTCACTCTCTCATCATTGATGTTTCTATCTCTCTCTCCCTCTCCCTTCCTCTCTGAAATCAATAAACACATACATTCAAACCTGTGCCTCTGGTCTTTTTACCTGTTCCTGAGCCAATTCCAAACAAATTTGGTTACAATGGCTTTGTAAGGTGTTCTGATATCAGGCAAGGCGACCCATTCATTCTTCGTCTACAGCTCTGATGTGTCCGGCGATGGTCTCTCCCGGGACTCACACCTGTTTGGCGTATGTGTGGGGACAATCATCCGGCATTTGGTTTTCCACATGCGTCTACGTTTTATATTACTTTGTAGCAAAGGCCAGAAATAACGCAGACCTTGACATTCTCGTGGGAACTTTACTCCATGTCACGTCTATGCCAGGCAGCCTCCCCTCTTCGTGGTGGCGTATCTGTTTCTCACTCGCGTTCTTGCCTTCAGATCTGGTCTTCACATCCCTCAGTGAGGTTTTCTGATGTTTTCACAGGGATCTTGTCCTTCCTGACTCTGCTTACTTCCAAATACTTTAGAGTTTTTACCTCACCTGTAAGCGAAATATTTCATCTGTTCCCATGTTCAGATGTGTATTTGTGGAAGAGATGAAGCGCATTGATGCCTGTGTTCTAGCTTGTAACCATTCACCATCGCCATTCTCCTTAAGCATCGAGGGCTGCCTGAAGCATCGCTCTTTCGACACAGCATACGGTTGGACCTTATTTTTCTGACCCGCCATGAAAGACTCTGCCTTTGAGTGGCAAAACCCAGCCATTCATGGCTGTGTGACTGCTTAGAGGCTGTCTCCTGTTCCTTAGATTTTGTTCATGTTTCTCATTTGTCTCACCTGCTTCGTTTTTCTGGTTCCTAGTTTTCAGTCACAGGAGCAAGAAGCTGCCATTCATTTTCCCTCCCCCATTGCTCAGGTGGAAGCTCTCCATGCCATTCATGAGGCTTCCATTCCCGCGCTCCTCACCAGGTTAACCACTGCAGGCAAGTAGATCGACCGGGAGAGTGGCAGAGACGCTACGGAAGCTGAGGTCCCCCTCATCCCCAAGGTCACCGTCGTTGTGCTGCACCCTGTTGAGCACAGACATTCTTATTAACATTTTTCTTAAAACCCTCGCCCTCTCGGGGAGGCCCGGTTGTCTTACAAGGCCCGCAGTGCGTGCTTCTCCCGGCACACTGCGCGGCCTGAGCTCGCTGTCCTTGAGCCGATGGAATTCATTTTTCTCCTCAGAATCCGCCCGCACTAAGAATAGGCCGGGCCGGCCTGCACACTCAGTAACACTGTGCCGGAGAGGCAGCTGCGGAAGCCTCCCCCGGCTGAGGGATGAGACTGGGGAAGGGAGGCAGAGAGAGGCAGGGCTGGGGGTCATCCGGACTGGCCTCTCAGAGGTGTTGGGCCGGCACACACATACACATGTGTACACACACACACACACACACATGCACATGTATATACAGGTATGCTCTCACACACACGCACAACCATACACAATGCACCGTTTCATACTTCCTCCAACTTGAATGCAAGCGGGGCTCTTTCATAAAGCAGCTTGAATGCGGGGAAAAGGAAGACAAACTGCCCAGTTATGCCTTGGCATTAAAAAACAATACTAGTCTCCGGCTTCCTATTGCACAAGCAGTGCTGTGTTAGCAAGAAAGACCATGAGGAAGGAGGGGAGCATGAGGCAGCACAGCTCTGGGGCAGCTGCCTCTGAGCCCGAGTGCCCACACTCCTCGCCGATGAAGACGTGCTTCGGAGCTCCTCCCCCTGGCTCCCCGAGCTGCAGCGGCGCCCCGAGTTACGGCCGTGTTCTCAGCCAGAGTTTCATCGGGTGGATTTTATAATTTACGGGCTGTGCCAGTTTCCCGGCTGCGGCATCTTTCTAGTTGTTTGCATATTTCTGCCGCCATAAACCACAGCACAGAGCGGGCGTCCATGCAGGGGGCTCTGCTGTTTCTGACGCTTCTCCTAAGGATGGGTGGCGAGTGGATGGGGGCGGGAGGGCTCACGCTGTGTGTTATACGCTTTGTCTCTGTGCAGCCACGGGGGAAACCCAGAGCCATGCCCTCGGCTCACAGGACAGCGGGAGGCCGCGGGGAGGCTGAGCTGGGAGGGGCCAGGCAAACCCACCTGCTCTTCCTCTTACAGGTCGGGGTCTGCCAGCCATGCTCCTCAATGAGGAGGCCACTGCCAGGCGCGTGTCTGAACGCAGAGGCCAGCATTGGTCCTCAGAGAAGTCCCGTCAGCTCCCGTCCCTTCGTCTATGCAGACTCGAGTCCATGTAGTGATCCAGGAGTGGTGTTGGCATTGATTTCATCCTTTTCTCCGCTCTTCTTGAAGCCCCACTGTGTGCCAGGCTAGATGTGGGAGGTAAAATTATCATCAGCAGGAGCCTGCTTTATAGGGCCCGCAACTCACTGGGAGAAAGGGGGAGAGACGCCCAAATACTGTTCATGATGGGGAAAGCTCACCATGGATCATCTCACTCAATCCTCACAAGAGCCTCCAGGGAATGACCTGTGACCCCCGTTTCACAGGTGAGGAGACTGAGGCTTAGCCAAAGGTCACACGGCTGGATTCACCCAGTCTCGGCCCAGAGTGTGAACGCTCCCTCATGGGCCTGCATCTCTTAGAGGCAGCGTGGGTCACACTGTGTGACAGCTATGCAGTGCCCCACGGCAGGGAGAGCCTCCAGTAGTGGGGCGAGGGGGTGGCCCAGGGAGGGAAGTGACTCCAGGAACATTGCACAGCCGAGGCAGCAAAGAGCCGAGGCAGCAGAGAGCCGAGGCAGCAGAGAGAG
Source organism: Pipistrellus hanaki (assembly GCF_964339955.1). NCBI lineage: Eukaryota > Metazoa > Chordata > Mammalia > Chiroptera > Vespertilionidae > Pipistrellus > Pipistrellus hanaki. The sequence goes on from NC_140503.1 coordinate 3,426,909, forward strand.
AGCCGAAGCTGGACCTCAGCTCCCTCGACTCCCAGGCCAGTGCTCCTGGCTCCGAGCAAAGAAGGGGCCCCTGGCTCTTGTGCCTGGGGGTAGGGGGTGGGCGGTGGGTGTGGGTGGTGGGTGGTGGGAGAGGAGCGGTGGGGGCTCCCGGACAAGGACAGCGAAGCCCACGGAGGGGACGTCTCCCTGACAAGGCGGTGGACGTGAGGGGTTGGGCACAGCATGTCCTCTCGGGCTCCTTGGGAAGCGGGTCAACGCCGGAGGCTGAGCGGCCTCCTCGCCTGCGGTTCTACCTGGAGCAGCACTTCACGCACCGCGGGCACACTGCTGCGCCCCGGGGACCGAGCGGGCTGACAGCGCTCCTGGAGTTAGTGACCGAAATGGTGCCAAATCTCCAGGAAATGAGGGCCAAGGAGAATGTCCCTCACTCCTCCCTCTGGGCTGAAGAGCCCATCCTTCCACAGGAGCCCGCTGTGTGCGTGAAAGGGCTGCGCCTGACGAAATGCACTGACGGCCACATTTTGGTCTCCGGGAGCCGCGGGAGACATCTCGGGAGCCTCTGTCTAAGCCTTTCTGCAGCAGGAGACACACTGCTTAGTAGACAGGCTGCTCTGTGGGATGCTCAGAGTGGAGCACCCTCTCCTCGGCCAGCCCCCGGAGGCTGCACCACGCACAGCAGAGAGGCCTCACCCATGGGCCCAGCCCACAGCTGCGGAAGCCTGGCTCTGCTGGAGTCAGAATTGTTCAGAGAAAGCCAACCATGTAATGGAGGAACTTGGCCCATTTCTTATGCACCAGAGCCCCCTGCTGGCTACATGGTGGTTCTGCCTCAATTGGACCTTCTAACTTGGACAAATCCCAAATTAAGATGTTCAGACATTTTTGTTGTTGTTGACAGTATTACAGTTGTCCCCTTCACCCCCACCCTTTGCCCCCCTCCACCCAGCTCCTGCCCCACCCCAGGCCTTCCCCACACCATTGTCTGTGTCTTTGATTAATCTCTTCCCATCCCCTCTTACCCACCTCTATCCCCCCATCTCCACCTCAAGATCTGTCCGTCTGTTCCAGGCATCTAGGCCTCTGGATCTATTTTGTTCATCAGTTTATTTTGTTCATCAGATTCCACATATGAGTGAGATCGTGGGATACTTGCCTTTCTCTGACTGGCTTATTTCGCTTAGCATAATACTCTCAAGACGTTCGTTCAGACTTTTTTACTTGTGAAATCCAATCACACGCCATTCAAACTCCATGGAGAAGAAGGTGGCTTCCCCAGGAGTGCTGGGGGCCAGCTGTATGCGGGGAGCTTTAACTAGACCACTGCACACATTGCCCCGGTGTGACCTCCAGACGGTAAGAGAGTTACACCCAGAAATACGGATTCCTAGAAGAACTGGGAGGAAGCAGGGGTATGCGCGATTCTGACCCATGGTGGCAGACACATGATAACTGCAGAACCAAAGCAAGATTTCAGAAAGGAGAATGTCAGTTGGTTTGACGAGGGGAAATGTGGTCATTTCCTCATGGCAGGCGCCTAGGGCTGCAGCTGACACCGGGCAGAGCTGTTGGTTGGGAAGGGTTCTCACAGTGACACCGGTTGGGGAGGGGGTCAGAGGGGCCAGACCGGCGAGGCCATCGCTGAACTGCCACAGTGCTCACCGCCCGGGAATTCTGGGACCAGAACAGCCCCTCCCGCTGTCCTGAACCAGGCACAGGGCTTCGGCTTTAGTTTCTCCCTATGAACTCGTCAGTGGACGAGAGATGCCCAGCTGGGGGTCGTCCGTCAGCGGTTGCCTGGCAGCGGGGAGATGGTGCCTTGTCCTCGGTGGGGAACTGAGTGGCCGTCTGCCCATCCCCACACCTGCATCTGACTGTGCCCCTGGCATCCCACTGTGGCAGAATCAAGGATTGATACTTTTTCTAAATGTGGGTTTTGTATTGATTGTTGGAGAGAAAGGGAGAGGGATGGAGAGATAAAAACTTCAATGCCTTCCCCTGTTGCCGGGTTGCCTCCCGCCCCTGAGGGCTCCTGGATTGGGGGGGGGGACAGGCAGGCTGAGGGACCCCCCATCCAGTGCATGAATTTTCATGCACCGGGCCTCTAGTTACCTAACAAAGGTCAGTGATGATTCTATCCACCCCCACACCCCTTGCGGAGGGACAATGCTACCTGTAGTCAAAGGGTGAAATGTCCGCGCCTCGGTGGCTAACCAGGTCCGAGTTTCCGTTGGGTTCGCATAGCTGTGGAAACACAGCCACTGGCGATGAGTTTGCTAAGACCTCTGAGCACAGTCAGGGGAAGGGCTGCTCCACACGAAATTCCGTGTCCTTGTGCTCCAACGTGCCTTCTTACAGGTCCGGACTCTGCCCTCTGCAGCGGCAGACGCTCCGTTCTCACTGGCTGGCTCAGTGGCAAATGCAGGCTCCAGAGCTCCAGGGGCTGGACAGGTGCGGTCAGAGCCGCTCTCCCTCTCCCTTCCCATTCTGCCCTGGCTTTCGGGCACCTTCCCGCTTTACCCCGCTTCACCGGAGCAAGATGCTCCCAGCAGCACTCTAGCCAGTGTGGCTCAGTGGATAGCATCAGTCTGTGGACTGAAAGGTCCCAGGTTCAATTCCGACCAATCAAGGGCATGTACCTTGGTTGTGGGCACATGCCCAGTAGGGGGTGTGCAGGAGGCAGCTGATCGATGTTTCTGACTCTCTATCCCTCTCCCTTCCTCTGTGTAAAAACCAATAAAATATGTATGTTTTTAAAAGCTGCTCCCAGCAGCTTCCCTCCCAGGGTCATGGCCGTGAGGGGCAGGAGCCGTTTCCCCGTGGTGGTTCCGGAGGAAGTACTTGCGTGGCTCCTGTTGGATGGCAGGTCTCTCCTGCAGGACCGAGGAACGCGGGTCCTGGAGGAGCCCCGGGCTGAGGAGTTGCACGGCACGTGTAACCGTTGGGAAGGTCTGTTGCCCCAGGAAAAGAGGGTGCTGAGCGCAGGAGGGGTATCGGGCAAGTAGAAACCCCGGATGTCAACTACATCCCGCACCATCCTGCACTGTCACTACCAACAAGACAGACCAGCCTCCCCAGGCATTCAAAATGCCTCCCCCAGGCCCTGGGTGGTGTGGCTCAGTAGGTAGAGCATCTGCCTGTGAACTGAAGGGTCTAGGTTTGATTCCCGGTCAAGGGCACATGCCTAGGTCTCAGGCTCAACCACTGGCCCTGGTCAGGACAAGTACAGGAGGCAACCAATCTATGTGTCACTCTCACATCAATGTCTCTCTCTCTCTCTCTCTCTCTCTCTCTCTCTCTCTCTCCTCCCACTCTCTCAAAAATCAATGGGAAATATCCTGGGGTGAGGATTAACAACAACAACGAATGCCTCATCGGCCCTGTGGCGTGGCTCAGTTGGCTGAGCGCCGTCCAGTGTCCTGAAAGGTTGGCGTCTCAGTCAGGCACGTGCCTGGTTGCGGGCTGGATCCTCGATCTAAGGAAAAGGACAGGAGGCAGCCAATCAGTGTTTTGCTCTCACATCAGTGTTTCCCTCTCTCCTTCACCCTTCCTCTCTCTCTCTCTCAAAAAAAAAAAAGTTTTTCATTAAAAATCTTTTTAAAAAGTGTCTTCACCTAACATGTTGCAACAGAACCACATGCAAACACTGCCCTCGCCTGCACCCCAGAGGCAACCTAAAGGCAGGGCACAGACTGCCCACGACCCCTCAGTGACCTCACACCCTCGCTGAGGCCGGGTGTGCTGTCCAGAGGCCCAGCAGCAATGATGAATGATGAACTAACCCCCTGTCTTTACGTATGTCTGGACAACAGTGAAGAGAGAAAAAGAAAAAATGCAACACAAATCCCTCTGAGAGAAGCAGTCGGGAGAAGCTGCGTAAGAACTGCCCTTGTCCCTAGTGTCCAGCTTACGCGTGAGAGTGAGGCCTTGCTTTCCCAGTGGACACCCCCTGGGCTGCCCCTGCTCCGTCTCTGAGACCCTCATCTCTGCCCTTCACCCGGCGTCACGGAGGCCGCTCCGCCCCGCAGGGAGCTGCCGCCCTCGGCAACCCCATTCCTGCGGGTGTGGGTTCCGGGCCTGGGGCTGCCTCCAGGGCGAGCCGCCCAGGCCTTGGGTTCCCAGGAGTGGGCTCCTCGGGCGTCCAGTGACCTTAGAGAAGACCCTGGTCCGCGTTCAGGAAGGTGCTGGCCCAGCCTCCTGCAGCGGTCTCTGGCGGGGGCCACGGTTTGGGAAATTCCACAGATTAGACACAGGCTTCCTTTGTCCTCCGGCCGGACTCTCAGCTCAGCAGGAGAGGGCTGTGAGGAAAGCAGCGTTTACCCTTGCTCTTCCGCGGGACGGCTTCCCTCAAAGCTCATCTCCTCCCCGTGGGGACGCACTGAGCCCACGGCGCATCCGTCCTTTCTCCCGCCACGTCTCTCAAAGCCCAGCACCAGCGTGGCTCTCCGCCAGCTGGTTGCTCCCACAAAACCAGGCCTGGCACTTCCCCGCTGCAGAGGGGGATTCTCATCGCTTCCCCATTCACCTCATTTGAGGTTCTGTCATTTGCAGCACCCCACTTCTGCTACCCGTTTCAGCACTGAGTCAGATCTCGGCATTTCAGGAGACAAAACTCACGTTTATTCTCTCCGTACCTGACAGGTCCGGAGGGAGATGCGCCTTCCGGCAGGATGGGATCCAGGCGTTCACAGGATGGCATGGAGGCGCTCCTCGTCTCCGCTCCGCCTCCCTGGGGCTGGCTCTGGTGGGAAGACAGCTGCTAGCAGCTTCAGATTCACATCCCGCAGCTTCGCATCCTTCCAGGAGGAGAGCTCTCTTCCCAGTGGGAACGCGAGGGCTGACGCCACCCCACCAGCCTGGGTGTCCGTGTCCATCCCTGAGCCACGTTCCCGGACCTCGAACCGGCAGCTCTAACAACAGAGATTCCTTCTCTCATAATGGGAGGGGGGTCCCCCATGGCTGAGCCAATGATCAGAGAACTGAGGATGGGGTTTACCCAAGGAAAAGCGGGGTGCTGTCACCAGAAGAGGGAGATGGATGCTGGGAAGGCACAGACAATGCCAATCCACTCAGTTTCCAGACTCCAATGGCAGCTGCAGAGGACAAAGGAAAGGGAAGCAGCGGGCTCTGGAATGCCTTACATCTGTTATATTTTAATACAAATTTTTGAGCATCAATTATCCTATCCAATAAAGAGGGAATATGATAATTGACTGTCACTCCATCACAAAGATGGCTGCACCCCTAAGGAGCCTTAATGAGCAATCAGCAGGGACCTGAGGCTATGCCCTCCCAGCCCCATGGGGCTGACGGGATCTCAGGCCACGCCTCCCACCTGGCAGGGCTTGACACAGGACCTCAGGCCGTGCTCCTCGCCCTGGTGTCAGGCTGGGGGACCTCAGGCCACGCCTCCCACTCAGCAGGGCTTGACAGGAGACCTCAAGGTGGGCTTCCTGTCCTGGTGCTGGGTTAGGGGACCTCAGGCTGCTTCCTCCACCCCAGTGCCAGGCTGGGGGACCTCAGGCCATGCCCCCCACCCAGGGGACTTAACAGGGGATCTCAGACCGTATCCCCACCTGGCAGGGCTTGATGGGAAACCTCAAAGCACTCCTCCCGCCCCAAATGGGCACCTCAGGCCCACCCCCATCCTGGCACCAGGCTAGGGGACCTGAGGTTATGCCCCCTGCCCAGTGGGGCTTGACAAGGGTGGGACTGGCTGGGTCTGGATATAGCCCAATTGGTGGGGCAGGGCAGGGGGCTGGGGCTGGGTCTCACGCAATTTTGAGGTGCATGTGGGTAAATGGTGACTTGACTCTGGGTCCCCCTTTTAATGTGCACGAATTTTGTGCACCTGGCCTATAAATAATAACACATCCTTAGATAGTATTTATTGTTTACTAGGCTTCACACCATTAACTCATTCAGTCCTCACACCCTAGAAGGTTGGTACCAATCATGATCCCGATTTTACAAGGAACCGAAGCTCGAACAGGCCCTGCGTCAGCTGGGGAGCTGGGCGTCGCCTGAGTCCGCGGGCCACTGTAGCCAGGAACTGTGAACCGGGCTCAAACAACAGATTCTCTCTCTCAGCCTGGAGGCTGGACGTTGGAAGTGGAGGCGTTGGCAGGGCCACGCTCCCTCTGAGAACTGGCCCGGCCCTCCTCGTCTCTCCCTCGGGGGCTGTGGCCATACTCTGAGCCGGGCCGGCAGATGGACCACTCCAGTCTCTGCCTCCACCATCCCCGACCGCCGCTCCCTCCGTGTCCTCCTCGCTGTGGAAGGACACTTGGTACTGGTCAGGGCCCACCCTGGGGATCTCAGTCTAACTGATTACAGACTGTCCTTTCAAGGAAGCTCACAGTCACAGGCTCGGGGACCTCGGTGTGGCTTTTAGGGGGACACGATCCAGCCCCTCACAGCACCCCAGCCAGGCCTGGTTCCTCAGTCCTGCTCACTGTGGCCTCAGGTCCGGTGGCATCGGTAGAAGGCGGTGGCACTGCCTTCCCCGTTAGGGAGACACGCTCCGTGTGGGAAGCAGTGAGCGCTCCCCCAGCCCCGGGCCCTCCAGGAGAGGGCGCCTGCACGGAGCCCCAGGGGCGAGAGGCTGCAGGCAGGAGGGGGTTCAGTGGCAGGGAGCCTGTGAGAGCCCGAGGCAGAGGGAACACAGCTTGTGAGACACAGGGAACAGGGCAGCAGGCCCAGAGCAGAGAATTCAAAGATGGGACGCGGAAGAGGACGGACGAGGAGGCTGGGGGCTGCAGGGCTGTGCTGGGAGGGCGGGGGCCGTGCCCAGGGCTCACACTGGGTCCTGGACGCACAGGGGCAGGGGGTGGGGATGGGGGCACAGCCGGGCTCCGATGGTGCGCCCATGTTAACTAAACCGTCTGTGGTACCAGCCCCTTCGGCACAGAGAAATGGGGGCTCCCAGAGCCCATGCCAGCTGATGTGGCCGGGCTCTGACCCTGGGAGTCCCAGCCACGCGTTCCTCCCGGGACTTGGGATGTGAGGCTGCGCTGTGGACAGATCTCCTGCCAGATGCCCTTTGGCTCATTAATTAGACTTGAGGGGTCGGTTTCTGCTCTCCGAATGGCACTCTAACAGCTCCTGCGGGCTGTGAGGAGGGGGGGAGGAGGAGGAGGAGTGAGGGGAGGAAGAAGGGGAGGAGAAGGAAGAGGAGAAGGAGGAGGAGGAGGAGGAACCAGTGGTGGCACCCAGGGGCTTGGCCATGGGCATGTGGGAACCCAGAGCAGCCTGGTGACCCCATGGCTGCCAGCCTCGCCCTCCTCGCTGCTGTGTTACCGGGAAAAGCTGGCCTGCGGCCCTGGGAGCGAGGGGAGGGGGCGGGGGGGGCGGAGGAAGAGCATCCTGCGTCAGGGCCGCTGCCTCCCCGCAGACCTGGCACCCCTCCCCCACCCCATTTCCACCCAGGCGATCAGCGCTCTAATTAAAGTGAGCTCATCCGTGTCTGGAGGCGCAGGGAACAAAGGAAGCCAAAGCAGCAGTGCCCTCCTGGGGCCGGGCCTGGGCTTCTGGCGGTTCCTCAGAGAGAAGCCGAGGGGGAGGCAGGGAGGGACCCAGCGGGGTTTGGGGAGGGAACCGCCTCCCTCCCTGTGTCTGCATGTCTGAGGGGCCTGGGGTTTCTGAGGATAGAGCTCCACATCCAGCCCTCCTTCCCCCCACCGCCCTGCCCTCCCCGTCAGGTCCCTGGCCTGGGCCTGGGCACCAGGGCTGAGGGGCTGCTATCTCCCCGGAGAGGGAAATGAGTGTGGGAGACTGGAGAGGCCCCGGTTCGGTCTAGGCGGGAAGCTGGTGGCTGGTTTTGGTCAAAATGGCTTCCTGGCTGGAGGCAGCTGGTCTGTCGCCCTCTCTGCTCACCTGCCCCAAACCGGGGCATCCTTCAAGGCCACAGAGCAAGTGGGGAGACCCACCCCAGACTCCTGCATCTCACACACACCACACACACACACCCTGCATCTCACACACACCACACACACACACACACACACACACACACACACACACACACACCGCAAGGAGCTGTTTGCTCCGGACCATCCCGGCCGCTGCTCTCCATAGAAACGGGATGCAGGCCACATCCTGCACCCGCAGCGTGAAGGGTTCCAGCAGCCACAGGGAAAAGGCAGAAAGGGGCAGGGGAAGTTGGCTCTTGGAAGATGAAACAGAGGGGCCGGAGACCGGGATGGCAGGACACAGGCTTTCCTGGAGAGAAGAGCACCCCTGCCAGCTGCTTCCAGAGAGAGAGCGGGAGAGAGCGAGGGCCGGGGCACAGGCACTTTTTAAGGGGAGGAAGGAGAGGGGACGGGGCTTAGGACACTCAGCACACGCTGATTGGTGGTTTCATGTAAGGCCTATGATTAGGGACCTAGGGACTTAGGAGTCGGGGCTTAGGGTATTTGGCAGGTGCTGATGGGTGGTTCAGTGCTCAGGAATGTCTGGCTGCAGGTGGAGTTTATGTCTGTCCATCAGCTGGAGGAAGGGAGGATATATCAGCTCTCACATGTGCTCTGTTTAGTCCAATAGATCCAAAATACGGCCATGTCCACAGGTCAGCCGCATTAACAAGTATTCCTTTTTTACGTCAAGTCTCCAACATCCTGTATTTTGCAATCGTTCAGGCTGGCCGCCTTTCGAGTGCTCAGTGGCACAAGTGGTGCACAGCCACCCCAGTGAACCAGGCAGGCCTGTGCGGGGGAACGGGGTGATGGCCTATCTCCTCTCACCTGGTGCATCTCCCTCCCGGGGGCCATGGCCCAGCCCACTGAGGTGTACTCACCCCGCCAGGGAGCTGGCACAGTGCCGGCTCTTGGGAGGAGCTTCGTGGTCGTTGTGGAGTGAAGGAGTGGTTTCCGAGGGGCCCTTTGCCCTCCCGTTAAGAAATGGGGCTCAGAGATGTGGGTCCCTAGTCCCGTGGGTGGGGCTCCCCTTCCCACCCCCACCGCAGGAAGGAGGGCGGTGGGGCCATGGAGCTCTAGCTCACCACCTGCAGTGTCGGCCCTGATGTGTGGCCGGACAGGGAAGCAGGCAGGCCGTGGAGGGGACCGAGGGAGACGGGTCACTTCCTCTGTCTTCCTTCCACCCTCGGCTCCCTGCCCATGAGGAACCTATACTTCAGTCAAATCAATGCAAAAACAAATCATTATAAATTGATTTATATTAAAAAAGCACGTGGGGCCGGGACCGGTTTGGCTCAGTGGTAGAGCGTCTGCTTGGGGACTGAAAGGTCCCTGGTTCGATTCCGGTCAAGGCATGTACCGTGGTTGCGGGCACATCCCCAGTAGGGGGTGTGCAAGAGGCAACTAATCGATGATTCTCTCTCATCGATGTTTCTAACTCTCTATCCCTCTCTCCTCCTCTCTGTGAAAAATCAATAAAATATGTTTAAAAAAAAAAAAAAAAAAAAAAAAAAAAAAAAAAAAAAAAAAAGCACGTGGGTAAGTCCTTCCCACACGTGGCTGAACTCGAGGGAGATGTGTCAGCTCCTCTGTCCTCCCACTTCATTTCGTCCGTCCATGCACTCAGCCATGACTGCTCACTGGCTCCATCGTTTGTTCGCTGGGAAGCGTCCTCAGGCAGTCACTGGAGCCCGGCCTTTGCTAGGTGCTGGTGCACTCCATGGGCAAGTCAGAGCCCTCCTGCGCCCGCTCTGCAGCCCTCTGTGCACTCACTCTGGAAGGACGTGGCTGTGTTACCGGGAAACCCCGGGCGGGCTCAGGCTGCCTGTCGCTGTGTCCAATAAGGCGTTAATTGAGAAGGCCAGCTCACCAAAAGGCAGGGCACTCACCAGCATTCAAATCCTGCCTTCCAGCAAGGGGCAGGGGCAGGGTTATAAAGGGGCAGGGGCAGGATTACAAAGGGGCAGGGGCAGGGGCTAGGGTGAGGCAGGAACGGAATGCAGCTGCGAGCAGCCCTGGAGGTCACAGATGTCTGCTATTGTCCTTGGATGAGAGGATGTGGGTGAGATGGTGTTTTGACTCCTGGTCGGTCGGCCTGACCCTGCTTATGGGTTCTGCTTGCTGGATTCACAGATGGGTCACCTGCTCAGTTGCATCGCACAGGCCTTGAAAAGGAAACTTAAGAAAAACTTAACCCCCTATCTATATATATATATAAAAGCCCAAGTGACCGTTATGAACAGTCGACCAAACAACCATTTGATGGAACGACTGGTCGCTATGATGCACACTGTCCATCTGGGGGCAGATGCTCAATGCAGGAGCTGCCTCCTGGTGGTCAGTGCACTCCCACAGCCAACCTCCCACCGCTGGCCAACTTCTTGAGGTCCCTCCCCCCAATCAGTCACACCTACACCCCTCCCACGCCCCCTCCCCTCCCCACCGACCAATCGGCCCCAATCTCCAGCCAGGCAAGGGACCACACCTGTGCATGACTTCATGCACTGGGCCTCTAGTTCACATATAAGAAAGTTGGTCCCCTATTCACATAAGTGTACATGTCCTCGGATTTGAAATGATATGATTGTTTTTCAGATTAATTCAGATGCTCTAACTATCAGATTATAAGCCACCCCGTCAGATAGACCGGAATAAGCACAGCCAGTGAGCAATTGCCGCGTAAAACTAACACCTTCCTTCTCCCAGGGACATGGACTTCCCTCCCCCCTCCCCTTCCATTGGCTGTATTCCTGCTATGTGCCAGGTACAGTTAGGTGTGCTTTTCATCATGTCATTCAACCCCCACTTCTACAGAGGAAGGAACTCTGGCTCAGAAAGGTTAAGTAACTTGCCTGATGTCACCCCGCTAGCAGGCGGCAGACACAATATGCACCCACTATTCTTCAGCCTCCCCACGCGGGGAGCTGTGGGCCATGTATTCGGGCTCATCGCTGTTGAAGTTTCCCACAGTTCTCCACCCCTTCCAGGCACCCAGTGCTCAGAACCCAGGAGGTGCTCTGGAAATACGTTGTGAGTGGATGGATGGAATGCCTGCTGAATGGAACAATGAATGAAAGAATGAATGAATTCTTCCTCAATTTATAATGATTTGTTTTTGCACTGATGTGACTGAAGTATAGGCTCCTCATGGGCAGGGACCCTAGGGCAGAAGACATGTGGACTCTGCGGTCATCGGATCGGGGTTATAATACTGGTGTGGCCCTTATTTGCTGAGTGACCCAAATGAGTTTCTAAACCTCTTGGAGCCTGTGTTTTCTGAGGTCTGGAGGCAACGCATGCCAGATGCTGTGTCTGTGTGTGGTGTTGCCCTGGTGCTCAGTAAAGACCTCACAAGAGGAATGGAATTGGCTCAGAATCTCCCCACAGAGGCCCGGGGAGCCTGGAGAAGGGGGGAGTGTTGGCTGTGAGGGAGAGTGGTTGCTTCAGAATCACCTGGGTGCATGTACGTCCCACTTGCATAGTCCGTGTTGAGGACCTGACTGAGGAGGGATCTATCTGCATCACAGGGTCCCTGGTGGTCTGGAGGCTGACCGAGGGGTCACTATTGGAAAAACCCTGGAGGAGACCGTGTGCTGTATAGACAGGAAAGCACATGTCTGACCGAGAGAGGGACAGGAGGGGTGTCGGGCCAGGCCTCCAAGGACAGCAGGATTTCCTGTGCCTTTTGCTGCCTGATAAGGAGAGGAGAGGCCCTGGGCCATCTCCACCCCAGCAATGGGCCCTGAATAATTTATGAATTTATCTGGTCCCTCTGAGAACCTCATGAATTCTTACGCCCTTCGTAGGCCGCCACCCGCTGGGTCTCTGTGGCCCCCTGCCCTCCCCATCTGTCCCCCACATGAGGCTCAAAGGACAAGTCCAGGCCCCCTGCTGTGACCTTCAGGAGAGAACCTTTGAAGTAATGGAATGTCCTCCTTGCAGGATCCAGAGCTCCCTGCGCACATCAATTATGTATCCAGGACGTGGCCTCCCAGCAGCCTGGCATCTGCCCCTGGAACCGTGTCCTCCACGGGCACTGTGTAAAGAGGCACCCCTGCCCGGCCCTCCCTGGATCATGACCCGCTGGGATGAGGCCACCTAGGCGCCTTACAGAGAAGAGAGTGATGTTTCCAATGTACAGAGCTGCTAGGTGCGTACTGTCAGTGGGCGGGGCAGCAAGGTGCCCAGGCATCCGATTTTAAGGAAACAGGCACGCTCAGGGTTGCACAAGTGCAGGATTGGCACCCAAGAATGTGTGCCGCCTTAAATGCTGTGCCTCCTTAAATTTAGTCTTAGTCCTGGCTAATTCCATGGAGAGAGCAGAAGTCATTACAGTAAATGGTGCTGGCACAGTTGGACATCCTTTTGGGAAAGAACAACAACAAAAAAAGAACCTCAAGCTTTAGTTCACATCATATATAAAACCAGAAACAGGTCATAGACGTGAACATAAACGCTGTGGCCATAACACTTCCGGGGAAGATGGGGAGGAAGAAGATCTCCCTGACACTGAGGTAGGCAGCAGTTTCTTAGGTCACAAAACTCACTCATAAAAGAACAGGGAAAAAAGAGCCATTGGATTTTATCAAACATAAGAACTTTTCTGTGACAAACACCATTGAGACCATGGAAAAAGCCACGGACGGAGAGAAAACATTTGCAGATCGGACACCTGACAGAGGCTTTGTCTCCAAAGCACAGGAAAAATGCTCACATCTCAATAATTAAGTGACGAGTGATCCAATTTTTATTTTTTTAAAGATATTTTATTGATTTTTTACAGAGAGGAAGGCAGAGGGATAGAGTTAGAAACATCGATGAGAGAGAAACATCGATCAGCTGCCTCCTGCACACTCCCCACTGTTGTTGTGTCCACAACCAAGGTACATGCCTTTGGCTGGAATTGAACCTGGGACCCTTGAGTCTGCAGGCCGAAGCTCTATCCACTGAGTCAAACCGGTTAGGGCATAATCCAATTTTTAAAAATGGGTGAAAGCCTGGAACAGGCTCTCACAGCAGAAAGCATACCAATGGTGGATAATGAGCATGTGGGAGACACGCTCCACCTCCCCACCTCCCTACCCCTCACCCCCACCCTCCAACCCCCCCAAAACCCCGCCCCCACTGCCCCCATCAGGGAGACGCAGGTGTGGGCTGTAAATCAGCACCGTGACACCCACTAGAACAGCCGAGTTGAAAACAATGAGCACACCCAGTGCTGGTGAGAAGAAGGAGGAATGGAGTTCTCATCCACTGTTGGGAGGAATGAAGAGTCCAAACGCTAGGTAAACAGTGAGGCAATTCCTTATCAATGGAAAACCCAGCAACTCCACGCCTACGTTACTACCCAAGACAATGAGCACAACTGCCTCTACAAAGATGTGCACGTAGATGTTGACCGGCGCTGTATTCACAACAGCCACAAGCTTGGACACGATCCAAACGTCCATGGCAGGAGAACGGGTAATCCTGTGGACCATCCGGACATCCCCCTGCTATTTGGGTGTAACAGGGAGCTACCGAGATATATGCGGCAACATGGGGAGTCCCAACACCATCCTGCTGAGCGGAAGAAGCCAAAGGAAGGAGCGTGTTCCCCATGATTCCGTCTACAGATGATCCCGGAAAGACACAGCTAATCTGTAGTGAGAGGCACCTGCCCGATCAGTGTTTGCATCACCTGGAGAACAGAAACCTGGGGCTGGGGGGCATGGGGGGGCTGCAGAGGGACTGAGGGAGCTTGTGGGGGTGAGTGGGATGTTCCCTCACTTGATTATAGTACTGATTACATGGGGGGGGGGGGTGCCGCACCAGCACAGCCAGGTTCAGTGAGCCTGAGAGGGGGCCGTGAAGGATGAAGAAAAGACAGACAAGAGAATAAAGCTGGGTCTGGGTGGGACGTTGCCCTCTCTGATGAAGAGAGAGCACCACAACCTGCAAACTGAGTCTTCGTTTTATACCCAGATTCCACGAGGCAAAGTGAGGGCGTGGTCACAATGTTCTCTCAGTTTCGAATCTACTCAGTTACATGCACATGACCAAGCTTTGTTTTCCTGCTGCACCACCTGCAGCCTATGTCCCTCAGCCGAGTGGGCCACAGGCTTGGACCATATGTCAAGCTTACAACCACAGCCTTTGGCTATAATTGTGCTGGGACTGCACGTGGCTTTGCCATGAGAGGATGGTGCCCTCTCATTAGTCCCAGGCTTGAACCTGCCCAGACACTGCAGCCGCTCTCCTCAGGTGTGTACCGGTCTCTTTAACCTGTATCTGTAAAATGGGTACATGCATGAAAAGTATATTTCAATAGAGTGGTTTACCAGCAAAAATACTTCCAGTCAAGCTTTTGTTGGAAACTTTTTTTTTTTATTGATTTTTTACAGAGAGGAAGAGAGAGGGATAGAGAGTTAGAAACATCAATGAGAGAGAATCATCAATCAGCTGCCTCTTGCACACCCCCTACTGGGGATGTGCCTGCAACCCAGGTACATGCCCTTGACCGGAATCGAACCTGGGACCTTAAAGTCCGCAGGCTGATGCTCTATCCACTGAGCCAAACCGGTTTCGGCTGTTGGCAACTTTTTAAAAAAATAATTTTTTTATTGATTTCAGAGAGGAAAGGAGAGGGAGAGATAACAATGTAAATGGTGAAGAGAACCATGGATCTGCCACCTACTGCACGCCCCCTGCTGGGGACGGAGCCCACGCCAAGGCAGGCGCCCTGAGAGGGAATCCAACAGTGACCTCCTGGCTCCTAGGTGGAAGCTCAGCCCCTGAGCCACGCTGCCCAGGCAGAGCTCACATCCCCGAAGACCCTGTGTCCGGTACATTTTGTCTTAATTCTCGGGTTCTGTTGTCTTCGATCTGCAGACTGGAAGCCGGGGCTCAGAAAGACGCTACCTTGGCAGAGCGCGCCAAAGAGAGGCCATGTTCAAACTCCCTCCTGCCCAGCTCCAGGCCCAGCGCGCCGGACCCGGGGCACAGCTGGCAGACCTCGTTGGTCACCGGGACCCTGGCCCTCCAGGCTAGGAACAGGCATGCCAGGCCCAGGAAAGACCTGCTCGCCACCTGACAGGCGGGGCTCAGCAGCCCGGGGCGGGGGTGGGGGGTGCAGGGGGAATAAAAGCCTTGGACTGGGGTTCCAGCACCAACCAGCTCGGTAACCTCAGGCCTCAGTTTCTCCTTGGGGCCCACAGAGAAAGGACTGTGAACGCCCAGGGGCTCCGCCGCCCCGCCCTCGGGGTGGGTCTGGACGTGGTCACGTGCTGGAGCACCCGGTCCACCCGCCCCGCCCCGCCCCGCCCCGCCCCCGATCCCGATTGCGATCGGATCCCCGCGCCCTCCGCACAGTTGCTGTCTGGAGCCCGAGCGCCGAGCCACCCGGGCGCGATCGGGCTGGGACGTCGCCGCGCCGGGACCGCCGAGGGGGCGCCCGCCGTCCGCCCGCCCGCCGCCAGCCGCCCGGCCGCCGCTGCGATCCGGACGCTGTGCGCTGCCCGCCGCCCCCCGCACTGTGCACCCGCCGGGCCCGCAGCGGCGAAGACTCGGGCGCGGGCGCAGCGGCCCCGGCAGCCGGCACCATGGACCTCTCCTTCATGGCCGCGCAGGTACCGCCCGCTCCGCGCCCCGGCCGCCGGGTTTGGGCGGGCTCCGCCGCGGTCTCCCCACCGCCCCCCTGTGCTGAGCCGCCGGGAGGGCCGGGCGGGCACTGGGTTGGGGATCCACGTCCCGTCCTTTGTCCCGCGCCCGGCACCCCCACCTGGTGCTCGCGCCCTGGAGGGCGAGCTTGATCCGGCGCCCGGGGGTGGGCGGGCCCTGTGCCCAGACCTCACGGGTCCCCTGTTCCCAGGCTGCGAAGGGCCTGGCAGTGCGGGTCCCCCCCGCCCTGTCCACCCCCCTGCCCCGCCCCGCGCCCTGATCACCCCGCCCCCGCCGCCGCCACCACCTGCTGTTCCTCTGGGGCGGGCGGGGGAGGGGGGGACCCTGGAGCCCTTCAAGGCCCAGCAGCCCAGATGTGTGCATCTGGGCGGCGAGCAGCCTCGCTCTCCCCATTCTGTATCTTCCGGAGGCGCCAGGCAATCTGTCAGTTGCCACCCCCCCCCCCCTCCCCTTTCTCCTCTTGAAGGGAAGACCAGAGCGGAGCCGGAAACCGCTTTGTGACCCGCCAGGCACCACGCACAGCGATGGTTTTTTCCTGTTTGCTTTGTGCCCAGTCTGTAGCCATCAGAGCGCGGGACCATAACTCTTCCCGTGCAGAGCAGGTGACTTCCCATCCTCCATCTCTGCTCCCAGAGAACCCTGGAGCCTTGCGGTCAGGGATCCTTTGTGCCTTCAAGGCTCCCAGCACAGAACACACACACACACACACACACACACACACACACACGCAAGCTCCTCTAGCTGAGTGACCTTTCTGAGCCCAGGGTCAGTCTGGCTCCAGGGAAGGGCCTCGCTGGGCTGGCTGGGAAAATAGGTCCCGATGTACCAGTTCAGGCCCTGCACCGGCTGTAAGGTTGGGTAGTCTGGGGGCTCAGAGGTGGGACGGCCATGAGGCTCCCCCTGTGCCCTGGGCCTGTAGCCGGGCCCACTTGCCGCTGTTTCATTTTGCAGGGGTGGAGTTTGAGGGGACACTTTTCTTTCCCCCCAAACTTCTCCGTGGTGGAGGCCTGTTTAAAAAGTAACAGTAAAGCCCGGCCGGCGTGGCTCAGCTTGGTGGTTGAGCGTCGACCTATGAACCGGGAGGTCATGGTTTGATTCCCGATCAGGATCAGGGCACATGCCTGGGTTGTGGGCTCAATCCCCAGTGGGGCGCGTGCAGGAGGCAGGTGATCCATGATTCTCTCTCCCTCTCCCTTCCCCTCTGGAATTCATAAAGGATTATATATTTTTAAAGTAACAGTAAAATCCAGGCTGACGGGACCGAGAGTCCCCAGGGGCAGGCATGAAAGGAGGCAGGAGCCCCAGATTGGCTCCAGAGAACCCAGAGCCAGTTCCCGCAGCTCTGGTCGAGTTTGCCATGATGCTGATTGATTGCTCCAGAGCGCCGCTGGCCTTTCCCTGCCGAGTCCTCGGTCTCCTGTTTCTAAACCCACGTGTAAAATATTGCCGCGTGGACATCTCTCACACAGCGGTGACTTCACCTACCTGGTGGCAGGCAGTCTCCGTGGACTTATTTCTAGAGGGGCCAGCGGCTCCCCTCTGGGTCCCCCCGAACAGCTGGCACTTCTGTGGTTAAAAAAAATAAGTTGATCTCTGCTGGCTGGAGCATCGTGAGTTGCTATGGTAACAAGACAAAATAAACAGAGGGCTTTGGAGCGCCTATAGGCTGAGCCTGCACAGAGATTGGGTTCCTGTTGGTTTGCACTCCGGGTTCCAGTGGCGCATTTATTTATTCCACGCTCAGCCCTGGGCATGGGGCAAAGGGGCAATGGGGCTTGGGGGCAACACCCTGGGTTTATGGAGCACCTTATAGGGAATTGTGAGTCTAGAACCCAGGTGCTGCCGCCCCCATTTGACAGGAAGTCAAAGGTCAACACGATCCAATCATTTTCCTCGAGGACGGGAAGAGCTGGGTTTCAAACCTGGGTCCGGGGAGCTAAGCTGATGCTCTCCCAGAATTCCACCTCGTTGCTTCACCCTGGGACACGGTGCGAGATGCAGGGCGGACATAGTTAAGGATGGCTCATCTCTGCGGTGGTCCACGGGGTGGCGTTCTGGTGCTGCCCTGTCCCCCGGGGCAGGAACCCTCACTCCTTTCTCTGTGGCGCTGACAGCGTGTGGCCAGCGTGCTGCGGGCGTGCAGAGGCCTCCAGGTGTGGGAGGCCGAGGCCTGGTCCCCGCACATCAACATCGAGCCGTGGGGGAGAGGTGGTCGCACCCCAGCCACGTGCTCAGCACATGTGAGTCCCTGCCTTGGGCCAAGCTCTGTGTCAGGCCCTGGGACGGGGGTGCTGGGGGCAGAGCTGCATTCTGGGTACTCCCGGGTATTGGAGAAATGATGAGCCGGGCCATCCCCAGCAGGGGTGACCAAGCTGGCTGGCACGTAGTGGGTCCTCCACAGATGTCTGCTAGGTGCTTGGATGGGGGCCAGACGAGATGCAGGAGCATGAGCAGCTGTTCTCGGGAAAAGGCGGTGCATGTGAGTGGCCAGAGGCTCTCCTCCCACACCCCTGCATCACCGGGCTGTGCGGGCGCAGCTCTGGTGGAGGAGAGCAGGTAAGTTCCCGGTGGGCCCGGGAAGGAGGGCGTTCTGGGCAAAGGCAGGCAGGAGACCCCTTCCCCCCCCCCCCGTACTCAGGGAGGGGTGCAGGGAGCTGGAGGGGAGGCCGGGGCGGGTCACTGAGGCGCCGGCAGGTGGGAGGAGACGTTCACTTGAACCAGCAGGTCTCGGAGCAGGGACGTGGAGGCTGAGCAGCGGTTGGGGCAAACCTCAGCCCCATAGAGCCGCGGTTGCCAACCCGTGGTCCACGGACACCTGGTGGTTCGTGAGGTCCGAAAGGCTGGCACCCGCTGCCATAGAGGACCAAGCGGAAGGGCTGGGGGAGTCAGGAGCACACCCCAGTTTGACGGACTGACTGAGCCCAAGAACCCAGACCCAAGTGAACCCCAACCCAAGCCGCCTACCTTCAGAATTTTGTGAAGTGTGATTCCTGTCTGTGGCTCTAAAAGGCCCAGGGGCCCAGCTGCCATGGCTCAGTGATTGAGCATCAACCTATGAACCAGGAAGTCACAGTTTGATTCCCGGTCGGGGCACATGCCCTGGTTTTGGGCTGGATCCCCAGTGGGGAGTGTGCAGGAGGCAGCCAACGAATGAGTCTCTCTCATCACTGATGTTTCTGTCTCTTTCTCTCTCTCCCTTCCTCTCTGAAATTAGTAACAATTCTGTGGGGCTGCTTTTTTTTTTTAAACATTTTATTGATTTTTTTTTTTTACCTTTTGGATTTTTAATATTTTGACATTTCTCTAAATATTCCTTTAATGTGAAGGGTTTTACCAATGTCACTTCCTCTGTGACATTTTCATCCTTTCTGTGGGGCTTTTTAAACCCAGGGGACATAAGCTGTTTCAGAAAGATTTCCCTCTCAAAAGCCAGGCATTGCAGAGACACCCCCTTGGATGGACGGGGTGCACACCCTTATCCGGCAAATCCTCTTAGGCCGTGCGTCCTCCGTGCTGCGGGTGCTGGGCGTGGAGGCCCAGCTGTGCTCTGCTTAGAGGCGGCTGTGGCCCTGGAGCTGTGAGAACCCGGCTCTCGGACCACACTCACCCTAAGCCCTGGCGGTGCTCAGCCACCTCCTCCAGGCTGGACACACCCAGCACCCCCCCTCACACACACACACACAGCCCCCGGGGCCCTGGCGACTCTGGGGGGTTGGGCAGTGAACAGGAGTGTCTGTTTCTCTGTGCCAGCGGTGGTCAGGGGGCAGGCTAGCCAGACCCCGGGGTCTGGAGAACCAGACTCTGAGGACTGAGTCATTGGTGGGTAGCCCCTCCCCACAGACGGCCCCCTTCACCCCTTCCCTCCTTCCTGGAAGTGATGCTGCCCCTGCCCCAGGGGGGATCTCATCCCTTCTCCCCAGATCCGCGCTGGCCTTGGTGGCTTCCCTGACCAGAGGCCGTGGGTGACGGGGACCCGGGGAGCTGGTAGGAGCGGTCAGCTCCCTCCGGGGACTCTGGAAATGCTCGCTCTGAGGGAGTCCGCCGTCCGCCAGGAATGCCACCTCCACGCTGCAGGAAGGGGGTGAACACGGAAGGCGCCTACTGTGTGCTGGCCAGCACGGGGACGGCGCTCCCATCTTCCTGTTTGAGGCGCCTGCAGAGCAAGCACCGCACGAAGCCCAGTCTGGTCTCATCTTGCACTGACCCCAGTGACCTACCTTGACCCTGGAGTGCCAGCTGCTGCGGCCCCTGGACCCCCTGGGAGCGTCCAAGAGTCCTGCTGCCCCCCCTTCGCCCCCCGACACTGCCTCGGAGCATTCCTCCCCCTCCCCAGCCGATTCCAGTGTCCGGGCCAGGCTGAGACCGGAGCTTAAACCCTCCCTGCAGGGCTGCCCTCCCCTGGCGGGACGGGGCAGATCCGTGGCCCTCTGGTTCCTTTTCGGTCATAAAGGTCATACGGTCCCTGGAAGGCACCCAGCGTCCATTCAGCTACTTCAGATAGTGAGGGCTGGATGGTAGACCTGGGAGCCTGCTCCCAAATGAAGGTTCTCCCTCCGGACCACACCTGCCGCAGGTGGGAAACCGGTATCGGGGTGTTTATTCCCCGCCTCCCCCCCCCCCCCCCGCCCTCACAGACCGGAGGGTATGGAGAGCCAGGGTGGCTCAGCCAAGAGGCAGAGGGGCCAGGAGGGGTGCCCCATCTGCTAACCACTGGACCATCCTTTCATGTCACCTACCACCTCGATGAGCAGTCCAGGTGCTGTGGGGTGGGGTTGGGGGTTAACCAGGGACCCCCACGAGGTCAGCTTCAGGACTTCTGGGTCTTGCCAAGTACACACAGCGTTGGGTTTGCGTGCACTTTAAACACGTCGTGAGAGAGCTCTGCACTCATTTCCCGCGGCTGCTGAAGCGGGACACAAACCTCTCCCCGTTCTGCCGCTGGACGTGGGGATCCTGGTCCACGGGGCGAGGTCTCTGCAGGGGGCGCACTCCGCACCTCTCCCAGCGCCATAGCGTTGCTGGCAGCCCAGCCTTCCTGCTCGGAGACACAACCCTCCATCTCTGCCTCCATTGTAGCTCTTCGCTCTTCCTATGCGTCTGTGTCTCTTCTCCCCTTCTTATCAGGAGATTAGAGCCAGCCTCAGGACTCATCTCAGCTCCGGGACATCTGCTGAGATCCCAATTTTAAAGGTCACCTTCACAGGTACCGGGAGTTAGGACTTGTCTTCCTGGGAGACACAGTTCAACCCATAGCAGGCTCTGGCCACTGCTCTGAGAGAAGCAGTAGGCAGATCAGTCGTCTAAGCCTCAGTTTCATCACCTGTGAAATGGGGACAAAATTCAGAAAGTGTTTCCCATGAGCCAGGCCCTCCCTGCTTGGAGTGCTGGCCACTGGGAGGAGGGGTGGGGGGGGCCACAGGCCCTGCTGTGCGCCCGATCCAGGACAGGTGGAGGTCAACCCAGATGTCCTGGGAGCCCGGAGGAGGCTCCCCCCAGGCCAGGGAAGGCTCCTGGAGGTGTGAGCTGGGCTGAGTGTGCGGGACGCACAGCCATAAAGAGAGAGGCGTTCATGCGGAGGGGATGCATGCGCACAGGCTGGCAGTGGACTGGGCTGGGAAAAGTGTTTCCTGTTGGGGGTGGGGGTTGGAGGTTCCCATTGGTTGGACCAAGGGCGGGGAAGGGGCGGGAGATGAAACCAGGCAGCTGGGGGCCAGGCAGGTGGCTCCATGGGCTGGAGCCAGGGGTGAGGGGCCGGGGCTCGCAGAGCAGGGCCTGGCCTGGAGGGGGCGCAGCCCTCAGCCCAGCTCCGCTCCGCCCTGCAGACTCACAGGCCCGGGGCTGCGGCTCCTTCCCAGGTTTCCCAAAAACGGAAAGCTGGATTTGTGCACGCAGTCTGCATCTTCACATCCTGGCAACCAATTCATTTCTTTTAACAAACCAGCCAGCCGTGATGTGAGCTGTTTCAGTTTATCAGCCCAGTTAGTTAGCGGCGTACAGCAGTAATCTCCAGTTAAATATTGTGCGGGACCCGAACCGGGCGGGACCCCGTGCTCTCCGCTTGGTTTTGTCCCGAGCGTGCCCAGAGGCGGCCGCGGGGTCTCTGCACTCCCGTGGCCCTGCCTCCCTCTCCAGCGCGCCCCCGGGTGGACGGACGCTGCAGCACCCCTTACGACCCGGCCTCGGGAGTCCAGTGTCGCTCTCTTCGCTTTCTTTGGGCCCAGGGAGTGCTGAGGCTGGGGGGCTGGGGGTGGGGTGGGGATCAGATCTCACCCTTGAAGTGGGAGCGGCGTGGTGTCCAGGAGGGAGGGAAGGAATGGTGGCAGCCAGCTCTGGGGACTGGCTGCTCCGTGGCCCCGGCCGAGCAGGGGTGTGTCTGGGGTTGCGGTGGATGGGGCTGGACAGGACCCTGTCGTCAACAGCCACGCCGGGAGAGAAGTAAGCCATCCAGAAGGAGGAGGCTGAACACAGGGGCTGCTGTTGACCATGGTGACCTCCAAAATGGCAGTTCCATGTAGTCAGCCTGCTGTGCACCCCCGGTGAGACCGCTTCCTGCGTCATGGAGGGACGCGGGTGGAGGGAGGAGGCGGGCGGGAGCGGTGGGGTCACTGCCTGCAGGAGCCATCTGAGGAGGCTTCCTGGGTTTGAGAGCGGGCACCCCTCCCCCTCTCCCCTCAGCCCTGCACTTAGAGCCCTGGCCCTGCTGGCGGGAGGCCATGGTCACCCCGGACCGGTATGTGGACACGGGGTGGGTCTTTCTGAAAGACACCATGTGTGGCCTCAGCATAGCCGCCACCTCCCCCAGCCCCGCTGTCTCCATCCCTCCCTCCCTCTGGCTCCTGGGAGGCTCACAGCTAATTTGCATTTTAATCATTTCCACGGAGGGAAGGAAAACAAGAGCTCTGCTGAGGGGATGGTGTGTCTCCTGGAACGGTCCTGCCCCTGCCGGTACTGGGCTGGGGATCGTGCCCAGGTTTCTGCAGGAGCGCGGCAGGAGAGTTTCCTCCCAAGGGACCCAGCATTGCCAGAAAACAGAATTCCACGGAGGCCAGCAATCTGCTGCTCAGAGAATGTGTCCCCAGCCAGGGACTACTTTTTTTAAAGCGAGCGTTATCATTACAATACAAACTCTGTTCTCTCAAATCTTTTTAACAGAAGGGCCTTGTTGCACTTCCAAGACCCTGTTGAAAATATTTAAATATTTTATCGCTAGAGGCCCGGTGCACAAAATGCGTGCATGGGTAGGGTCCCTAGGCCTGGCCAGTGATCAGGGTCAATCTGTGGAGCCACCAGGAGGGCAATTTGGGGGCCCCCCACTGGCACCCGCCTTGGCTGGCCTGGGGCCTGCGGGCCTGGGCAGCTCCTGCATTGAGCATCAGCCCTATGGTGGTCAGTGTGTGTCATAGCGACTGGTCGTTCCACTGGTAGTTGCACCATTCAGTCGACTTGCATATTAGGCTTTTATTATATAGGATTCTAATTAGCCCAGCCTTGGGAGAGAATACATGGCTACCTGTTTGCAGGGGAGCAATGAGCAGTTAAAGAGAAAGTAAAACTGTGTAGTGCTTTTTGTGGGCCAGATTTTCAGATGGTGTTTTAAGAGCCAAGGCTTTCTGTCTTTCTTGCAATAATTGTATCCCACGGCACTAAGGAAACTGGGGCATCTGGATCGAGGCCATTGCACATCTCCAATTAAAAACTTGAGTGTTTTAGACCAGTGGTCGCCAACTGGTGGTCCGAGAACCACTGGTGTCCGTGAGGTCTGAAAGGTTGGCGACCGCTGTTTTAGAGCACTCACTGTGTGCCAGGCCTGCTTTGGAGGGGGGTCTGAGCCCCACCTCCTCCTACTCTGAGATGATGGAAACGCCCCCGTGTTCACTCTCGCTCCCTTCTATCCCCTCAAGATGCCCCTGTGCCTTCTCATAGCTGCCACGTATCACATGCCGAGGGGTCCCAGGCAGGCCCTCTGTTGGACAATACACAGAGTCTCACTAAATCCTTGAGAGCTCCGTGGAACAGACACTGTTAAGACCCATTTTATAGATGAGGGAACTGATGCTTAGAGAGGCAGAGGCACTTGCCCAGGGCACACAACTAAAATTCAAACCCGGATCTCTGTGCCACTTCAGCTTGTTTTTAAAATCCAATCTGAAAATCTCTACCTCCTGATTGGAATATTTATTTATTTATTTATTTATTTATTTATTTTTATTGACTTTCTACAGAGGAGCTGTTTGCGTTAAGTCTTTGACAAATAGCAGATGGTTAGGGCCGGGCGTCACGGACACCTGGGCTCAGTGATAGATCTGAATGAGTAGGCGTGTGTGTGTGTGTGTGTGTGTGTGTGTGTGACACTGTGTTTCCTTCTAAGTAGAGCTCGTTATCCGCTGGATAGCCCATACAGGACAGATGGTGGGTGAGCCAGGTGCACAGGAAGAAGCGCCTCAGCATAATTCTGAGGCGTGCTCACTGATCCTCCACAGGAATTATCCTCACACTTCATCTCTGTCTCAGAAGCACATCCCTCCTCCACCCCCCGAAGATAAATCCTCTCTCCCGCTGCCCTGGGCCTTCGGCGTGGTTTGAAGTCAAAAGCCCTCACCAGCAGCTTTCCTCTGCCCCCTGCGTCCCCGGCAAGTCACCCGCTGTGCCCACTGTGCCCGCATCACCTCTGACCCCCCTGCCCACCGCGGGGCAGGCGGCGTGCTGGCCCAGGTCAGGGAGGACCGGGCTTGGGTGAGCTAGCACGTCTGTGGCTGCGCCGTCCGTGGGGACAGCTCCTGCCTTGGCACCTGGCTGAACCCCAGCCCCTGCCTGCCCCTGCCTCCCCCTTTCCCCTTCCACCCTTTCCCCTCCCACCCGGTGACGGGCATCACAGTCTCGGGTGGTTCCCCGTTAATCAGGAGAGAAAAGCCAAAAAGACCAATGGGCCTTGGTATCGCCCTTGGTGTCTTCCCTTCTCTCTCCCCTGCTGTGCAGAGGCGGGCAGCGCCGCCCCAGCCGCCGTGCAGTGTGCAGTGTGCAGTGTGCAGTGTGCAGCGCCAGCCCTCTGAGCCCCAGGGCGTCCTTTCTGATGGGAAAGGAGGCCTTCCAACCTCCTCTTGGGAAACTCCCACCCCGGCTCCCTCCAGCTGCTGGGGGGCGTCAGGGGCCTCTCAGGGCCCGCTCCGTGGGCGCCCCCTTCCAGGCCCCTCGGGGACAGGCCCAGACCCTTTCCAAGCTGAAGTGGACCAGGGTTTGCACAGAGGACTGCAGGGCGCGCTCTGCCCCACTGCACGGCTGTCAGCACGACCCCGGGCCTGGGCTGGTGAGCCTCCGAGGCCCTGTGTCTGCTTCTGAGGCGATTTCTCTTCAGCAGGCAGGGTTCCTGCGGAGCGCAGTGCAGACTTGATTTCTTTAAAAAAATATGTTTTCAATGATGTCAGAGAGGAAGGGAGAGGGGGAGAGATAGAAACATCAGTGATGAGAGAGGAGCGTTGATCAGCTGCCTCCCGCATGATGCCCCCCACTGGGGATCGAGCCCGAAACCCAGGCCTGTGCCCTCATTGGGAATGGAACCGTGACCTCCTGGTGCCTGGGTCGAAACTCACCCACTGAGCCGCACCGGCCACGCTCCCTGCATCTTCTTAAAGGACCACTGCTGACGTAGAATAAACACAGGACTGCGTGAGCTCATGCCGTTCCTCCACGTCCCGGTGTAACCGGGACCCAGATCTGAACTAGCAGCCCTCCAGCCCCCATCCAGAACCCCCTCCTGCCTCCTCCCAGATTTCACCGCCCCCCAGGGGCAACGAGTATCCTGGCCTGAGGCCAGTTTTGCCTGTTTCTGAGCCTCATAACAATCAGTCCTCCCAGCCTGCGCACCGTCGGTGATGCGTGGTAACCAGCCGGTTATAGGAAAGGCGTAAGGGGGAGCCAGGCGAAGGGGGGGAGGGGGGATTCGTCCCTCGTTCGGGCAGCTTCACTGGGAAGCTGCAGCTTTGCACTCCCCCAGAGAGCCATGGCCTGCACCCCGCAAAACACTGGGACCCAACTAAGGGAGGACAGACATTTGCCCAGTAATGTTGGGGTGACAACGAGCAGGCACCTGCCTGTCAGTCACACCTGGGAACAAAGATCATTGGCCAGATTCGGCATGGCCACCACAAGCACAGGGACATTTTGGAATAAAGGATATCTCTCTCCCCCTCCCCCCCCTTCTCTCTCTCTCTCTCTCTCTTTCCCTCTCTCTCTCTCTCGTGCTCGTGGCTTCCTTACATTCACCCATGTTTCCTCTATAGTCATGTGGGCCTGTGGATGGCAGGGGGAAGCCGGGGCAGTATTGGACCGTGCAGACATGGAAAGAAAATTGGGGACCCTGCTGATCTTCGTCCCCACGGAGGCAAACGGACTTCCTCCTTGGCCAGACTGAGGGGAAAGAAACCTTGGAAACTCAGGTTGGATTCCACGGAAATGAGAATCACTCGTTCTCCTGCCCACGTCTCAGAAAATTCTTTTCTTGGGATGTCACAGCACCCCATGCCAGGAGCAGCAGGTGGGGACGGCCCTCTCCCCTCGTTGGCATTGACCTTTGGGGCTGGGTAACTCTGTGTGTCCGGGGCTGTCCGTGCTCTGCAGGATGGAGAGCAGTATGTCTGGCCTCCAACCACAGTTCTTTAAAGAAATCAACTGGCCCTAGCCGGTTTGGCCCAGTGGATAGAGCACTGGCCCAAGGACTAACAGGTCTCAAGGTCAATTCCGGTCAAGGTCACGTACCTTGGTTGCAGGCCCTGGTTGGGGTGTGTGCAGGAGGCAACCAATCAATGTAACTCTCTCAGATAGATGTTTCTCTGTCTCTCCCTCTCCCTTCCGCTCTCTCTAAAATCAATAGGAAAATATCCTCGAGTGAGGATTACAACAACAACAAATAAAAACAAAAAAATCAATGGGCCACATTTATCTGACTATTTCTGGGCCCTTTTCTGCGTCCCACTGGTCTGTGTACCTTCTCTTTTGCCAACACTACGCTGTTGGGATAACGTAGCTCTATAGTAAGTCTGGAAATAAAGTCCTCTGTGTTCATCTACCTTGTTTTTCTTTTTCCAACCATTTTGGCTGGACTTGGTCCTTTGACTTGGCGTGTATGCGCTGGAACCATGTTGTCCAGGTGTATAAAAACGCCTGCTAGGATTTTGATGAGGGTGGTGCTGAATGCAGACACCAACTGGGGAAGCATCCACATCTTCACATCGCATCTTCCAGCTTATGACCATAGGAAATCTCTGCATTTATTTATATGTTCTCTTATTTATTCCATCAATATTTTGTTATTTTTACGATATAGAGCACATACACATTTTGTTAGACTTATACTTACTGTTTTATATGTTGGTGCTCTTGTAAGTGGGACTTTTTTTGAATTCCAGCTGCTTGTTGCTTGCATATAGAAATACCATTCATAGTTTAAGTGCGATGTTAGCTCTGGGCTGTTTGTAGAGTTTTTACCAGGAATGTGTATTTAGTTCTGACAAACGCGTTTTCTGCATCTACCTCGGGCCCGTGCGCGGCTGCCTCTTATTTCTGCCAGGGCGGTGAGTCACAGCCGTGGATGTTTGAATGTGGGGGCAGCCTGTGTCCT
Source organism: Pipistrellus hanaki (assembly GCF_964339955.1). NCBI lineage: Eukaryota > Metazoa > Chordata > Mammalia > Chiroptera > Vespertilionidae > Pipistrellus > Pipistrellus hanaki. Next base: position 3,454,092 of record NC_140503.1, read on the forward strand.
TTTTCTATGTCTCCGGATTCTCGTTGCCAGTATCTGCGTCTACTTTTCATCCGTGTGGAATCGGGCCAGGGATCCGCAGCTTCCTGTCATAGCTTTGATTTCAGCGGCTGGTGATGCTGGCATCGTTTGCGCGGGGTGGGGAGTGCTCCCTGAAATGAGGTGGAAAGTGTCCTCCTTCTACTTTCCGGAAGAGACTGTGTAGAATTAGTATAACCCCCCCACCCCCACCCCCGCCTCCAGGAGCCTGTGCTGACCCGTGAGGCAGGAATGGAAGCCGGTGCCTGCTTCTCCCCCGAGGCTCCGCCCTCCCTGCACACCCGGTCAGGGGACCGCCCTGGGTGGCCCTTTGGCTTCTGGGGAACTTCCACGTCTTTCCTCAGTTCCTAGCAGAATTCATTTAAAATTAACAAGATCCGGCCTGACTGGCGTGGCTCAGAGGTTGAGCGGCAGCAACCTATGAACCTGGAGGTCCCAGGACTGAACTCAGTAGATTGTGACCTGATCTACGGTAATGGGACCGGTGACCTCCTGGCTCATGGGTCCAACGCTCAACCACTGAGCCACACTGGCTGGGCAAGTATCAACGTTTACCAAATTATGTCCAATGCGATATTTGGGGTATACTCATAATTAAAAAAAAATGTTTTGTAGTTCACCCGAAGCTTCGATTGAACCCGGTGTCCCGCTTTTTCTGAGGTTTATCTGACGACGGGTTTATCTGACAACCTCACCCTCCAACAGCTGCCATCCCAGGGCCTGGCAAGGACTTCTGAGCACTGGCCTTGATCCTGGGGATCACTCCCCAGGGGGCGAGGCTCGGAGAGGGGGCACGGCTCCGGTGGGGCTGGAACCCTGGTCTCCTGGCTCCTAGGACGCCAGGAGCAGACGCATGTCCTCCCTCCCGAACAAATGTAACTGTTCGGCCCGCAGCCCAGGAGCACGATGCCCGTGGTGGCTGCAGCCGTGCCAGGGCCTGCGGTGGCTCCTGGGGAAGGAGGTGGACCCAGGGTGAGGCCCACAAGCCCACACCCCACCGAGCCCGCGCCCTCTCTCTCGCTTCGCCTCCTCTGGGGCCGGGCTGGCTATGTGCTTAGAAGATTTCCCTTCAAAAGGCTTTTCTGTCCCTTTCTCAGGAGGCGCCCAGCTTGGGGGGGATTATGTAGCCTCCCTCTCCTCCCCTCTTCGGCAGGATCACTTGGGGACCAAAGGCCGCCTCCTTCTGCTGAGCAGCCCTGTGGGGGGCAGGGGAGGATTGGGGGGCTGACAGGCCGTGTCCCTGGGGCGGGCCGTCCTACCCCAGCGCCCAGGCCCCGGTGACGCTCTCTCTCCCTCTCCACAGCTGCCCATGATGGGAGGAGCCTTCATGGACTCGCCCAACGAGGACTTCAGCACCGAGTACTCGCTCTTCAACTCCTCCACCAACATCCACGCGGCGTCCGGCGGCCAGGGCCCGCCCGAGGAGCCCGCCCGCTCCTCCAACGACGCCGTCCTGCTGTGGATCGCCATCATAGCCACGCTGGGCAACATCGTGGTGGTGGGCGTGGTGTACGCCTTCACCTTCTGAGGGCCCGGCTCTGCGGGCGAGGCGGGGCGGGGCGCCCACGGTCCGGGACCAGGAGTGCCCACGGGGCCAGGGCCCCCCAGGGCAGCCACCGGGCGTCTGGAACTGCCCCCAGCGCCCTCACTTCACACCCCCGCCGACCTGAAGCTCCTGCGTGGGAGCGCCCAGTCCCCAGGGCGCAATGGGGCCAGGCTGCCGAGGGGCAGGGCGGGGACGTGGTGAGGCTGCACCCCAAGAACAAGAAGCTCCAGGGGGCCGCCCCTTGGGCTCCCAGCACAGACCTCGTGGGGCGAGGGCTCCCCAGCAGCACATAGCCGCCTAGCTGTCCGGTCTCCATGCCACCTCGTCCGTCACGCCTGGGGGCGGGGTGCCGGGCAAGGGCCCCCTCAGAGTCTGAGTGTCCCCACCCCCTCTCAGCCCCGGGGATACGGGTGGGGGCTGCGCGAAGGCCTTGGAACGTTCCTCGTGTGACTTGCAAACGACCCCTTTGTCCCCAGACACGGCCCCTTAGGAGACCCCAAAGCCGCGGGCACCCCGAGGAGGGGAGGCCACTGGAGACCCGAGGGTGGTGGTTTTCACCTGCGGGTGGCCCTCTTCTTTCTGAAAAGAGGAGACGGCACCCTCCCACCGAGATCTGCGCCGGGCCGGGCCCCGCGTGAAGATGTGCGTCCTTCTCCCTGAAACACAGAAGGAGGCGAGCAGGGCTCTGTCCGCCCAGGCACGCGGGGGTGGGGTGGGGGGAGGCCGGGGGGGGCCTGGGGGCCGGCGCGGTCTGCCTGCGGTCCCCGGCCCGCACGGAGGGGCCAGGTCTGAGGCCCCCGCTGAGCCCCGCCTCCAGCTGGCTCCTGCCTTCTCAGCCGCCCTCGGCGACAGTGTCCGGGGGTCATGCCATGTGGGCAGGGCGCTCAGACACCCAACTGTCAAGTCAGTTTGTCTGCCCTGTGCTCTGCTGCTGGGGAGGGTGGAGCTGCCATGGCAACGGGGTTACCAGCCCGACCTCCAGACAGCGCCGGCCCATGGTCCCATCCGTCACTGCGGCCACGCGGCCACCACAGTGCTGAGCTCCGTGCAGGGCAGGGGCGTGGAGAGCTGGCGTGACATTGGAGAAGGATGTCTGGAGCCGCTGACAGGGGCCTGCTCTCTGCAACACCAGCCTGGGGACGGGACTGGGAATGGGGCCTGGGGCCTCTCTGCCAGGCTGCAGCGGGAGATCTGGAGCCTGACCCCTCTTCAGAGCTGGCCACGGCCTGTGTGTGTGGCCGGAGAAGCCCCCAGAGCCTGGCTTTCCCAGGGTGCAGGCACAGGGGACCCCCGAGGACCCCAAAGGGTGAGGCTCCAGCCAGAATCGCTGTGGAGGGTGCGGACGGTCGGGGTGGCATGCGGGTTCCGGCCAGGGCTCAGGCCTCCTGCTGCACCCGGAGCAGGGGCAGGTGCTCCCTCAGACCCCAGCCTGGGGCTCCCTTTGGGCTCCTGGGTGAGGGGTCCAGGGCCCCCCTTGACTCGGGGAGCCAGGGCTGAGAAGGAAGGGCTGTCCTCTGCAGCGGCTGCTTCTCGGAGAAAGGGTCCTGCATTTTCTGGAATGTTCTCTGTGCACTTTTTAACGCCGTTTCCCCTTTGCGAGCTGTAGGTGTCCCCCCGGGCGCTGTCTGTGTGAGGGGCACCTGGGGGAACAGAGCAGCACCCGCTGTGCAAGGTGGGGAGTCCCAGCACTGGGGCTCCGGTGGAGAGGCCGGAGGTCACATTGGCCTGGGGTGCCCTAAAGGGTGCTGCTCTGTGGGGCCTGGACATGGTGACCGCTCTGCCAGCTCCTGCTCTGCCACACTGCCCCTCCCCCTTTCCAGGAGGCCAAGACCAAGAGGCACGTGAGACCCCCTGACCCTCCCCCTCCAGGAAGAGGCGATCAATCTCCTCTAGGATCCCAGGGGGCGGGCTGTCCCTCTGCTGGGGCGACAGCCCACTGCACCCCATTCTAATGGGCGGCAGGGCACAGGCTGACTCCCAGGGCAGGAGTGGGGTGCAGTACAGGAGTGGGGTGCGGGGCAGGAGTCGGGTGTGGAGAAAGGCCTGGTTGTCCTTACTGTCCCACTTTTCTGCGCAGCTGAGGTCTCTGTGCCTGAACCCTCAGCTGGGCCGCATCGCCCCAAAGGAGGAACCTCCCTGTCCGGCCTGGGGGGGCGGTTGGGGGGGGCATGTCAGTCAGGCCCCAGCCAGAGGGCAGCGGGGCCATGCAGTCGGTCCATGGGGAGCTGTCGAGGCCGGATGCCCGGCCCAGGCACCCCCTCCCCCCAGCACGCTGGGTGCTCCAGGGGAGCCGGGGAGGCCCTGGGTTACCAGCCCAGCCCTGAGACCGGCACCCTGTCAGTTGCCCCTCCACCAGCCACGTCCTGGCAGAGGCCCTTGGACTGTCCCCAGAGCAAGTGGGCGGGGCTGAAGGGACGGGGTGGCCAAGGAGCAGCGCTCGGGGCCAGCGGAGTGGCCAGGGCGGAATGGCCCTGCCCGCCGCTCCCGGCCTGACTGGTCACTCAGTGAGAGGCAGGGAGGAGGACGGGTCAGCGGAGCCCGAGGGCCGGGCAGAAAGGAGCCTAAGAGCAGAGTCCCCGCGAGGCACTCGGAGGTCCCACCTTCTGTGTGTCCTTTCCCTGTGGGGGGTGGGGTGCAGGGGACCCCCTCCCTGACCCTGGAGGCCAAGGAGAGGATGGAAACCCAAGGGAGGCCGTCCCATCTGATCCCAGCACCGGATCTCCCCAAGGTCCCCTCTGCCCTTTGGATGAGTGTGAGCTCTTCAGAGCAAAGCAGCCGCCATGGAGAAAACCCCGCTGATGGCGGGGGAGGCCCTGAGCCGTCCCACACCCCCACCTAGTAACGACCCCGAGGGACCTGGCCTCCCCCAGGCCTCAGGAGCAGGCGCCTGGGGAAGCCTCAAAGGGCCGGAATGGGGTGCCTGACTGCCTCTGGGCGAACCCACATCCTGACCCTCCTCCACCGCCCTACTTCCCCAGCCATAGCCCCCCCTCCCCTGTTCTCCCCGAAGTTCTACAGAAACCGTGTTCTTGTAACCAGCCGCCTCCGATCCCAGTCCCTCCCCGAGAACCGGAGTGTGTCTGTTTTCTTAATGTTTTCATAACCACCTTGTGATGTGAGCCTCCGGCTGAATAAAGGAAGACACTGGAGCCGTTGTTCTCAGTCCTCGCTGCCCCGCCCCTGCTTGGAGGAGATGGAGGCTGTTTCCCGCGTGGGCTCCCGCGTGCGCCTTGGGGTCGGACCGTGTGGCGTCCTGGTGTGAGGCTGGAGGACCGTGTCTCGGCTGCCAGCACTGTCCTGCCCCTGGGTTGTCTGCTGTGATCGTTCAGCGGAAGGAATGTGTCAGTCCTCCCTGTGCGTTGTCCCGGCCGTCCCCGGCACCCCTGCGCCTTCCCATCCTCGCCTGTAGTAAATCCCAGGAGCGCTCCTCACCTGCCCATCTCCCCGTTCCTCCCCCCACCCCCCTTCCGAGTCACCTGAGAGCCAGCCCAGCGCCTGGCTCACAGCAAACACCTGCTGGGCATTCAGGGAATGAGTGAGTGAGCAAGTGAATGAATGAATGAGTGACAGCTGTAATACCCGCCCAGGCGGGGCAGTGAGTGTGCAGCCCTCACTGGGTGTTCGGTGCCCTCCCGAACTCATCACACACAGTGACCCCCTTGCTCACAGCCTGTATCGGGTTGGCACGCTGTTAGCCGGCCTGTACAGATGAGGAAACTGAGGCACAGAAAGGTTTTCACCAAGACCATGTCGCTGGTGAGCGGCAAGACCAGGACTGGAATCCAGGATTGACTCTGTGTCCACCTTACAGTGGCTGTGAGTGCCCCCTCAGCATTTGTGGGGCATGGACTGGGGGGGGGCCATGCCAGGAGTGGGGTGCTGGGCCAGTGAGCAGCCCCTACCCTGGAACACAGTGTGGAGAGAGGGGCACACATAATGTCATTGTCAGGGGTTTCGTGTGCAGCACATGGGGACCCCCGTAGTGGGCTCTGCCCCAGGTCCCTTCCGAAGAACCCACACCAGGCCCCAAAGGAGGGCCGCCATGGGGCCAGGACCCACTGAGCTGGAGCGGAGGGGGCAAGGGCTGCCCGGATCAGTGGCATATGCAGGAGCAGCTCATGGAGCTTGGACCCAAAGCTCGGGGTCCCAGCTTAGAGACTGGGCATCCTAAATGAGAGGAGGGGCCCGCCTCTGGGGCAGGGCAGGAGTGTGCCAGTCCCGAGATTCATGGCCCAAGGTCACGGGTGTTATGACCAAGAAGCCTTGGGCTGCAGATGTGCCCCCAACAAAGAAAGCCAGAGGGAGACTCTTCAGGAGAAGAAGGCGGCAGCCACAGCCCAGTGCTGCTGTTCACATTTCCAGAGGCAACCGTGAGGCCAGTCCCTACCAAGCACGGCCCCTGCTCCCTACTGGCACCCCCTCACCCCTTCCCCCACCCCAGCTGGCCTTCATAGTAAACCTCTGGCTTCACGGATGCTTAGGGTCACTCTACCTGCTGCTGCCAGTGAGTCTGGGTGTTTGAATGGTTTGGGGTGGCTTTCCCGGAGCAGACTGTCACACTCAACGTGGGGCCCGTACATTTATAAATAACCTGTCAGACAACCCGGCTCTTCCCTCTGGACCAGGGGCCGCTTGAGGGGGAGGGGCGGGTGTGCTCCCCTCTCCTGGACAAGCCTGCCAGTCCCACAAGGGGGCAAAGACCCCCTTGGGTCACCCTGTGTCCCCAGGATGCCCAGCCCAGGCATGGCACAGCCTCATCCTTCTCACGGTGGGAGGAGCTGGGAGGGCACAGGCAGCCAGGCCTGGCGGATGCCCCTCCCCCTCACCTCTGGGAGGGGACAGAGAGGAGCCCCTAGTGGCCTGGAGCCAGCCCAAGGGGAATTTTCCATTGGGCCTCATCGGACCCGAACTACTCAGGCTCCAGCGGGGAGCTGGCTGAGCAGGAGCGGAGATTAATATTTATAGAAGCCGCTGCCGGGGACTTTTCTGCAAACCACACAAATAACATCAACTGCCACGGTAACGGCAACCAGCGCCAGCGGGTGCTGCAAAGCACTTTCCAACCAGCTTTGACCTCTGGCTGGTGCCCTCCTGGCAACACCTGCGGCCCTACCAACACCTGTCTGGGCGGGGCGCTGGGAAGCTAAGGAACCAGGCAGGGCCCCTCCTCATTGTCTTGGAGGCCAGGCAGGCGGGCGGGGGGAGAGAGGGGGTTGGAGGGCACCAAGCTCAGCTGGAGACAACAGGGTGTGCTTGTGGACAGTGGGGGCCTGGGGCCAGGGTGAGGGAACGTGAGGAGCTGCTCCCTGGCGGGCAGGCAGCCCAGGTCAGAGGCCAAGTCTGCAGCTTTTAGGAAAGAAGACTGAACCTCATGGACTCCTCTGTTCAATACTCGCTGACTGAGAGCCTACTGTGTGCCACACATGAGTCCAGATACTCGGGGCACATACGTGAGCAAAAGAAATAATTAAATAATGCCATATGTGCGACGTAATAAGGAATATAGTGCCTATTACAGCCCTGCGTTGTATACTGAAGATTTGCTCAGAGAGTAGCTCTTATGTTAAGTGCTCTCACAACAAAAGGATAAACAACACGGAGAGTGGCCCATAGATTCAGAGAGCAAGCTGATGCTCAGTCTAGAAACCCGTTCACAAGCCTGCCCAGTCCAGAAAACGCCAGTGCATTTCTTTCATTTCTAAAAATTGCCCCCGGGCACCATCTCTCATCCCACCCGGAAAACCACAGAGGCCGCAGCCAGCAGGGGGCAGTGTGGCATTGGAAACATGAACAGACCAAGGCACCAACTGGGCTGGGTGATGGCAGCCATCCCTGTGGCTTCCTGCCTGAGCAATGCCCGCTGCAGGAGGCACCAGCAGACACTCCGGAGGGCTACCCTTCAATGGCTGTGGCCCCACCCGGGGACTGGCCCTAAGGGGCAGAGGCAACGGATCAAAACGTTTTCACGAGCCGAAAGCAGTTTGGCTCAGTGGATAGAGCATCAGCCTGTGGACTGAAAGGTCCCAGGTTCGATTCTGGTCAAGGGCATGTACCTTGGTTGCGGGCACATCCCCAGTAGGAGGTGTGCAGGAGACAGCTGGTCGATGTTTCTCTCTCATCCATGTTCCTAGCTTTCTATCCCTTCCTCTCTGTAAAAAAAAAATCAATAAAATATATTTTTAAATACACACACACACTCAAAAAAAAGTCCTCGCGTGAATCCAGACCTGCCCCACCAAGTAAATGGGGGTCCTGGCGGAACCCAGCCCTCGGGCCCCCTTTCTGCGGGCCTGGGCAGGACTGCCTTGGATCAATACGGCTTCTTATTAAAGTATGACACACAGTCAGAAAAACGGCCTGGCAGCCCCTGAGGCCTCCTCGTCCTAAGGCTCCAGCAGTCGGGCCTTCAGAGCCCAGGCACAGCGGCTAGGGCTCAGCCCCAAGTCACGCAGCTCCGTTTCCTGGTGGACTCACTGGAACCAGGCCCTTCTTCCCTCTCCAGCAGAGTTCCCTCCCCACGGGCAGCGCGGGAACGGGTCCCGCCCTGGGGACAAACAGTGAGGAACAGAGAAACAGGAAGACCCTTCCACTACCTCCTCGCGGACAGGAGCCCATCAGTCCTGGGACCACCTGGGTGAACACAGCCATTTCCCTGCTGCTCATTCCCTGTGCTGCCTACTGCACCCTGCCGCCTCCGGCCAGAAGGGGGTGATCTCGGGCTCCTCGCAGTGCACCGCCCACGGCGTTCTGCCCGGAAGTCCCGCCCCTCCCGGAAGTCAGCTGCAGGTGCTCTTGCTGCTGGAACTGTGTGACCCGAGGGCCCTCAGGCAGCGCAGGGCCAGGGAGCCTGGAGGCGGAGGTGGGCCTGGGGGCGGCGGGCGGGCCCTGAGGCGGCTGAGCCCGGGAGGAGCCGTGCCTGCGGCCTGGGAGGGCAGCCCCGCGCGGAGCAGCGCTCACTGGGCAGTCAGTCAGCTTCTGCGGGGCCCTGGGGCGCGGGCTGAGGACCGCCCCGCTCGGCTCCAGGTCCTCCAGGCATCGGGCCCGCTCTGCTGCTCCAGCGGCCGAGGGGGCCCCTCTGAGTCGGGGTTTGTTTGTGAGGAAGCCGCCTCCTCACCTGCCAGGCCGCCCTCCCCGCAGAGGCCGATGGAGCCCGGGCCGTTCTGCCCCGTGTGGGCCCTCAGGGCGCAGCTCCGGGGCGTTCCCGGCCCAAGGCCTCCATGTGGGACCGGATCCTCCTCAGCCCAGGGCCTCCGTGTGGGACCGGCTCCTCCTCAGCCCGGGGCCTCCGTGTGGGACCGGCTCCTCCTCAGCCCGGGGCCTCCATGTGGGACCCGATCCTCCTCAGCCCAGGGCCTCGGTGTGGGACCGGGTCCTCCTCAGCCCAGGGCCTCCGTGTGGGACCGGATCCTCCTCAGCCCAAGGGTTCGGCTCACACACAAAGTCACCGACAGGGAGTAAAAGCCACGGACCCGACCACCTGGACCTGTGCCCAGGTCACTGCCCACTGGGCCCTTCAGCCTTCCTCGCGGCAGGACGGACACCGGAAGTGACGCCAGGGGCCCCGTGAGCTCCAGGTCTGTGGTGCCAGGAGCGGCCTCGTGGGACCCAGAGTGTGTCCCAAGCCCACGGTCCCTCACGGAGCTGCTGCTGCTCATGGATCCTTCAGCCATCAGGTCTCTGCAGATATGGGAGTCCCGCCGGAATTACCGTGTGTGCTCACGCAACTCCAGCAGCATGGATGGTATTGCTCCTTTTCAATTATTTTTATATGAAGTTATATTTTATATGAAGACGTCCAATACATTTGAGGAAATTGTACTTGAGTCAATCCATTCCTGTGTTGATAACATTCCACCATAGAATTTTATACATGAATTTTTCTTGATGACTACAGCATTCTAATTTGTTTTTTGAAACCATTTCTATTGATTTAAGAGAAGAAGGGTGAGGGAGAGATAGAAACATCAATGATGAGAGAGAATCATAGACCATCTGCCTCCGGCACACCCCACATTGGGGACTGAACCTGCAAACTGGTCATGTGTGCTGACCAGGAATTGAACCCCCACTTCCTGGTTCGTTGGTTGACATTCCACCATTGAGTCATGCCCCTGGGCTAATTTCTCTTTTTTAAAGTTACCTTTGAACATAACATCTCGTGTTCATGTTTTGCTTTTCAGGTTGATCTTTAGTGAGGAGCTCCAATAGGGAGTTCACAGTTGACATTATTTATTAATTAAAGAATATGCCCTGTCTATGGGCGCTGGCCTCTGTGAGGTCATGTTTTTCTGCAACCCATCTGCTCCTTCTCTGGAGGCTTGCAGCATTTAGTGTTTGCCCTTCAGCAGTGACACATGTATGTGACAATTGAAGCAGCCCCCGAAACCTACTCTTCTCCCCTGCCCCTCCATCTGGGTTCCTCTTCCAGATCCTTTTCCTCAGAGTTTAATCTTTTCCATCTAGTGTAGGGGTGTCGAACTCAATCAGAGAAGGGGCCAAAATCTAAAATCCAGCCTAAATCGCGGGCCGAATGGTTTACTGAACAGTCATAAACTGACAATGTCATAAACTGACAGCGGAGTGCAGTGATGACAGCGCGGTGCGGGCCACATTGCAAGGCCTGGCGGGCTGGATTTGGCCCGCGGGCCTTGTGTTTGACACATGTGATCTAGTGGTTGCATGGCTGGGCACAGCTGCTGGTTCCTCAGGTCTGCGTTTGGTAGGTGTCCCTTCCAGAGTGCCCCTCCACAGGGCTCCATGCCTTGACCTGGCCCTGCTCCCGCCTCCTCCTCCTCCAGGGTCAGCATGTGAATCACAATGAGTGCTGTTGGATGTGTGGCATTGCAGACAGACATGTAAGGTGCTCTTGTCTCCAAGAAGCTAGACTGCTGGCTAAGTCGGGGTCCCGGGTTCGATTTAAAAGCAGCAAGAGAAAAAGTTAGTTACCTACAAGGGAGTACCCATAGGACTGTCAGTTGATTTCTCAACAGAAACTATGCCGGCCACAAGGGACTGGCAAGAAATATTCAGAGTGATGAATAGCAAGAATCTACAACAAAGATTACTCTACCCAGCAAAGCTATCATGCAAAATTGAAGGTCAGATCAAGAGCTTCACAGATAAGTAAAAGCTAAAGGACTTCATCACTACCAAACTAGTATTACATATATGAAATGCTGAATGGTATTTTTTAAGAAGACGAAGAAGAAAAAGGTAAAGATAGAAAATTATGAGCAATATAGTGACAACAGAAACATATCTATCAACAAGTGAATCTAAAAATGAATAAAAAATCTGATGAACAGAATAAACTGGTGAATGGAACAATGAGGGGCATAGAAATGAAACAGACAGATTATTGTCAGAAGAAATGGGATGTGGGGTGATGGGGGAAGAGATTAGACAAAGATCTTATATGCATGTATGCAGTAAGTATGCTTCTGTGTATTTCAGATTATTACAATTGTTCCCCTGTTCCCGCCCACCCCAATAACTCCCCTCCACCCAGTTCCCACCCAGACAATAAGGTGGCAAGGGCCTGCAGTGGGGTGGGACCCAGGTGGAGTGAAGCTATGGGGGAAATAAGAGGGATATCTGTAATAATCTTAACAATAAACATTATATATTGTATATGAAAGAGAAAACAGGCAAAACGTCATCGCAAACACCTGACAATAGTGGCAGTGAGCTCCTCTCAGGGGCCCTTTATTCCAGCCAGCTGAAGTGTTTATGCTGGAAGAGTCAGTACTTTTCAAATCAGCGCATCAACATGTACACGGTAGGAGACACACCCCCACAGGGCACACATTTTAAGACCCCGTCTGAGTGTGCAGTACTGCTACAGGGCCGCAGGGACTGGTGGAAGCAGCACAGAGCAACCTGCCCGGGCAATGGGACCTGCCTGTAAGCACACCCTCTCACCTGCTAAGTCAAGGTGGGGAAAAACAACTGATTCCAGTGACGTTCATTTTGTTTTCATCTGTGATAGTCATGGATGCTTTTTTATTTCTCCTTGGGGTGCTGAAATTGAGCTGGGAAAAAGGCTCTTTGCAAGTAGTTTTAATTGCTTTCTACGATTTTTAAAATATGGTTTGTGGGCTGTTGGAATTGTAATTTTTAATTGCCTTCCAAAAATGGAGATTTAAAATAATATCTGGTCTCACTCAACAGTTAGATATCTCAGTTGCTCTTGGGTCAACTGGCTTACAGACTTTCTCACAGGCACACACAGATTTCTTACCAGGTTTTCAACTTAACTTGATTCAACTGATGAATCTTAATATCCAAGATTCATCTACTGTACTACAAGGTTTGTTTTCACAGCAATAAATATTCTAAAAAATAAAAATAGAAAAAATAAAATAAAAATAAAAATCAAGTGAATTAAAAAATCTGATGAACAGAATAAATTGGTGAATATAAAAGAATCAGGGGCATAGAAAGGGAGTGGACTGACAATTCTTCAGAGGTGTGGGAAGAGACTGGACAAAAAATGTACACCTATGAATGAGGACAGTGGTGGGGAGGTAAAGGGAGAGGATGGGGTGGGAACTGGGTGGAGGGGAGCTATGGGGGGAGAAGAGGAAACAATTGCAATAATCTGAACAATAAGTATTTATTGAATTAAAAAAGATTCTCTCTTTGTCTTTTGCCCTTGGCATTTTAATTATGATGTGTCTTGGTGTGGCCCTCTTTGGGTTTCTCTTGCTTGGGACTCTCTGTGCTTCCTGGATTTGTAAGTCAGATTCTTTCACTAAGTAGGGGAAGTGTTCTGTCATTATTTCTGCAAATATGTTTTCAATCTCTTGCTCTCTCTCTTCTTCTGGTTCCCTCATAATTCGGATAGTGGTATGCTTGAGGTTTCCCAGACACTCCTTACACTATCTTTATATTTTTGGATTCTTTTTTCTTATTGTTTTTCCGGTTGGTGTTTTTTGCTTTCTCATATTTCAGAACTTTGATTTCATTCTTGGGATCCTCTAGTCTACTGTTGAATCTCCATATATTATTCTTTATTTTAGTCCATGTATACATAATTTCCAACTGATCCTTTTCCTTTTTTTTTTTTCTTTTTTTTTTTTTTTTGTATTCTCACTAAGTTCTTTGAAAGTCACAATAGTTTCTCAGAGGTTTCTAGAAGATTTTTGAATAACCTTATAACTTTGGTTTTGACCTCTATATGCACTATTTTGCTTTCTTCAATTCCTTCATTTGTGACATGTTTCTTTGTCTCTGCATTTTGGTTGCTATCCTCTGTTTGTTTCTAGGTATTGGGTAACTGCTAAATCTCTTTGAATTGATAGAGTGCCCTTGGTTGGTAGGTTTCCTATAGTGCCTAGTGACTCAGCCTCCCCAATCACCTGAGATGGGACACTCTTGGTGTACTCCTTTGTGAGCTGTGTGCACAGTATTGTTGTAGTTAATCCTTGATTGCTGTTGGTATCAATGGGAGGAATTACCTTCCAGGCCAATTGGTTGTGCGGACTTGCTGGGTCTACAGGGAAAGAGCTGCTGTGCAGGAGACATCCTTATGGGGCAGGACTTACTTTGGTGGGGCGTTGGTGCTCACTGAGTCTGCCCCTTGAGGATGTCACTTATGCATGTGAAGGGTTGTAATCTGGTCTGGTCTCACACTGACCACTGGGTACACTGACTCTTGGATCTCCAAGGAGGTGCCAAGTCAGCCACTGCCTCAGATCACCCAGCAGAAACTACAGAGATATCTGCAGATTCCTCCTCTTTGTTTGGGCTTTGGAGGTGCCAGGATGAGGCCCAGCTGTGAAGCAAGGCAGGCTGGTGCTGGTGCCAGCCTTGGGATTTTTATTGATAGCTTTGCAGTTTCCTGATCCAGCTGCAGTTTGGTAGACAAGTTTTAGGCTGAACAAGGACAGGCCATTTATATATAATAGCCTTTGCTCATAGCTTGGTTGGGGTTGTAAATTGGGTGAGGAGAGGTCTAAGGGAATATTCAGGGTAGAGCAAACAGAAATGGCTGCCAGTCAGCCCTGCAACAGGGAGGTTCCAGCACAGGAATAATGACCACTACTAGCATCTCCATCTGGAAGAAAGCCGCCCCCGCATTCATGCCCCGATGCCAGACAGTCCAGTTTCTCCCCGTATTTGTCTGGGTCCCCAGAGCCTTGTGAGGCACTGGACTTGGCACAAGTGGGAGCTTGTAAATCCAGTTGTGGTGCTGGCCTTTTAAGAGGAGCAGCTGGGTCTCCAGCAGCCTGTGTGTCACTCAGCCCCAATCCACACTGGATTTTACAGTACTAGTTCTCATGGCCCGGCCATAAGACTTCTTTCCCCAGCTATGGGCAAAGATAAAAATATATTTTATTGATTTTTTATAGAGAGGAAGAGAAAGGGAGAGTTAGAAACATCGATTAGAGAGAATAATCGATCAGCTGCCTCTTGCACACATACTGGGGATGTGCCCTCAACCAAGGTACATGCCCTTGACCTGAATCGAACCTGGGACCTTTCAGTCCGTAGGCTGACACTCTATCCACTGAGCCAAACCGGTTTCGGCTAAAGATATATTTTTAAATAAAGTATTTTCCAAATATACAGCATTACTTTGGTCATTTTTCTCATAAAATACATATTGGTTAGTGGTCTGTCAAATTGTTTTTTAGGCAGCTGACTGGTGGACTTCAGGGTTCTATGTCTGAACTCTTCCCAGAGGATGGGGAGAAGAATTCCGGAGCTGAGCTCTCTAGGTAAGACTTCACAAAATAAAGTGAATGTGTTGTTCCCTTAAAGGAATGGGTCAAATCTTTATAATTTGGCTTATGGGAAGAAAGTAATTTTTCAAAACATGGGTAGACACTTTTAGCTCATTGATTGGCAGCCTAAATGTTTAAATTCTGTTCTGAGTATACCTATATATTTGTTCTCTAAATGTCTTTCTTACATGGGCTAATTCAGTACTCCTTCCACAGAAAGTCATATACATAATCCTATTGTTAAAATATTTTCCAGTCTGGCCATCATGGCTCAGTGATTGAGCATCAAACTATGAACCAGGAGATCACGGATCCATACACAGTCAGGGCAGATGCCCGGGTTGGGGGCTGGATCCCCATTATGGGGCTTGCAGGAGGCAGTAGATCAATGCTTCTCTCTTCATTGATGTTTCTCTCTCTCTCCCCCTCTCCTTTCTCCTCTGAACTCTATATATATATATATATATATATATATATATATATATATATATATATGGTTGATTTTTTATAGAGAGGAAGAGAGAGGGATAGAGAGTTAGAAACATCGATTAGAGAGAATCATTGATCAGCTGCCTCTTGCACACCTATTGGGGATGTGTCCACAACCAAGGTACATGCCCTTGACCGGAATCGAACCTGGGACCTTTCAGTCCGCAGGCCTACACTCTATCCACTGAGCCAAACCGGTTTTGGCTAAAGATATATTTTTAAATAAATAAAGTATTTTCCAAATATACAGCATTACTTTGGTAATTTTTTATATAAAATGCATATTGGTTGGTGGTCTGTCAAATTGTTTTTTAGGCAATTGATTGGTGGACTTCAGGGTTCTATGTCTGAACTCTTCCCAGTGGATGGGGAGAAGAATTCCCGAGCTGAGCTCTCTAGGTAAGACTTCACAAAATAAAGCGAATGTGTTGTTCCCTTAAAGGAATGGGTCAAATCTTTATAATTTGTCTGATGGGAAGAAAGTAATTTTTCAAAACATGGGTAGACATATTAGAATGAAGTGGTTAGTTTCCATTTATAATGATATAGGGTGTATAAGTTAACTTTTATGTTGCTTTATTTTTTATATGCCCAGCTAAATCTGAAGTTTTGTAGGGAGAGGGGTCTGAGCCGCTGGCAGAGCTGTTTAGAATGCGGGGCCTAGAGCCGTTTGGCATGGTGAGCATGGAGACAGTGGAATGTTAGGTGCAGAGCGGGTGGTTGTGGAGTGGGTAGGCGTGGAGTAGGAGGGTTAGGAGTCGGTAGGTGAGGAGTTGGTGGGAGCGGACAGGGTTTGTGCTGAGTTGGAGGGTGCGGAGTAGTTTGGTGAACTGTCAGTTTGTGGAGAGTCGGTGTGAAAAGTCGGTGTGAGAAGAGCCGGTGGACATACAGTCGGTGAGTGCAGAGCCTCTTCCTGGGTAAGAAGGGACTCTCCCTGCCTCCCCCTCGGGGCTCTTGTGAAGATTGAATGAGCAAGGACAGAGGGCACCGAGCTCTGGTCTAGGGATGGGCAGAGAGACGGGGCCCAGGCGACTCCACAGTCTGTAAGCTAACCCTTCCCACTGCCAGGCATTGATCAGAACCGCGCCCACTGGCAGTAGGTCCACGGCTTCCCTTCCACCAAGAAACTTGGGTTCTGGATCGTGGGGGTAAAATGAACACAAAATGGAAACGCAGGAGCTACTGCCCACTCCCAGTTGTTAGAACTGTGCATGGGGCCAGGCTTTGAAAGCTGCCTACCGAGAGCAACGGACACATCCCGTGTATGTGTGTTCCCAAAATGAGAAGGCAGACTGGGGAGACTCAGCCCCCGAGGACACCTGCTGGTTTCGGGAGGGATCTGGGCAGGAGGAGAGATGAGGGAAAGAGCGGATCGGCTCCCCCGAGTGTGCTGGGCCCTTGGACAGGACTAGGCCCCACGGACTCCTCCCGTGAGGGGGCCTGTGAGGGCCCACCCTTGGCGTCCCACACCAGATGTGCCTGACACCCGGAGGCCCACAGTCCTGTCTGTTGTGTCTCAGCCCTCATTTCCGGGACACTGTCCAGAGCTGTTGGTTTTCTGAGACGATATGTGTGACCTGTTCAGAAGAAAACTGTATTTAACAACAACTCGCCCGAATAGCCATTTATTTCTAGTGCCCAGATGAGTGGAGTGACTGTGGAATTGAGAGGCCTAGGCTCAGCCCTCAAACCGGGATAGCTCTTTGCCCCACCCCTTCCTGGTTAAGGAAATGGGCTCACTGAAGTCCCATACCTATCAGCAGGTCTCTCATCCAAGCAGGCGAGGCTGTACACGTCAGACACTCTCGCATCAGGGTACCAGAGATGGGGCAGTGTTAGGTTTATGTGGTGTGCTTCCCTGATTTTCTGCTCCTGCGGACACAGGGGCCTGCTGCCAGCCAAGAGTCATAGGCTAAGCTTAGTGTCTTAAGTGGGCACCACAGAGGCCCTCAAAGCAGACAGGGCCTGCTGAAGGGGTGATGCCCAGGTTGTGGCTCCATGCCGAGGCGTATCCTGTGGCAGGCAGGCGGTCAATGATTCTCTCTCATCATTGATGTGTCTATCTCTCCATATTCTTTGCTCTCTGTGATCAATAAAAATATATTTGAAAGAAATACATTGGAGGTTCGGTGCATGAAATTCATGCTTCGGGGTGGGGGGCCCTCAGCCTGGCCTCCTGCACCTCTCCGATCTGGGGCTCCCTGATCTGTAGGGATCAGGCCTAATATGGCAGTCAGCCATCCCTCTCTCAATCGAGGACTGCTGGCTCCTAACTGCTCCCCTGTCTGCCTGCCTGACCATCCCTTAACTGCTCCTCTGCCAGCCTGATCCCTCCCTTACTCCTCTCCCCTGCTGCTGGTTTGATCACTCTGACGTTCTCTCCCCTGCCGGCCTGATGCCCCTAACACCTGTGCTCTAGTCCCCACCACCTTGGCTTTCTCTAGAAGGATGTCCAGAAGACTACTGGTCTATTTAGCATATTACCCTTTTATTAGTATAGATATTTAAAAAACAAAAACAAACAAACAAACAAACAAAAAAACCTATAGATAAGGCCTGGCTGCTGTGTTGCTTTTCTGAAAGGATAGATGTAGGTGGCTGATGTGGCAAAAAGGGTCTCTGCTGGCATCTAGGATGTGCGTTAAGCTGTGATTGTCGGTCCCCATGGCCTTTCCAAGACATGTTAAACCAGCTAAGGGCCTCACAGCTGTCCGTCCTCCTATCCTTGCTTTACAGCTCTGTGCTGTGCGTCACTTTGTTCAGACATCACTGACCTCGGGGTCTTCATCACCTACCACTGGGGCAGCATGTCTTAGTGGCTGTAGGTGTCCCAGCTGGGCCCTGTGTTGGAGTCACTTCTGTGCAGCTGTGCGTTAGGAAGTGAGCAGGTGCATGGAGGCCCTGCATCCGGGGGAAGGAGGGCAGCTGCACGGGGCAGGGCCTGCCCAGAGGGTGCCCTGGTGCGCATCCTCACCCACCCCTCTTCTTGCACTAGGAGCCTGGACAGAGCCCCCAGCAGTTCCTTGAGGAGCTGCTGGGGGACAACATGGCCCTGGAGGCGGAGCAGGGACTAAGGATCAACGAGTCCGACCACCGGAGCGCGGAGCTGGGCCAGGAGTCAGAAGGTAGGCAGCAGCCCCTGGCGCTGGGGAGCCGGCCTAGCCGCAGCTTCTCCCTCAGCCAGGGAGCTGAGCCCTTGGCTCTGAATCTCCTGGGTCAGCCCATCCTCAGCCCAAGTCCATGGGGTTTGATTCAAGGGCTGTTTGGAACTGTCAACTGCCTTCTCCCCAAGGAGAACATGAAGGGTCTGGCAGCATTGAAGTCAGGACATGAACTACAAAGTCAGTGCTGCCAGTTTTCTCAGCTCCCATGTGGACAGTCCCAGGAGCCTTCAGAGGACAGCACGCTGACCCCCAGCGGCTGTCTTACAACTGTGCGTGGGGGACTGAGCGCTCTGGATGGCAGGCACCTTCCCCAGCGGTCACTAACCTGCACTGTCACAGGAGCCCGGATTTCCTCCGTTCCTGTCCTCATCGGGCAGATGGGTGCAGTCTGCTCTGTCTCCCTGGGCCGGGGCTGGCTGCTCAGGGACCCCTCCTCCCCAAGGGCCTTACCCAGGGGTGGTAAGTTCTGGGCACACGCGCCCCAGAGGCTCTACCCCCCACAGACATACTGGTCAATTTTTGTGCCCCCCACATTGCCAGCTGAGCTACCCAACACCCCACTCTGAGGGTTGGCAGAGACCATGCCATGTGTTTGCCTTCTCTGTGAGTGTCTGAAACCCTTGACTTGACGGTCAGGTTGGAACTTGGCAAAAAGTGGTTCCGGCAGTTTGAGCATCTTGAACTTTTGTATTGGCCTGTCCACGGTCACCTGCTTTCTTCTTAAACTCTGGGTGGCTCCCCAATGCACCCAAGAGGAGCCAGCAGAGGGGCCACAACCCACAGCGACAGCACCCTGCGAACGACAGAGGGCATCCAGCTGGCCGTCTCTGGTCTTTAGACCTTGGCTTCAGGGGGATGGCCCTCTCGGAGGGATGACCATCTCGAGGCGGAGTCAAGAGGGGAGCGGAGGCCCCAGGATCCGGGCTCTCACTCCACTTTGTTCTTCAGCCTCCAGCGCGACCCTGGCACTGGGGCAAAATTCCCAGGCCCCTCAGGACACAGTCCTGGAGCTGCAGGGCGATACCCAGGCCCTGCAGGAGAGCAACAGCAAGTGTGAGGAGCTGATGAAAAAGAACCGGCAGCTCCGGGAGCAGGTAACGGAGTGTGTGTGTGTGTGTGCGCGTGTGTGTCCGGAACATATGGGCCAGCCGGAGGCCGGGTTTGTCAGGGGGTGACAGGTTTGCGGTTTGCTTTAAAGCCAAGTTCACTTTGTGACCTGACTGGCATGGGCTGGGTCTTTGGCTTATAGGTGGCAGAGTTGGAGATCCAACTACGAAATGAGAAGGATACCAACCATCGCTTGAGAAGCCTCAAAGAAAAGCTGTTCAAACTCTTAGAAATTCAGATGCTGCCCAGGTCCCTGCAGGTAGGCACTCAGAGCACAGGCCCCCGTTGCCCCTGCCTGCCAGAGGGAGGGTCCAGGATCACAACCGTGTCCTGGTCATTGATCAGTGATTCCCGGTGACCAGTTCCCTAGCTCAGCTGCATCTCAGACCAGCAATTCTCAGCCACGGCCGGGCCCCGGGGCAGGTATTGCCTCGCCGGGACACTGGCCATCTTGTTGTTGATGGACAGGACTGGGGGCCCGAGAAGGAGGTGCTGCTGGCTATGCAGGGTGGATGGTTGTTCTGTCAATATCTGGGAAAATTAGATGTTAGTGTTGTCCAGGTATTCTGCATCCTTACTGAGGTTCCATGTGCTTTAACAAATGGGGTTTTAAATGTGGTCAAAGAAGGCAACCAAGGAGCTGATCCATTTGCCCTAAAGTTCCCATGTGTGGAGAGGAGACGGGACTCACGTAGCCCCATGTGATGGTCCCTTCATGCCCTGGGCCGTCCCAGCACAGTTCCTTAAGCGCTGGGAGAACCGCACTCAGCATGGCTGGGTGTTGCCGGCCCCGAGGGTCCCTGCTCCTTTGGGGTCTGCACTTGCCCTGCTCTTGGCCCCTCACTGGGTGTGGGGGTGCAGGGATGGGGAGTGAGTAGCTCCCGGGGCCTGCACCCAGTGAGGCATCCTCACCTTTTCCCCGTGAACCAGGAGTGGGCCGAGAAGATGCAGCTTGAGGAGCTGGGGGAGCAGGCGAAGCAGCTGACTGAAGTCCAGGAGGCCCTGCTGTGGGAGCAGGAGACCAATGCCCTGGTCACCCAGGAAAATGAGAGGCTGCAGCAGGAGGTGGCCAGGTAACCGCCTCCGCCCTGCAGCGGCATCTGCCGGGTTTCATTCCCACCAGCTCTCTGAGCGCCCCCTGAGCTCAGCTCCAGTGAGGCCCCCCGCACCACCCCCCTTTCCCGTTAGTGTCACAGCTGATGGTCTCAGGGGAAGGGCCTCCAGCTGGTGGCTGGGATGGAAGGATAGTGACAGCTGGGATGGAGCGCGGTCCAGGGTTGGAGGGCCGCCCATCCCACATGACGATGGTGATGACGGTGTCGGGCACAAGCATCTTCATCCTCTCACACCTGCGATCCCGGGAAGGACGTGTGCTCGCTCCGCGTCATTCTCACGTTCCCTGTGGGTGAATTCACCTCCTGGCTGACTTGCATTGTCGCCCCCACATCGGTCCCCGTGGCCTCTGAGGGGCCTGTCCAGTGGGGGAGACACGGGGGTCACCTGATGTGCACTTTTGCAGCTGCGATTGAACAGGCCTCTGACTCCTGCCTGTTTCAGCTCTCACACTGCAAAGGAGCGTCCCTTCCGCGCTCCGTTGAGGACCGTGGGTTCTATTTTCGTGGTTTTCGGTGGCGATGTTGCTGTGTGAAATGGCCCCGAATGGAGTGCTGCACGGCTGTCTAGTGTCCCCAAGTGCAAGCTGTGCTGCGCCTTGTGGAAAATATCGGAGTGGCACCTGAGGGTCCTTCAGGCCCGAGGTATGGTGCTGTTGGCTGTGAGCATAGTAACCAAAGCGTCTTTAGGTCTTGATTGGTTGACAAAAATGTGGCCAGAGACTCCAGGAACAGTTGGGACAGTTGCAGTTACACTGACTCAGTGGTCACAGTGGCTTCGTAGGACATTATCCTGTGAATCGTGAGAATTGACTGCGCTATTATCCTTTTTCCCCCCATAAAGATGAGGAAAGGGGCTCTGAGAGAGTAACTAAGATGTTTGGGTCAATCCTGGGGGTAGTGGCTAGTCAGGATTCAAATCCAGGTCTTATCTCATCCCAGAGGCGTGACCACAGGAAGCCTTCCTTTGCGCAGCCTTGTTGGACTGGATATTGGGGCTACAAACTCAGGTGCCTGCGGGGGCAGGCAGGTCCAGCAGGTCGGGGAGGAGTGTCAGCCGGAGGCCAGGCCTCCTGGAGAATGCACACCCTCTGAAGGCTGTCAGCTAGAGGCAGGCCTGCGCTGCCGGGTCATCCTTTTGTTTCTGCTTTTTAACAAAAACTTAATCCTCATCTCAGGATTATTTTTGCACTGCCCTTCAGAGGGAGTGAAAGGAAGGCAGGGAGCGGGCTAGAGAGAAACAGCGATGCGAGAGACACTTCTCCTGGCTGCCTACAGCACACACCCCTCTATGCCACAGAGCAATCCCACCGCCAGGTGCATGGCCCTGACTGGGAATCCAGCCCGAGGCGGTTCCGTACACAGGCGGACGCTGTCTCTGCGGAGCCACACCTGCCGGGGCCTCTGCTCTATGCTTTCTCCCACCCTCCGAGAAGGGTGATAGCTGAGAGTTGATGTGAAACTTGACATTTTAAAATATTAAATAACTAACTAACTTAAATTAAATAATAAAGCTGTGTGGGCCAAACAGGGGCCCTCTGTGTTCATATGGAGTCTGTGCGCCTCTGGGCATTGAGATTTCAGGTATAACCCTTTGCCCCGGAAAGCCAGTCGGGTAATTATGACAATGATGATGATGATGCTGATGTCAGTGGCTTTACATAATGATCCAGAATCTCACAGTTTATTTGTGTCAGGAGTTGAAATCAGAAAGGGACTTGGGCTGGGGAGAAGAGCTGGGCAAAGACAGTTTCAGAGCAAAGATGTTCTGATTCCACGTTTTCCAAAAGTGTTTCAGTGCAAGAACCGTTTTCCAAGGAGGCGGCTCTGCAAAGCCTTCCATGGGAACGGCTGTCACAGGCTGCTCTGTTGAAGTGTCCGAGCCTGCCTGTCCTGTGTCCCCAGCCCACAGGAGACAACTGGGTGGCCACATAGAACCCCAGCGGACACAGTTGGAGAAGCACTGACTGTGCTCAGCCCTCATTTTCAGGGGACACCCTGAGGCCCAGAGGGGTGGTGGGTGTGATGGAGGTGCACCCCTGGGATGGAGGCTGGGAGTGCTCCTCAGCCCTGGGCCCTGTGGCTCTCCACCCGCAGACTGACCTCCTGGACCGAGCAGCTGCAGGCGGGGCAGGAGGAGCTGCTCACCAAGAACCAGGAACTGCAGGGCTCCTTAGAGAACGAGCAGCAGACTGTCCAGAGCTTTCATAAATTGTACCACAAGATGATGTTGGAGCAACGATCAAAGGAAATAACTTTACCAAAGCTCAGTGCCCAGTGCGAGGTGAGAACTGGGGTTGGTGGGCCTCAGGACACCGGGCCTGAGCCCTGCGCTGACAGCCGGGGGCCAGCCAGGTCCGCATGGGTCCTCATTGGCGTCTGTGCCCAAACACTGTGTGTGAATGTCACCCAGAGGCCGGGAGGCAGCCAGAGGCATTTAACGGGCACAAGCACCTTGGCTGGTGGGGATGTGTCAGAAAAGACCTTTCAGCGGACCTTTGCTGTTTTCTTTTTTTAAGCACATATATATATTTTTTAATTTGAGAGGGAACAAGGGAGAGGGAGAAAGAGATAGAAACATCAATGATGACAGGGAAGCATCATTCAGCTGCCTTCTACACCACCCCCGCAGGGGATACTGCCCACAACCTAGGCATATGCCCTTGACCGGAAAGGAACCCAGGGCCCTTTAGTACGAGGTCCGATGCTCTATCCACTGCACTAAACTGGTTAGGCCCTGACCTTTGCTTTTGCAGAGTTGGGGCGGTGCATGGAAATAGCCAAGTGCCGTTTTCTCTGTCCTCTGGGCTGAGCTCTGTGCTCTGTGCTCCCGTGTCATTGCATTGAATTCTCGCGATGCCTTTGTGAGCTGGGGGGCACGTCCTCAGACCTCTGAGGCAGAGGGTCTGGACTCCGTTTGACTGAAGCCAGAGCTTTGGCTTTCCTGCCCCTCCCACCTCAGGCCGAAATTCCTATCCACCCCGTCATTTGTTTTATTGATGTCAGAGAGAGGAAGGGAGAGAGCGAGAGGGATGGAAACATCAGTGATGAGAGAATTTCTGTGATGGCTTCCTCTGCACGCCCCCTCCTGGGGACCGACAGCTCCTCCTGGGCGTGTTGCTTGAATAGGCATCTCACCAGTGGACTCCTGGTGCTGGGAGGCCACTCCACCCGCTGATCCACACCTGCCGGGCAGCTCATTAATGAGATAGTTTACGTTTCTTTTGAAAATGGCTGTGAAGTCCCCAGAATCTGCTGTACATTTTGCACTTAGGCGCCTCTCAGCTCAGACTGGCTGCGTTTCAGTGCTCAGCGGCCACACGTGGGCAGTGGCCGCCCGATTGGCCGGTGTACTTGTCCTCCCCAGGTCATTGGCTGTGTTGGTCCTGCCGACGGGTGTGGCTCCTACCGAAATGGCCCTCTTGTGCACGTGGCTTTTCTTCTCTGGGAGCAGTTTCCCAGCAGTGGAGCCACAGGGGCCGTGGTGGGAGACACATTGTTGATCTCTATTTCAGTCGCTCACCCTCTTGACTAAGGATTTGGAAGAGGAAAGAAGGCAATTGTGGGGCGAAATTGATGCGGTGAAACAGCTGAGCAAGACTCTCCTGGAAGAGCATGCGGGGACCTGGCCTCAGAATAAGTAAGGGTGTAGGGTGACCGACGCCTGTCCCCTCGGCTCCGGGCTTCCCGCTCCACGCCCAGCCTCCACATTCAGGACAGAGAGCCCCCTGGCGCACTGGCGTCCCCAAGGCAGGGCAAGGGAACAGACCGTCTTCCCAGAGCCCTCGACTCTCCTTTCCCAGGAATGGTCTAGATTTCTGCAAGGAGGGGTGGTTGCAATTTGCTGGCTTCCAAGACATGGCCCACTGCCAGCCCCTTCTTCCTCTGCTTTTGAGTTAAGCTCCGTTTAAAAAATATGAGAGGTGAAGAGAGGTACCTAGGGGAGAGATCCAGGATCGCGGGATGAGCCCTTTCTGTGTCTGACTTCCCCTGAGTGATCTGGAGGGGGGCTTGTGGGTGCTCCGTGATTGTCCTCCCTCTGCGGACATGACACGGACCTGACTGTGGCATAGACACTGCGAGGGGCACAGGACCTGTGACCCGGTGGCCACGCACCAGCAGGGGTGATGGGATGTGAGCAGTGTGTGCACAGCAGACAGATGGTGAGGAGCTCCATGGAGGTGTAGAAGGAAGCGTGGTGGTGAGCATCGGGGTTCTGCTGCTGACCCGGATGGAGCCAGGGCCAGCCAGTGGGGCGGGACGTGGGGGGGCGTGAAGATGGAGCAGGGGAGGTCTGGGTGCAGGGAAGGCGCACGCAGTGGCAGCAGGGAAAGCCGGAGCCGGGGGCACTGAGGTGTGGAAGGCGTCCATGCCTCGCTAAGGAGTGGGATTCACTAGGAGTGAGTGTTTATGGGAGGCTGGTCTAGAGGCCGAGGGAGCTGCCTGAAATGAGGCAGGAGGGAGCGGCTTGGTGCTGGAAACCTTGTGGTTGGAAGTCAAGTAACCCGAGAGGCATCTGGTGGGCCCAGGGTGGCCTTCACCCCTCGGTCCTAGTGCTGCTGGACTGTCCTTCCTTGTGGTGGGGTATGGCTGGCCCTGAGGGACAGGGACAAGGTCACAGTGACCACAGGGTCCTGTCCCAGCACCCCGGGGTCAGGGTGCTGCTTCACCCTTCTCCCGGATTCTTCTGCTCAGCTCCAGCCGGCTCGCCACCCACTCAGGATGGCTTACCTGGAAAGCCACATTGTAGTTTGGGGCAGAAATGACTGTGGCCTGAGTTGGCTCTCTGTAACGCAGTGGGTATAAATAACCAGCGGAGGTTGGGCAGGTGCCAACTGGAAGCATCGGGCTTTGGTACCCAGGGGATGATGTGGTGATGGTTTGCATTAGACAGTGTCTGCAGGAGGCCAGGGAGTTGGCTGGCTTCCTGAGCTGCTCCGGGGGGAGTCCTCCAGCCCAGGGAGGGTTGCGGGGCCTGAGCTCCTTGAGATTGTATGCCTAGTGGTGGGGGTCGGTCAAAGCAGACAGGGAAGCGCTCTAGCATAAGGCCAAGGAGCACGACTGTGGGAGGACAAGAACACAGACTGGAAAAGCAGATGCTGAGCCAAGGGCGCCGGGAACCCAGCGGGTTCGGTGGGCCTAGGCAGCGGTTTGTGAGTCATCACTTCTCACTCTGCCTACTTTATGGGGAGCTCTCAGAAAAGCCCCAGATTAGGAGGCACCTGAGCAGCCTTTTGGCCAAAGGAGCCTGAGCTGCTGCCTCAATCCGGGCGACTCATATTCCAACAAGGAAACCAGCATGTGAGTTCTCAAAGCCCATGGATTTGTGATCCTGAGTTTCACATGCTTCGAGCCTTGCTCTCTTGAGATGAGGTCCAGCCTGACCCGTGGGGTTTTAGCAGGTCTCCTCGCGTGTTAGGTTCCCAGGCCCACACCACATGCTTCCATCTCCATATCCCCACGTGGCCAGCATGATGGTCCGGGACGTGAGTTGTTCTGGGCGACAGTAACATAGACACGTAACAGAAAGGTACTCTGTCACGAGAGGGGAAAGCCACCTGGAGCAGAGGCCAGGTTGGTGGGCCCACGCCACTTGCTACCATCCCCGTATTCCCACGTGGCGAGTATAACCGTCATGAGCTCAGTGATGTCTAAGTCCCAGGGAAATGCCGGCCCTTGTGCGCCAGGTCCCAGCCCGGGCCGATAAGTCAGTTTACACATTTTATGTAAAACCAGATCGTTTTCTCTTTCTCTGCTGTTTACAGAGGCTCATTGAAGAAGGTGCCTACAGGAAATGTGGAGGAGGAGGAGGACGAAGCCTTAACGAAAGAAGCAGAAGAGGCCAAGGAACCTGCTGCCGAGATGTGAGTTGTTCTCAGAGACGGTAACTTAAACTCAGAACAGAGAGCTGCCCTGTCAGGAGTGGGGAAAGCCACCTGGAGCAGGGGCCAGGTCGGTGGGCCCACGCCACTTGCTTCCATCCCCGTATTTAAACGTGGCGAGCATGACAGTCATGAGCTCTGTGATGTCTGAGTCCCAGGGAAATGCTGGCCATTCTGGGCCAGGTCCCAGCCTGTGCTCATTGGTCAATATACACATTTTATTTAACATCAAAATGTTGCCGAAACCGATTTGGCTCAGTGGATAGAGCCTGGGCCTGTGGACTGAAAGGTCCCTGCTTTGATTACTGTAAAGGGCATATACCTCGGTTGCAGGCACATCTCCAGTAGTGGGTGTGCAAGACGAGGCTGATCGATGACTCTCTCATCGATGTCTCTAACTCTCTATCCCTCTCTTCCTCTCTGTAAAAAATCAAGAAATATAATTTGAAAAAATAAATGAAAATGAATCAAATTGTTTTTTCTTTCTCCGCTGTTTACAGAGGCTCACTGAAACCAGTGCCTCCAGGAAATGAGGAGGAGGAGGACGACAAAGACTTAACGAAAGAAGCCAAAGAGGCCAAGGAAACTGCTGCCGAGATGTGAGTTGTTCTCAGCGGCGGCAACTTAACTCAGAACAGAGGGCTGCCCTGTCACGAGTGGGGAAAGCCACCTGGAGCAGGGGCCAGGTCGGTGGGCCCACGCCACTTACTTCCATCCCCGTATTTAAATGTGGCGAGCATGACAGTCATGAGCTCCGTGATGTCTGAGTCCCAGGGAAATGCCGGCCATTCTGGCCAGGTCCTAGCCTGTGCTCATTAGTCAATATACACATTTTATTTAACATCAAAATGTTGCCAAAACCGATTTGGCTCAGTGGATAGAGCATGGGCCTGTGGATTGAAAGGTCCCTGGTTTGATTACTGTCAAGGGCATATACCTCGGTTGCAGGCACATCTCCAGTAGTGGGTGTGCAAGAGGAGACTGATCGATGACTCTCTCATCGATGTCTCTAACTCTCTATCCCTCTCTTCCTCTCTGTAAAAAATCAATAAATATAATTTGAAAAAATAAATGAAAATAAATCAGATTGTTTTCTCTTTCTCCGCTGTTTACAGAGGCTCACTGAAACCAGTGCCTCCAGGAAATGCGGAGGAGGAGGAGGACGTAGACTTAATGAAAGTAGCAAAGGAGGTCAAGGAACCTGCTGCCGAGATGTGAGTTGTTCTCAGCAGGCGGTAACTTAAACTCAGAACATTGGGCTGCCCTGTCACGAGTGGGGAAAGCCACCTGGAGCAGGGGCCAGGTCGGTGGGCCCAGGCCACTTGCTTCCATCCCCGTATTTAAACGTGGCGAGCATGACAGTCATGAGGTCCGTGATGTCTGAGTCCCAGGGAAATGCCGGCCATTCTGGGCCAGGTCCCAGCCTGTGCTCATTAGTCAATATACACATTTTATTTAACATCAAAATGTTGCCGAAACCGATTTGGCTCAGTGGATAGAGCATGGGCCTTTGGACTGAAATGTCCCTGGTTTGATTACGGTCAAGGGCATGTACCTCTGTTGGCAAACACATCTCCAGTAGTGGGTGTGCAAGAGGAGACTGATCGATGACTCATCAATGACTCTAACTCTCTATCCCTCTCTTCCTCTCTGTAAAAAAAAATCAATAAATATATTTTGAAAAAATAAATAAAAATAAATCAAATTGTTTTCTCTTTCTCCGCTGTTTACAGAGGCTCACTGAAACCAGTGCCTCCAGGAAATGCGGACGAGGAGGAGGACGAAGACTTAATGAAAGAAACAAAAGAGGCCAAGGAAACTGCTGCCGAGATGTGAGTTGTTCTCAGCGGCGGTAACTTAAACTCAGAACAGAGGGCTGCCCTGTCAGGAGTGGGGAAAGCCACCTGGAGCAGGGGCCAGGTCGGTGGGCCCAGGCCACTTGCTTCCATCCCCGTATTTAAACGTGGCGAGCATGACAGTCATGAGCTCCATGATGTCTGAGTCCCAGGGAAATGCTGGCCATTCTGGGCCAGGTCCCAGCCTGTGCTCATTGGTCAATATACACATTTTATTTAACATCAAAATGTTGCCGAAACCGATTTGGCTCAGTGGATAGAGCATGGGCCTTTGGACTGAAAGGTCCTTGGTTCGATTATGGTCAAGGGCATGTACCTCGGTTGCAAGCACATCTCCAGTAGTGGGTGTGCAAGACGAGGCTGATCGATGACTCATCGATGACTCTAACTCTCTATCCCTCTCTTCCTCTCTGTAAAAAAATCAATAAATATTATATTTTTTAAAAATAAATAAAAATAAATGAAATTGTTTTCCCTTTCTCCTCTGTTTACAGAGGCTCACTGAAACCAGTGCCTGCAGGAAATGCGGAGGAGGAGGAGGACGAAGACTTAAGGAAAGAAGCAAAAGAGGCCAAGGAACCTGCTGCTGAGATGTGAGTTGTTCTCAGCGGCGGTAACTTAAACTCAGAACAGAGAGCTGCCCTGTCAGGAGTGGGAAAAGCCACCTGGAGCAGGGGCCTGTTTGGTGGGCCTCCACCTTCCCTTCTGTGGCAGGTCCCCTGTGCTAACGTCCCTCCCAGCTCTGAAAGAATGGAGTTTCTTTCTGTCCCGCCATCGCCATCGGGGGCATGGCGAATGCAGCTGGGTCCGAGCCTGAGCCCCAAGAGTTGGGCCTTCAGGCTGTCCTGCCCCAGCCCAGCCTTGGGGTCAAATCACCATGAATCCCGCAAGGCCTCCTGTGGACATCCCAGAAGTTCAGCATTTCCCAGCCTCCGCCCGGCCCTGGAGTGGATAGCACATCAAGGCATCAGTGGGGAAAGAGAGGGAGCTGAGGAAGCACAGTGCTGCTCTGCTGCAGAGCCGGGATTGAACCAGATGCGGTTCTTCTTGTGACATGAGAATGCCATTTGAAGTTAGCTGCAATGATTACCCTTTAAGTTCACTGCTTCCATTTATTTATTTTTATTTCATTTTATTTATTCTCTATAATAACAGGCTAATATGCAACTTGTGCACTCACTGGGAGTTTGACCAGAGAACGGGGACAGCCAGCCAACAGCCTGCGGTCCCTCCTCCAGGCAGGCCAGGCCAGATGGGGCCCGGTATCGGGTTGGGCCGGCCAAACCCCACCCATGCACCAATTGGTGCACTGAGCCTCTAGTCTATATATTTGGAAAAACATTTTTATTGTTTTCAGAGAGGAAGGGAGAGAGAGAAACACCAATGATGAGAGCGAATCATTAATTGGCTGCCTCCTGCACGTCCTACATGGGGAATTAAGCCCGAAACCCGGGCATGTGAACCTTGACCAGAATGGAACCCAGGACCCTTCAGTCCAGAGACCATCACTCTATCCACTGAGCCCAACTGGCTAGGGCTATTTTAAGTTTTTTTAAACATCACCTCGGGGTGGGAAAGAGAGAGAGAGACCTCAGTATGAGAGAGACACATTGAATGGTTGCCAGCCCACACCCCCCCACTGGGCCCAGGGATAAATCTGTAACCCAGGTACATGCCCTTGACCCAGAATGAAACCCTGGACCCTTGGGTGCTCAGGCCAGTGCTCTAACCCCTGCGGCACGCCGGTCAGTGTTCACTCTTTTTCATCCAAATGGCCCACTGGGCCTGCCCTCTTGCCCCCTCACCCCAATTCCTCACTGCCGGGAAGGGGCAAAGTCTGTCCGCCTGTCCCACGTACTATTAGCTCTGGCCGGAAATGAGGAGGTCCTGCTCTTATGGAAATGGCCCTTGGATGCACAATTGCCAGCACAGCTAGATGAGCACGGCACCTGTTCCGGTGCCTCCCAGGGACCCAGAGTGGAGGCCGCATGTGAAGTTCTGGTTCCCGAGAGAGAGGCTAGTGTGGTTCCTGCCACCGGGAACGCTTCTCCCCTCCCTGGGTCTGTGCCAATGAACTGCAAATGTGTCCCATGCCCTGAGGCCACATGCGATGGTCATGGTGCTGGTGACACGTTCGTGGGAACCTGGTGCTGAAGCCCCAGTTAACGGCCACTTTCCCGGTTGAAGGGACAGCGAGGGTTGGCATGTCCTGAACCTCTGCTTCTAATAGGAAAAAGCGCAGGAGTCGACTAAGAGCGTTCCTCAGATTCTTCCAACGCCAGAGACACGGCTCAAGAGGACAAGCCAAGTCACCCGCAGAGAGTGCTCCCGGGTCCCCGGAGGCCACCCCAGCCGGCTCGGGCCGGCTGGAAGACAGAGACACCGGCAGTGAGCCCCTGCCAAAAGGTAGGAGTCGCTGGCCTGGCTGCAGGAGGGCAGTGAAGGGGAGGATGGCAGGCCTCCCTCGTGGGCAGGGCAGAAGCATCGAGGAGCCAGCTGGGTGTGCACACGTGTGCTTGGAGTCTGAAAGGGGTGCTCCGCACACACCCACCCACGTCGGGCCCCTTACGTGTGTGGACACCCAAGTAGAGAATGTGAACCCCCGTCTCTGTTGTGGTGGTTTCGTCCCAGAACCATTTAGTACCTTCAGCATGAGAAGCCTCCCCATCCATCACGCACACTGTGGTGGGTCCTCGAGTATCCAGAGCGGATCTCCCGACAGTTACCGCAGAGACAAGCTCAGGAGAGTATGTTTGTGGGCTTCCTGGTCTGTGCCAGGCCTCGGATTAGCCATTTCTGTAGGGAGATCCCACGCATGTAACACGTCATGGACATCTGCCGGGTCTTCAGCAAGGCTCAGGCTCTGCTCTTCCCGGGCCTCTAAAAGCAGGTGGGGTTCTCCTTCCTCCTGATCCGGCCCTGAATCCTCCCACCAGGGGGCGCGCATTTAGGACTGTGGCGGGCATGATCCAGAGGTGCCAGGGGTTTTCTAGCTGCATGTGCTGCTTGCGTTTCCTGGGACCCAAGAGGCTGGCAGCTGTGAGCTGCCCCATTTCGTGCTCATAAAAAGAAAATGAATGGGTGGTGGCAGTGACGGTTTTGTCAGCATTGCCAGCTTGCTGACAGTGACTGTGAGATGCCCCGACTGCATCCTGGTTTCAGAGAAGTGAGGCGTGGTGGTGGTGGTGGTGTGTATGTGGGGGGTGGGGGGGGTGTTGTTCATCTTACAACCGACCGAAGAGAGCCATCGCCTTAAATGTGGTGGCTTAAATTAGTTTTCAAATTCACTTGGAAATATTATTTTATTGGTTATTCTATCTAATTAAAGAGTTATATGCAAATTGATATATCTCTGCCACACCAACAAGCCATGCCCACCATCCTATCAGGATTGAGTATGCAAATTAACCCAACCAAGGTGGCTGCGGCCACAGAGAGAGCAGAAGGCTTGGGTTTCTCCGGCAATGGAGGAAATCAAGCTTTCTTCCTGCCATGGTCTGCCTTGGCTTCTGCTAATGCCTACAAAGTTTCAATTATAGAAGATGCATAAATCCCAGCAAAAAATGGTTGCAGCCACGTAGTGAGCAGGAGGCTTAGCTCTGCTCAAGGCTACAAAGTTTCAATTATAGAGGATGAATGAATCGCAGATACCAGGACCTCCTCTTGGGTTGATAGGGGGCGTGGCCTGTGTGCAAACCACAAAAGGCCCCTGGCCCAGGCCACCTCACACCTCAAGGGAACCACCACCCTGGTCCGAGGCACCCTTCAGGGCAAACCAGCCGGCCCCCACCCGTTCACCAGCCCTCCATCCTATCTAATCCTCTTATCTAATAAATGAATAATATGAAAATTGACTGTCACGCCAACATTCAAAATGGCTGCCCCATTGGAGTCAAAGATGACTGACCTCATGTGGACACAAGATGGACACAACAAGATGGCCAGCAGGGGAGGGCAGTTGGGAGGGACCAGGTCTGCAAGGGAGGGCCGTTGGGGGCATTGAAGACTGTAGGAGAGGGCAGTTAGGCATGACCAGGCAGCAGAGGAGGGAAATTGTTGGGCGACTGGAGGAAAGGGCAGTTGGGTGGCGGGGACCTAAGCCTGCAGGGGAAAGTAGTTGTGAACGTTAGGCATCAATCCGGCTCACAGGGGAGTGGTTAGGGGGTGATCAGGCTGGCAGGCAGAAGCAGTTGGGGGCAATCAGGAAGGAAGGCAGGCAAGCAGTTGGGAGCCAGCAATCCTGGATTGTGAGAAGGATGTCCGACTGCACATTTAGGCCTGATCCCGGTAGGCAGTGGAACATCTTCAGATTGGAGAGGGTGTAGGCTGGGCTGGGGGACACCCTGCCCCCTGTGCACGAATTTTCTGCACCGGGCCTCTAGTTCACCTGTAAACCCGCCAAACGTGCGCCCTGGGAAAGTGCAATTTGCTGAAGGACACTGGGACTTTCTGAAGACGGGCCAGGCCTGAGACTCGTGCGCTCCCAGGGGCTGGCGTTACAGGACCCCACAGGACCCAGGGCTTGGGACAAGCCGCCGTGTGAGCGTGACTGGCGCACCAGCCGTTCCGGGGGGCCGTCACCACTTCAGGTCCTGCCGTGTGGCTCGAGATGCAGCCATGAAGTGTTCGCTCCCGGACCCACTGTCTGGGGACTGGTGCTTGCATTCCCAGCCTCTCAGGAGGCGAATTGGGTGAAACCCTCACGTGCAGGTAAATGATCATGAAGCTTATTGACTTATTGACATTGTTTTATCCAGAGGGTTCTGTAGCCTCAGGTTTTCATACTGGCCCTTCAAACTCTTTGACATGTACTACGTCAACTCCTGGGATTGGCTAAGTTGATTAGTGAGCTATAATCAGCCTAATTGAGTTAGCAACACTTTCTGAGAAAGAACTGCTTGACAGATCCAGCTGTGGTTGAATCCATGAGTGAGCAGGTCTGTGGTTGATGTTAGTAACCGCAGCCGCGCGATGGTGCTTTCTGGGCTCAGCGGCCTTTCTGTAGGTGACCCGCCTAACCCGTCTCCTTGAGTCTAACTGCAGGGTGAGCTGGGCATGCTTCCTGTCCCCTGTTCAGAGCCGGGAAGGTGAGGCTTGACAAGGGTAAGCACTGGCCCAGAGGACAAGTGTTGGAGCTGGGTTCCGAACCGGGCCTGACAGATTCCGGGCCCGAGCTCTTAACCTCTGTGAGCAGGGCCTGCACTCCCAGCTGCTTTGGTCCCTGAAGATGCTACACCATCTTGGGGCACCAGCACTGAAGAGTGGGTCTCTTCTCCTTTGGTGTGAGCTGTGGCCAGCAGGTGGTGCTGTGGGGGCAGAAATAACAGGGGTGCAGCCCTGCACTTGAATCCTCAGTGAGAACTGGGAGAAATCCCTTCTATTCATCCATGTACATGACGAGTTGAGGAAGTCAGACCACTCGCCTGCTCTCATGAGACTATGATTTGAAGGTTGTGAAGGGCAAACCTAGAGGAGAGGATGTGTCAGGATCTAAACTGCGATGATCCTTGGTTTTGAGGGTGTTTGGGTATGAAATAGAGGTAGACATTTTCTTTTTTCTTTTCTTTTTTAAAAGTATATTTTATTGATTTTTTTGTAGAGAAGAAGAGAGAGGGATAGAGAGTTAGAAACATCGATGAGAGAGAGTCACCGATCAGCCGCCTTCTGCACCCCCCCCACTGGGGCTGTGCCTGCAACCCAGGTACATATAATACATGCCCTTGACCGGAATCGAACCCGGGACCTTTCAGTCTGCAGACCAACGCTCTACCACTGAGCCAAACCGGTTACAGCAGGAAAATATATTTTTAAAATAAAATTGTAAAAAAGTAAAAAGAATCCTGAGTGAGCCCTGCCCGTGTGGCTCAGTGCTGATAGCATCACAGGACCAAAGGGGCACAACTTTGCTTTCCAGTCTGGCGCACATACCTCGGTTGCAGAATTGATCCACAACCACGGTTGGGGTTTGTGAGAGAGGCAACCAGTGGATGTATCTCTCTCACATCCATGTTTCCCTCTCTCTCTCTCCCTCCCTCCACCTATGTCCTCCCTTCCACTCTCTCTCTAAAGATCAATGAAAACTATACCCTCCCGTGAGGACTTTTTAAAAAGAAGTATTACGACTGAGTAGTTCGGGTGGACTACGTCACTGCATGCAGCAGGCCGGAAACATGCCCTAAGTGTCCCAAGGTCTTTGCGGAGGAGCAGGAGTTGGTTGTGTGTGAGCCAAGTTGTCAGGGAGCCTGTCTCTAAAATGGATGAGTAAGCCCAGCTGGTGAGGCTGCGTTGGTTGAGCATCGTCCCGTGAACCAGGAGAGCACCCTCTGATTCCCGGTCAGGGCGCAGGCCCGGGATGCGGGCTCCATCCCCAGTACGGGGCGTGCAGAAGACAGTCGATCCATCTTTCTCATCATTGATGTTTCTATCTCCCTCTCCCTCCCCCTCTCTGACAATCAGTAAAAACACATTGGACCAAAACATGGAGGAGTAAGAAAAGCCGAGCCCTAAATCGATAAACAGCTTGTTTAATAATGTCACCCGGTGACATTGGAAAGTGGTCTAATGCGTCGTCTCCTCCAGCAACACAGAGTTCTCCTCTGGAGCTCCGCAGAGCACTGGCTCCAGGTGCCACTCCGGGGGCTCAGTGGAGTCAGAGCACAAGTGACTCACGGAGTCCTGGTTCGGGGTGTGCCGTGGGGAATGTGGCATCTCTCCTGGGCCGGACAGGATTCTGATTGCCCAAGTGCATTTAGCGAACGTAGCGTCATTGGTCATTATTCAATTCATTCATTTGCTATTTTCTGTGTTTTTTATCTTTCCTCCCTTGGCTTAACAATTTAGCAACCGGGCAACAAAGGAGTGCCTTTTGGAGCAGGAAGAAGGACAAAGTCAAAGACCAGCCTCCCAGGGCCAGCTCGACTTTGTCTAACCTAATATGTTGCTGCAACTGTTAAATTCCCCCCCACCCCCCTAACTAGCCTCTCCCTTTTTCTGACCCCGAAGACTTAATATCCTTCCCCTTTATCCCTGTCTTGACCATATACCCTTTATTTCTGAAAATTTAAAAAAAAAAAAAAAAAAAAAAGGCAAAATCAACAACAACAAACACCAAAGAAACAAGCCCAAAGAAAATCAGTACTTATGGAAAAAAAAAAAAAAAAAAGATCCCGTAGCAAATGGAAACCTCTATCGCCATGACAACAAGGCCACATCAAAGCCAAGGACCCGCCATCGGTGTGTCCCACTAACTTCTGTGTCATCTACTTGGACTCAGGCACTGGCCCCGCTTCTTGGGCTGCCACGGCCTGCTCCTGCCTCCGCCGGGCTCCCGTAGGCACATTGGGAAACGCGAAGTTACTCTGGCTTGGCTGCTGTCTGTCCATCGCTTCCTCACTCTCCCCATGGTGAGTTCACGCACTGGATGCCTGATTTCAAGTGGTAACACGAGGTGCTTCCGACCTCATGGTGGGTGTACACCTTGAGGAGCTGAGGGGCAGGGGGCAGGTCCTGGCAGAGTGAGGAGACGGCCTGCAATCCGGACAGGGAGGGGGCTCCGGGCCCACAGCCCCGGGCTGCCTGGAGCCGGACGCTGTGCAAAACAGCCTTGTCCTCCTGCTCCTGGACCTCCAGCCGCGTGCATTGGCCACTTGGGTTTGGAGAGCACATCTTGTCCCAGTGCGAGGTAGCTGGAGGCCTTTTAGGGGTTTTTCCCTCATGGTGTCTTAAAATTAGGGTTCTGTTTGCCTTTGATAAGAGTATTGTTCACGACTAAATGCACAGATTGCAGAAAAGCACAAAACACAAGGTGAGCTCCTTGTGCAGTAAAGGCACCATGCGGAGATGAGGACTTCTTAAGCCCACGGCTGTTGGGGTGGCCACCGTCTTGGTTGTCAAGTCCTCAGTGTGCCGTCCTGGCCCGTGAGGGCCCGGCCCACAGGTCTCGGTGGTCCTGAGCGGACACGGGTCAGGGATCTGAGGACACAGCGTCACACAGCAGCTGTGCCCAGGACTTGCTGTGCTGGCCTTGTGCCGACATTTGGTGGAGCCTCGTGAGTTGATCCTTCACGTTCTCCCAGCTGCTCAGGGCCCGTGCTGTGAGTGAGGGTTAAAGTGAGGGCCGGCCTCCCGGGGCCTTGGCTCAGGTCTGCGGCCAGGGCCTCCCGCTCAGACCACGGCCGTGAGGCACAGGCCCACTTTTGTCCTGGTGCCTCTGCTCTAGGCCTCGGTGTGGTCGCCCACCTTGGCATGGGATGTGGCAGCCCATTTCTCACCGTCCTTCTCTGCCCCAAGCCCTGGGCACCTAATACTGACTGGAGCCTCCCGCACCCCTGGGAGGCAGCCTGGTCTGTACACATGCCTCTGCTGACCCAGACCCAGCCCTGGCGTCCTGGCCAAGGCCTGTGTTTGCTGGGGCCACGCTGGGCTGTGAGCAGGCCCAGCAGGAGCGGGAACTTTGGGGCTGGCCATGTGGCCTGAGCAGGGGCCGCCCGCGGGGGTGGAGGGGAGGGCTCTCCGAGGACCCTCCTGTCCTCACTCATGCCTTTCTGTCCTGTTCTCTTCTCTCTAGGAAACTCCCAGTTGCCTGATAACCTTCCAAGGTGCCTGGTCAGAACCACCACGCTCTCCCTACCACTGACCACCGGAGGCCAGCAGGCCCAGCTGCCAGGAGAGGAGGGAGGACTCCTCCAGCTCTGTGCCCGCAGGAGGACTGCCAGCCCCTCCGGGGAGCTGCTGGAGGGGGGCAGCATGTAAAGCCCGGCTTGAGACCTGCTGAGGCCGAGGCCCACCCAGTGCACCTGAGGCAGCCCGCCTCCCTGAGCCTGTTTCTGGGCAGAGCCGGACGCCACGCGGCTGCCCGACCGCCCGCACAGCTGCCCGCGGGCGCTTCCCTGAACAGGTTCTTCAGCCTGGCCTCGGCCCGGCTGCTTGGAGCCCGCGGGCTAGAGGCGTGAAAACAGGAGTCTCCCTTCAGGAGGTTCTGAGGCCTTGGGGGGCAGAGAACCAGCCAGCCACCCCCTGCCTCTCCTCCTTCAGCTCCTTCAGGGCTTGGGCCCCACTGCTGACCCCTGGACAGGAGGTCCTTCTCACTGGCTCCCCCAAAGGAAGAGAGGCTGGTTCTTCTGCTGCCCACCGTCACAGCCCGCCATGGCCACAGGAGGCGGCGGCTCCAGCCCAGCACCACGCAGCCCCGGCTGCCAGGACCAGCCCCAGCCCCGACACTCAGGGCAAGTGGCCCCGTGGCCCCTTCCCAGCGGACCTCAGCCTCTCCGAGGGGACGGGTCCAGGGCAGGAGCACAGAGGGGGGCTCCCTGCCACTAGATCATACAGGGATCCCGACATGGCTCCCTGCCAACGGCCCCTGAGGACATGGGTCCTGGGAACAACAGGCGGCAGCGAGCAGGCGGCAGCCCCACAGCAGCGTGGGCCCGGCAGACGGTGTCTGAGGATGGAGCGTGGCCGTGGTGACTCGTCTCCTGGCCCCGCAGCTCCTGAACCTTACGAACCCCGGCCAGCCTTCTGACCGCCTGGGCCCCCTCTCCCATCCACCTGAGGGGCCGGGATCGCCTTCGGAACGAGGAAGGCTTTCTGCTGCTTCCATCCCTCTGTTAGAGACAGCGCTGTGCCAGCCCCAGGGTCACGCTCCCACCATGGCAGCACGGGCCTGCCCCTCAGCCACTGTGCTTTAAGGTGCCCCCCCAAATGTATGTAGTACAGGCTGTTCCCCAAATGTATGGTACTACAGGGTGTCCCCCAAATACGATATGCACCCAGCATGTCCCCCCAAATGTACACACAGTTTAACAGCTGATACCTCCATTTTCACTCCTTTTCAGGTTAACGGATTTGACGGGATGGGTGACACCAGACTAAGCTTTGGACAAAGATGTATCCTCTGGACTATCTTTTGGGGACACATACAGGGTGAAGGGTCTGGTCCCGCCCGGGCCACAGTGCAGGCATCCAGGGCCGCTGTGGACAGAGGATGCGCAGAAACACGAACACAGCGATTCTCGGTGTTTGCGGTTCCATTGCTTCCTCAGCAGCAGCTCCTGGACCAGACTACCGCGGCCATGGAGTCCAAACATCAAGAATCGCTCCTTCGGTTTGGTGTTTGTGCGCATCTCTTCCAGCAGCTGCCCTGGATTCCTCGCCTGCTGGGCGTGAGTCCCTAAACTTTAACTTGTGTGTGTCCCCGTAGAAAGCCTCACGGACAAATGTTCTTCATCCAAATCTTAGTCTGTCTTCCCCCATTTCTTCAAGTCGGTTAAACCTGAAAAGGAGTGACAATTGAGTGCTTTAGCGGTTGTTAAAGTGTGTACATTTGGGGGGACACTATATTTCCACTCAGTGGGGTGCAATTTCCACCATGTGTCTAACCTTGGTATACCTTTTTGGGGGGACACCTATATTTACATCCTGTGAGTGTCCGTTTCCATCTGACCTCTGTACCTGTTTTGGGGGACAGCCTGTATTTGCATGCAGCGGGGACACATTGTCCAGCAGCAGCCTAACCTCTAAATAGTGTTTTGGGGGACAGCCTGTATTTACAGGGGGTGGAGACATACTGTCCTGCAGCAGCCTCGCCTCTTTATAGTGTTTTGGGGGACAGCCTGTATTTACATCAATTGGCGTCAATCTTTGCCATGGGGACTCGCACCTGCTGTATGTCTGACCGGGTGCCTGCACGTTCGGGTCCTGTTGTTCCTGGGGTGCTCTTCCTGGGATGGGGTCAGCCTGGTGACGGGGTTCTGAAGGAGGTTTTCCTTTGGAGCTCATGTGCTGAGCACTGACAGGCTTTTCTTCCGAGTGTTTGGAGATTGTACTGAGCAGTCTGTAGGGCGGATCCAGGATGGCTTGTACGAAAGTGAGTTGGAGTAGAACTGAGTTTTTAATAAAGTGAGTTGGTGTAGAATTGAGTCCTCGTTTTCCTCTCTGCGCATCACTGGCAGCGATGTCGGGGCTCCGGGCTCCCCGAGTCGGCCCCCAGGCTCCTGGGCCCTGGAATGCAGACCTCCCGGGGCCAGGCGGTCGGAGGATGAGGAAGGAGGCTTCCTGTTCACCAGGCAGCAGCCGTCCCAGTCCTGGGTGTGTTGTAAGCTCATGTGAGTTTAATCCATTTTGATTTGTGGTTTACAGCACAGCGCGAGCTCAGCTCCAGACCATCCTTTGGATTTTCCAAGGCTACTCCAGTGGGAAGAGGCAGAGGAGGGAGGGAGGCACCTGAGATCCCCCGACCCACTCTCATGGCGGGCTGTCCAGCTGCCACCTGCGTGACCCTTCCTTCCTCACCAGCCTCTGCTGGCAGGTGCCTCCTCGCCCTCCTTCCCGTTCTTTCCCGTGGCCCAGCTCCTGTGGGAGCCGCACTCAGCGCGCCGCCCTCCCCGTGCTGGACCCAAACTGAGCGCAGGCCCTGCAGGCCGCCTCCCCTGGCCTTGGGCTGCTGCAGGGTTTGACTCTGGCCAGGCCCCCCCCTGGGAGCACTCAGCCTCTGTCCCTGACTCTCTCCCGCCTGGGACAGCTCTCCAGGGCTCCCACTGGCCAGCCCCTGGGGCACTGCACATCCCCTCCACAGACACTCACTGAAAGCTTCCTGGGTGCTGGCTCCCGGGTTGCACCGTGCAGGCAGTCCCCCCTCACCCCGCCCCCTCTGCAGGGCTGACCACCTGCTCCCCTAGCACTGACCACTCCCGAGCTTCAGGCCTGAGGTCGGCTGCCTGGACCCCCTGCCCGGGCTGCAGGCTTCTCCCTCTCCCCCTGCCTCCTCTGGGCTCCCTGCTTACCCAAGGCACCAGCTGTCCTTCACAGAAGCCCAAAGCCTGTGGTGCAGGGGGGCCCCTCCTCTCTCCGCTTCCCACAGGTGGTAGCTCCCCTGAACTGGAAATGGGTCTGGAATCTGCCGCCCTCTTAGCTGACTGTTCTCAACCCAGGACCCCGACACCCCTGTCCCTGGGTCTTGGCAGGGACTTGCCAACTGGTCTGCCTGCCTCCCACAGCTCCTCAGCCTCATGGCATCTCTGGGCAACCACCCAGTGACCTTCCTCTTTGAACTTCCCTCCCTCAGCCTCCACACTAGCTACACCCATCCCTCTGAGGACCAGGTGCTCCATGGGGCTCACCAATGAGTGCACCCCCTCTGCTATCACCCCTCCCCCAGCCCCAGACCAGCTGGTGCACTCCCACAGCTTTCCCTGCAATCTTCCCCGAGGCTGGGAGCACCTCTAGCCCAGGCCTCCCTGGGAGCCTCCAGACCTGTTCCAGCTTGGATGTCCCAAGACACTGCCTACCCTAAATGCTCAGCAGACCGTTTCCCATCCTCCCACCAA
This sequence comes from Pipistrellus hanaki, assembly GCF_964339955.1. Taxonomy (NCBI): domain Eukaryota; kingdom Metazoa; phylum Chordata; class Mammalia; order Chiroptera; family Vespertilionidae; genus Pipistrellus; species Pipistrellus hanaki. Next base: position 3,494,335 of record NC_140503.1, read on the forward strand.
AGCCTCTGTGAGCCTCCTTTTTCACCTTGTCCCCCGCACCCAGACCCTGCTGGGTACCCCCTCCCCCCCCCCCCCCCCCCCGCCTCTTCCCTGTTTCCCATCCATCACTCCCTCAGCTGCTTCCAATTCTTATGTCTCGCTCACAGACCATGGAATCCAGGTGCTGGGCCCCTGGGCGGTACCTCGGGGTCCTCTTGCTGAGAGGACTCCCTAACCACACCCTCCTGACCTCCATGCCCCCCCACCCTGCACTGGCTGGGAGCTGTGTGGTCTGGGGGTGGGAAACATCCAGGTGATGCTCAGGGCTGAGGTCTGCCTGCAGAGAGGGTGGGGTCACCTGTGGCCCCAGAGGGGCTCCCCCTGGGAGAGCAGGACAGTGAGGGAATGGGAACAGGTTGGGCACACCTCGGAAGGAAGGATCCAGCCAAATGTTTACCATACAACTAGAGGAAGAGGAGGAAATACCTTTATACACACACACACACACACACACACACACACACGCACACACACGTATATAAACATATACGCAGCTCATTGATTCCCTTAGAAAGCTCTCATTGATTTTTGCCAAACAGATGTACTTACAGCCAAGCTGTGCTTGCCCTCCTCTGACGGGTGAGTGTCTTTCCCACGAGAAGGTTGGGTGATGCTTTCTCTCCCGTTGGCAGGTAAGACAAGCGGAAGGTGTGTGTGGGATCCTCACTCTTTGTTCACGAGGTGAGTGACCGCTCAGTGGCATAGTGCTTTTCTGGGTGCAATCCCGAGTCCCTCCATTCCTGTGATGTGTTTGCCCTGGAATGCCTACAGACATCTTTTTAAAACCAGGGAGACCATTTACGTGCCATAACATTCACTCAGGACACACTTGTAGGTTTAATCTTTACTATTAACATTTTTTTCATCACTTTCTCACATCTAGAGACAATAGGCACAGCAGAAATCAAATCAAGTCCTGGTTTGGTAACATTGGCCAATTCCTACGGTGTAAACATTCTCACCAGTGTCCACTTCAACCTGGTGACACGGTGTCCCTAATGGGAATGAGAGATGGGAATAGGTGTGCGGTGCCACCCTGCTCTATGATATCACCCCCACGCAGGTACAATAGGTCTGAGTAACCCCAAGAGTGTGGGTTGCAAGGAAACAATGGCACGTGGCAAGCTTTAGGGTTTCTTTGTAAAAAGGCTGGGTGGGCTGAAGGGAGGGGGCCTGTGAGGGTGAGGGTGAGCCCCAGGTCAGCTTCCAGGTCTTCCCGAATGTTCTCTCCCAGGCTCAGTGGGTGGAGACTAGGGAAAACAGCTGGCTTGTGGCTTGGTGGCTGGCTGGTGAAAGGAGCTGGAGAAGAGGGTCAGGGTGACCTTGCAGCCTAGGGTCCCCCCATTTTCCTTCCCTTCTCACAGGGCATTTCTATGCTCACCTCTCACCTACCAGATCAGCAATGAAAACCCTGGAAGCAGTCAATGAAGGAGGTGGCGGACAGCCGTCCTCTCTCAATTTGAGTGTGAGCTGGCACAGAAGTAGCTGGGAAACTTGCACTCACCCTTTCATTAAAATAGATTTATACATTTTCCCTCAGCTATTTCTAGGATGACAACCTATGAAAATCTGACATGTCCTGTAAACTCTCTCTCTCTTTGTCTCTGTTTCTCTGTCTGTCTCTGTTTCTCTTTCTCTTTCTGTTTCCCTCTCTCTCTCTCTCTCTCTCTCTCTCTCTCTCTATATATATATATATATATATATATATATATATATATACATATATATATATATATATATTCCTCCCTCCCTCCCTCCTTCTCCCATGCACACATGCATGCACTCCTGCACCCTGTCCATACCACTTTCCCTGTAGCACACCCGTCAGCCTCTGTGTTATTCATGGACTGTCTCATGTTTGCGATGAGGCCTCTCACCAGGAGCAGAGAAACAGAACTTCCTGCCCCACCAACAGCCCAGAGTACCTTTGGAGATTGCTGGCATTCATTCAGGGAGCAGCTACTGTGTGCTACACCCCTTCTAAGCACCCCGTGAGAATAAATGGTTCAATTCTTTGGTTCCTGTTAAATGGGATGAATGGCTCCCTCTTCCCAATTGGCCAGAGAGAAATCATTGCATGAGGAAGAGGCATGGGCGCCAGGGTGGAGGATAGAAGGGAGACGCTGTAGAGACTTGGTTGGGGGCAGTGAGGTGCCCAGGGAGCCAGGGATGAGCCAGCTTCGCAGGCACCCTGCCTGATGCTCCTCAACCCCAGCCTGGAGGCTGCAGCTGGGAGTCCCTTTCTCTCCTGTGGCTTCTCTCCAGGAGTGAAGGACACAGTGACCAGGCAGCTGGGCAGGGACCAGAGCTCCCCACTCTGGCCAGGAGACGCTCCCCCTGGAGATCAGGGCAAGGCTGGTCCTTCTGGGGCTGCAAGGGAAAGTCTCTCCCAGCTTCTGGTGCTGCCAGCTGTCCTTGGTTCCTTGGCTTGGAGACCCATCCTCCGCACCCATGTCTGCATGTGTCCAAGTCACATCACCTTCTCTCTGCTAGTGACTTTCATTTCCCTCATTCTATTTTTCTTTTATTTTCTTTCTTTCTTTTTTCTTACCTTTATTTATTTATTTATTTATTTATTTATTTATTTATTTATTTTAAAGAATTTTAGTGAGTTTATCTGAGCCAAACTGTCGACATATGTCAGGAAGAAGAACTTCAATGGATTCAGATAATGCTCCAAAGAATGGCAGGTTACATTTCTATTTCTATGTTGCAATCAAAGGAGGGACATTGGTGGGTTACATGAAATTCATTGTTGATGGACTAAGCAGTGGGAAACCTCTGGGATTGGATAAAAAGTGAAAGGATGGACTCTTACTTTGGCGCGTGCAGGAACAATTAACATGATAAAGAAGCAATTTGAGGAATCTTTCCTGGCGCCCACCACATTTGGTTGTGCCCCAGGGGTCATTTCCCTCTTTCGAGGTCACCTGTCACGGCAGCGATGGCCCACCCATCCAAGATCGTGAAACCCACTCTGACCTTGACACCTGCCAAGGCCCTATTCCCAACATGGCCACGCTCACTCTGTCCCATCCGCTTGGATTAGGGGACACAGCACACAGCCCAGAAGAGGTACCACAGGGCACATGGAGACACGGAGGCACAGGGCTGAGTGGAAACACCAAACTCAGAGCAGCAAGCCCAGTAGGAATTTCCCATAAATGCTGGCAAAGGCACGCCCAGGCACAAGGCACGTTTCCCTATGGGCCTGTTCTCTCCCTGTCCATGTGCCCACGCATGTCAAGATGTACGCCCTGCCACCGGCATGGCCCCTTCCATGCAGGGCGAGAAGAGGCCTGTGAGCCAAGAAACTGCATGGCTTTCCTGTAGGAAGGGGGAGCACATCTCTGCATCACCCCTACTGCTTGCACAGTGCTCTGACAGGAGACTCTTTGGGGCAGCGCAGCTCGCTGTGCTGCCGCCTCCCGCCAGCAGGGGGCGATAACGGGCTCCTCGCAGTGCACTCTCCATGGCGTTCTGCCCGGAAGTCCCGCCCCTCCCGGAAGTCAGCTGCAGGTGCTCTTGCTGCTGGAACTGTGTGACCCGAGGGCCCTCAGGTGGCGCTGGGCCAGGGAGCCTCGAGGCGGAGGTGGGCCTGGGGGCGGCGGGCGGGCCCTGAGGCGGCTGAGCCCGGGAGGTGCCGTGCCTGCTGCCTCGGAGGGCAGCCCCGCGGAGAGCAGCGCTCGCTGGGCAGTCAGTCAGCTTCTGCGGGGCCCTGGGGCGCGGGCTGAGGACCGCCCCGCTCGGCTCCAGGTCCTCCAGGCATCGGGCCCGCTCTGCTGCTCCAGCGGCCGAGGGGGCCCCTCTGAGTCGGGGTTTGTTTGTGAGGAAGCCGCCTCCTCACCTGCCAGGCCGCCCTCCCCGCAGAGGCCGATGGAGCCCGGGCCGCTCTGCCCCGTGTGTGCCCTCAGGGCGCAGCTCCGGGGCGTTCCAGGCCCAAGGCCTCCATGTGGGACCGGATCCTCCTCAGCCTGGGGCCTCGGTGTGGGACCGGATCCTCCTCAGCCTGGGGCCTCGGTGTGGGACCGGCTCCTCCTCAGCCCGGGGCCTCGGTGTGGGACCGGGTCCTCCTCAGCCCAAGGGTTCGGCTCACACACAAAGTCACCGACAGGGAGTAAAAGCCACGGACCCGACCACCTGCTGCAGGTCAGGCGTCCCCTGGACGTGTGCCCAGGAGGTCACTGCCCACTGGGCCCTTCAGCCTTCCTCGTGGCAGGACAGACACCGGAAGTGACGCCAGGGGCCCCATGAGCTCCAGGTCTGTGGTGCCAGGAGCGGCCTCGTGGGACCCAGAGTGTGTCCCAAGCCCACGGTCCCTCACGGAGCTGCTGCTGCTCATGGATCCTTCAGCCATCAGGTCTCTGCAGATATGGGAGTCCCGCCGGAATTACCGTGTGTGCTCACGCAACTCCAGCAGCATGCATGGTATTGCTCCTTTTCAATTATTTTTATATGAAGTTATATTTTATATGAAGACGTCCAATACATTTGAGGAAATTGTACTTGAGTCAATCCATTCCTGTGTTGATAACATTCCACCATAGAATTTTATACATGAATTTTTCTTGATGACTACAGCATTCTAATTTGTTTTTTGAAACCATTTCTATTGATTTAAGAGAAGAAGGGTGAGGGAGAGATAGAAACATCAATGATGAGAGAGAATCATAAACCATTTGCCTCCGGCACAACCCACATTGGGGATTGAACCTGCAAACCGGGCTTGTGCGCTGACTAGGAATTGAACCCCCACTTCCTGGTTCATTGGTTGACATTCCACCACTGAGTCATGCCCCTGGGCTAATTTCTCTTTTTTAAAGTTACCTTTGAACATAATATCTCGTGTTCATGGCTTGCTTTTCAGGTTGATCTTTAGTGAGGAGCTCCAATAGGGAGTTCACAGTTGACATTATTTATTAAATAAAGAATATGTCCTGTCTATGGGCGCTGGCCTCTGTGAGGTCATGGTTTTCTCTAACCCATCTGCTCCTTCTCTGGAGGCTTGCAGCATTTAGTGTTTGCCCTTCAGCAGTGACACATGTATGTGACAATTGAAGCAGCGCCCGAAACCTACTCTTCTCCCATGCCTCTCCATCTGGGTTCCTCTTCCAGCTCCTGTTCCTCAGAGTTTAATCTTTTCCATCTAGTGGTTGCATGGCTGGGCACAGCTGCTGGTTCCTCAGGTCTGCGTTTGGCAGGTGTCCCTTCCAGCGTGCCCCATCCACAGGGCTCCATGCCACGACCTGGCCCTGGTCCCACTTCCTCCTCCTCCAGAGTCAGCATGCGATTCACCATGAGTGCTGTTGGATGTGCGGCATTGCAGACAGACATGTGTGGTGCTCTTGTCTCTAAGGAGCTAGACTGCTGGCTGAGGCAGTCCACCTTGACTTAGCAGGTGAGAGGGTGTGCTTACAGGCAGGTCCCATTGCCCGGACAGGTTGCTCTGTGCTGTTTCCACCAGTCCCTGCGGCCCTGTAGCAGTACTGTACACTTAGACGGGGTCTTAAAACGTGTGCCCTGTGGGGGTGTGTCTCCGACCGTGTGCATGTTGATGCGCTGATTTTTAAAAGTACTGACTCTTCCAGCATAAACACTTCAGCTGGCTGGAATAAAGGGCCCCTGAGAGGAGCTCACTGCCACTGTTGTCAGGTGTTTGCGATGACGTTTTGCCTGTTTTCTTTCATATACAATATATAATGTTTATTGTTAAGATTATTACAGATATCCCTCTTATTTCCCCCAGAGCTTCACTCCACCTGGGTCCCACCCCACTGCAGGCCCTTGCCACCTTATTGTCTGGGTGGGAACTGGGTGGAGGGGAGTTATTGGGGTGGGCGGGAACAGGGGAACAATTGTAATAATCTGAAATACACAGAAGCATACTTACTGCATACATGCATATAAGATCTTTGTCTAATCTCTTCCCTCATCACCCCACATCCCATTCCCTCTGAGAATCATCTGTCTGTTTCATTTCTATGCCCCTGATTCTGTTCCATTCACAAGTTTATTCTATTCATTAGATTTTTTTATTCATTTTTAGATTCACTTGTTGATAGATATGTTTCTGTCGTCATTATATTGTTCATAATTTTCTATCTTACCTTTTTCTTCTTCCTCTTCTTAAAAAATACCATTCAGCATTCCATATATGTAATACTAGTTTGGTAGTGATGAACTCCTTTAGCTTTTACTTATCTGGGAAGCTCATGATCTGACCTTCAATTCTGCATGATAGCTTTGCTGGGTAGAGTAATCTTGGTTGTAGATTCTTGCTATTCATCCCTCTGAATATTTCTTGCCAGTCCCTTGTGGCCTGCATAGTTTCTGTTGAGAAATCAGCTGACAGTCCTATGGGTACTCCCTTGTAGGTAACTAACTTTTTCTCTTGCTGCTTTTAAGATTCTCTCTTTGGGAAAAACTAAGATGGCAGCATAGGTAAATACCTAAACTGCTGCCTCACACAACAGTGTCAAAACTACAATTAAAAGATGAAATGGACACCATCCAGAACCATAGAAAAGCTAGCTGAGTGTAAATTCTACAACTAAAAGAAAAGAGGAAAGCACATTGATTCTGAGGAGTTACAAAAGGCTGAGGTACGGAAATGCGCACATGGAGGGGACGGGCGACTATGTGCACGGGCAGCTGAGTGCGTGGCTGGCTTTCTAAAGTGGGAGGGAGACAAGGGCTCACAACTGTGCTGAACTCCAGTTCCGGACGAGTTTCTGGGAACCCCGTCACATTTGGGGAGAAACTGGACTGGCTGGCAGCGGGCAAAACTCAAGGGTGGCTTTCTCTCAGAGGTGCTTGCAGTGATTACTGAGGGTCACTGAGACCCAGGGGCCTCATAGGGCCGGGCTGATGGGAAAGCCGTCTGCTCCGCTCAAACTCCACCCCATCCAAGCTGAGAACACAGGCTTTTGCAATTTTGTAAGTCTTGTCTCATGAGAGTGTCTCCAGTACAAAAGTTCTTCCAGCGTAGACACAGCTGATCCTCACAGCCATTTGGCCTGGAGGTCAGTTCCTCCCAGTGATACCAACAACAATCAAGACTTAACTACAAAAAGGCTGAGCACACAGTCTACAAAGGGGTGCACCCCGAGTGTCCACCTCAGGTAACTGGGGAGGCTGAGCCACTGTGCCCTATAGGACACCTAGCACACAAAGCTACTCTACCAGCTCAGGAAAGCAGTGAAAATGCGGAGACAAAGAAACACATCACAAATGAAAGAAATTCAGGAAAGTAAACGACTGGATATAAAGTTCAAAACCATGGTCATAAGGTTTTTCAAGCATTTCCTAGAAAAGGCTGATAATATTAGCGAGACCCTTGAGGTTATGAAAAAGACCAACTAGTAATTGAACATATACTGACTAAAATAAAAAATAATATACAGAGATACAACAGCAGACTAGAGGATCGCAAGAATCAAATTAAAGATTTGAAATACAAAGAAGCAAAAACGCCCAACCGGAAAAGCAACAATAAAAAAGAATCCAAAAATATGAAGATAGTGTAAGGAGCCTCTGGGACAACTTCAAGTGTACCAACATGCGTATTATGAGGGTTCCAGAAGAAGAGAGAGAGCAAGATACGGAAAACCTATTTGAAGAATAATGACTGAAAACTTCCCCCACTTGATGAAAGAAATAGTCTTACAAGTCCCGGAAGTGCACAGAAGCCCAAACAAGGAATCCAAAGAGGACCACACCAGGACACATCATAATCAAAATGCCAAGAGCAAAACACAAAGAATATTAAAAGCAGCAAGAGAAAAACAGTCAATTACCTACAAGGGAGCGCCCATATAATTGTCAGCTGATTTCTCAACATAAACTATGCAGGCCAGATGGGAGTGGCAAGAAATATTCAAAGTGATGATAGCAAGAACCTACAACCAAGATGACCTTACCCAGCAAAGCTATCATTTCGAACTGAAGGTCAGATCAATAGCCTTCACACATAAGAAAAAGCTAAAGGAGTTCATCACCACCAAACCTATATTATATGAAATGCTGAAAGGTATTCTTTAATAAAAGGAAGAGGAAGAAATCGGTAAAGATAAAAATTATGAACAACAACTACATGTCTATCAACAAGTGAATCTAAAAATCAAGTGAATAGAGTGGCCGAGGAGGCGGCGCGGCGGCCGATGGCCCGAGAAGAGCGCCCGCGCTGGGCCCGCGGGACCGCGCCGCCACCACCCGGGCTGGCCCCGAGGAACGCCCTTGTTGCCGCTGCCGCCGCCACTGCTGCTGGGACCGAGGTTATGAATGTGATTTTTTATGAAGCTGGATTGGAAATGTTTACATGGTCTTTGTATATTTATATATATGTATTTTAAAATTTTGCATTTGACTTAAGTGCCATGAGAAAATTTGCATATTGCAAGGTGGTCCTAGCCACCCCCTTGATTTGGGTAATTTTGGGTATGTTCCTGCTGCTTTACTTCAGTGAATGCAACAAATGTGATGAAAAAAAGGAGAGAGGACTTCCTGCTGGGGATGTTTTAGAGCCAATACAAAAGCCTCATGAAGGTCCGGGAGAAATGGGAAAACCAGTCATCATTCCTAAAGAGGATCAAGAAAAGATGAAAGATGTTTAAAATCAATCAGTTCAACTTAGTGGCAAGTGAGATGATTGCACTCAACAGATCTTTACCTGATGTTAGGCTAGAAGGGTGTAAAACAAAGGTGTATCCAGATCATCTTCCTACAACAAGTGTGGTGATTGTTTTCCACAATGAGGCCTGGAGCACACTTCTACGATAGTGTCATAAATCCATAGTGTCATAAATCGCTCACCAAGACACATGCTAGAAGAAATTGTTCTAGTAGATGATGCCAGTGAAAGAGACTTTTTGAAAAGAGTTACGTGAAAAAAATTGAAAGTACCAGTTCATGTAATTTGAATGGAACAACGTTCTGGGTTGATTAGAGCCAGGTTAAAAGGAGCCCCTGTGTCCAAAGGCCAAGTGATCACGTTCTTAGATGCTCACTGTGAGTGCACAGGTGGGTGGCTGGAGCCTCTCTTAGCCAGGATCAAACAGGACAGGAAAACGGTGGTCTGTCCCATCATCGACGTGATCAGTGATGATACTTTTGAGTACATGGCGGGTTCTGATATGACCTATGGGGGATTCAATTGGAAGCTCAGTTTTGCCTGTACCCTGTTCCCCAGAGAGAAATGGACAGAAGGAAAGGTGACCGGACTCTTCCTGTCAAAACGCCTACCATGGCTGGAGGCCTGTTTTCAATAGACAGACATTACTTCCAGGAGATTGGAACATACGATGCTGGAATGGATATCTGGGGAGGAGAAAACCTAGAAATTTCCTTTAGGATTTGGCAATGGGGAGGCACCCTGGAGATCATTACTTGCTCACATGTTGGACATGTGTTTCGGAAAGCGACACCTTACACATTTCCAGGAGGCACAGGACAGATTATCAATAAAAATAACAGACGCCTCGCAGAAGTATGGATAGATGAATTCAAGAATTTCTTCTATATAATTTCTCCAGGTGTTACAAAGGTAGATTATGGAGAGATAACATCAAGACTTGGTCTAAGACACAAACTCCAGTGCAAACCATTCTCTTGGTACCTAGAGAATATTTATCCTGATTCACAGATTCCACGTCACTATTTCTCTTTGGGAGAGACACGCAATGTGGAAACAAATCAATGTCTTGATAACATGGCTAGAAAAGAGAATGAAAAAGTTGGAATCTTTAACTGTCATGGTATGGGAGGTAATCAGGTTTCTCTTACACTGCCAACAAAGAAATTAGGACGGATGACCTTTGCTTGGATGTCTCCAAACTCAACGGCCCAGTCACAATGCTCAAATGCCATCACCTAAAAGGCAACCAACTTTGGGAGTATGATCCCCTCAAACTGACCCTGCAGCATGTGAACAGCAACCAGTGCCTGGACAAAGCCATGGAGGAGGACAGCCAGATGCCCAGCATCAGAGACTGCAGTGGAGCCCGGTCCCAGCAGTGGCTTCTCCGCAACGTTACCCTTCTGGAAATATTCTGAGACCAAATTCACACACCGAAACAATAAGGGTTGACTGGGCTACCTCAGCACACATTTCTGCCACATTCTTAAGTTGCAAAAAGGGGACAGTGCTCCCTCCTGCAGGTGACTGTTCTCAGCCAGTAAGAGTAGACTCATTCCTCACACGCCGTGAACCAGCCTCCTGCCACATAGCGAGACTGTGCACACTGATGTTTACAAGGTCGAAGAGGCTTTCGTCAAGAGTCATTGTAAAGACTATTCCGACAGTGAAATAATCAACATGTGCTTGGAAAGCTGCACCTCTGAGGGTCTGCTTGCACAGCAGTGATTTCCGTTGGAAATGCTGTCACGATGAAGAATTCCCAAGATAGAACTGGTAGCCAGTATATTAAATATACATATATATTTTTAAATATATATTTTATTGATTTTGTACAAGGAGGAAGGGAGAGAGGTAGAGAGTTAGAAACATCAATGAGAGACAGTCATCGATCAGCTGCCTCTTGCACACCCCCTACTGGAGATATGCCCGCAACCAAGGTACATGCCCTTGACCGAAATCAAACCCCGGACCCTTCAGTCCCCAAGCCGACGCTCTATCTCTTGAGCCAAACCGGTCTCGGCCAGTATATTAAAGATTGATATAAAAATATATGAAAAGAACTGGAACCACGTTCAGAATCATGAAAACAACATTTTTACCAAAAAAATAAACTATATTAAACAGGGTTTAAAGGAAATTAAAACAGAACTATGAGAAGTACAATTTGTTATAGAATAGAATCAAATTTCTATATAGATTTTATACCTCGGTGGGGAAAAACAACTGATTCCAGTGACGTTCATTTTGTTTTCCTCTGTGATAGTCATGGATGCTTTTTTATTTCTCCTTGGGGTGCTGAAATTGAGCTGGGGAAAAAGGCTCTTTGCAAGTAGTTTTAATTGCTTTCTACGATGTTTAAAATATGGTTTGTGGGCTGTTGGAATTGTAATTTTTAATTGCCTTCCAAAAATAGAGATTTAAAATAATATCTGGTCTCACTCAACAGTTAGATATCTCAGTTGCTCTTGGGTCAACTGGCTTACAGACTTTCTCACAGGCACACACAGATTTCTTACCAGGTTTTCAACTTAACTTGATTCAACTGATGAATCTTAATACCCAAGATTCATCTACTGTACTACAAGGTTTGTTTTCACAGCAATAAATATTCTAAAAAATAAAAATAGAAAAAATAAAATAAAAATAAAAATCAAGTGAATTAAAAAATCTGATGAACAGAATAAATTGGTGAATATAAAAGAATCAGGGGCATAGAAAGGGAGTGCACTGACAATTCTTCGGAGGTGTGGGAAGAGACTGGACAAAAAATGTACACCTATGAATGAGGACAGTGGTGGGGAGGTAAAGAGAGAGGATGGGGTGGGAACTGGGTGGAGGGGAGCTATGGGGGGAGAAGAGGAAACAATAATCTGAACAATAAGTATTTATTGAATTAAAAAAGATTCTCTCTTTGTCTTTTTCCCTTGGCATTTTAATTATGATGTGTCTTGGTGTGGCCCTCTTTGGGTTTCTCTTGCTTGGGACTCTCTGTGCTTCCTGGATTTGTAAGTCAGATTCATTCACTAAGTAGGGGAAGTGTTCTGTCATTATTTCTGCAAATATGTTTTCAATCTCTTGCTCTCTCTCTTCTTCTGGTTCCCTCATAATTCGGATAGTGGTATGCTTGAGGTTTCCCAGACACTCCTTACACTATCTTTATATTTTTGGATTCTTTTTTCTTATTGTTTTTCCGGTTGGTGTTTTTTGCTTTCTCATATTTCAGAACTTTGATTTCATTCTTGGGATCCTCTAGTCTACTGTTGAATCTCCATATATTATATATTATTCTTTATTTTAGTCCATAATTTCCGACTGATCCTTTTCCTTTTTTTTTTTTTTTTTGTATTCTCACTAAGTTCTTTGAAAGTCACAATAGTTTCTCAGAGGTTTCTAGAAGATTTTTGAATAACCTTATAACTGTGGTTTTGACCTCTATATGCACTATTTTGCTTTCTTCAATTCTTTCATTTGTGACATGTTTCTTTGTCTCTGCATTTTGGTTGCTATCCTCTGTTTGTTTCTAGGTATTGGGTAGCTGCTAAATCTCTTTGAATTGATAGAGTGCCCTTGGTTGGTAGGTTTCCTATAGGGCCTAGTGACTCAGCCTCCCCAATCACCTTAGATGGGACACTCTTGGTGTACTCCTTTGTAAGCTGTGTGCACAGTATTGTTGTAGTTAAGCCTTGATTGCTGTTGGTATCAATGGGAGGAATTACCTTCCAGGCCAATTGGTTGTGCGGACTTGCTGGGTCTACAGGGGAAGAGCTGCTGTGCAGGAGACATCCTTATGGGGCAGGACTTACTTTGGTGGGGCGTTGGTGCTCACTGAGTCTGCCCCTTGAGGATGTCACTTATGCATGTGAAGGGTTGTAATCTGGTCTGGTCTCACAATGACCACTGGGTACACTGACTCTTGGATCTCCAAGGAGGTGCCAAGTCAGCCACTGCCTCAGACCACCCAGCAGAAACTACAGAGATATCTGCAGATTCCTCCTCTTTGTTTGGGCTTTGGAAGTGCCAAGATGAGGCCCAGCTGTGAAGCAAGGCAGGCTGGTGCTGGTGCCAGCCTTGGGATTTTTATTGATAGCTTTGCAGTTTCCTGTTCCAGCTGCAGTTTGGTAGACAAGTTTTAGGCTGAACAAGGACAGGCCATTAATATATAATAGCCTTTGCTCATAGCTTGGTTGGGGTTGTAAATTGGGTGAGGAGAGGTCTAAGGGAATATTCAGCGTAGAGCAAACAGAAATGGCTGCCAGTCAGCCCTGCAACAGGAAGGTTCCAGCACAGGAATAATGACCACTACTAGCATCTCCATCTGGAAGAAAGCCGCCCCCACATTCATGCCCCAATGCCAGACAGTCCAGTTTCTCCCCGTATTTGTCTGGGTCCCCAGAGCCTTGTGAGGCACTGGACTTGGCACAAGTGGGAGCTTGTAAATCCAGCTGTAGTGCTGGCCTTTTAAGAGGAGCAGCTGGGTCTCCAGCAGCCTGTGTGTCACTCAGCCCCAATCCACACTGGATTTTACAATACTAGTTCTTATGGCCCGGCCACAAGACTTCTTTCCCCAGCTATGGGCAAAGATAAAAATATATTTTATTGATTTTTTATAGAGAGGAAGAGAAAGGGAGAGTTAGAAACATCGATTAGAGAGAATAATAGATCAGCTGCCTGTTGCACACATACTGGGGATGTGCCCTCAACCAAGGTACATGCCCTTGACCTGAATCGAACCTGGGACCTTTCAGTCCGCAGGCTGACACTCTATCCACTGACCCAAACCGGTTTCGGCTAAAGATATATTTTTAAATAAAGTATTTTCCAAATATACAGCATTACTTTGGTCATTTTTATTATAAAATACATATTGGTTAGTGGTCTGTCAAATTGTTTTTTAGGCAGCTGACTGGTGGACTTCAGAGTTCTATGTCTGAACTCTTCCCAGAGGATGGGGAGAAGAATTCCCGAGCTGAGCTCTCTAGGTAAGACTTCACAAAATAAAGTGAATGTGTTGTTCCCTTAAAGGAATGGGTCAAATCTTTATAATTTGGCTGATGGGAAGAAAGTAATTTTTCAAAACATGGGTAGACATATTAGAATGAAATGGTTAGTTTTCATTTATAATGATATAGGGTGTATAAATTAACTTTTATGTTTCTTTATTTTTTATATGCCAAGCTAAATCTGAAGTTTTGTAGGGAGAGGGATCTGAGCCGCTGGCAGAGCCGTTTAGAATGCTGGCATGGTGGGCATGGAGACAGTGGAATGTTAGGTGCAGAGCGGGTGGTTGTGGAGTGGGTAGGCGTGGAGTAGGAGGGTTAGGAGTCGGTAGGTGAGGAGTTGGTGGGAGTGGAGAGGGTTTGTGCTGAGTTGGAGGGTGCGGAGTAGTTTGGTGAACTGTCAGTTTGTGGAGAGTCGGTGTGAAAAGTCAGTGTGAGAAGAGCCGGTGGACATACAGTCGGTGAGTGCAGAGCCTCTTCCTGGGTAAGAAGGGACTCTCCCTGCCTCCCCCTCGGGGCTCTTGTGAAGATTGAATGAGCAAGGACAGAGGGCACCGAGCTCTGGGCTGGCGATGGGTAGAGAGATGGGGCCCAGGCAACTCCAGAGTCTGTGAGCTAACCCTTCCCGCTGCCAGGCATTGATCAGAACCGCGCCCACTGGCAGTAGGTCCACGGCTTCCCTTCCACCAAGAAACTTGGGTGCTGGATCGTGGGGTAAAATGAACATGAGATGGAAAAGCAGGAGCTACCGCCCCCTCACAGCTGTTAAAACCGTTCGTGGGGCCTGGCTTGGAAAGCTGCCCACCGAGAGCAACGGACACATCCCGTGTATGCTTGTTCCCAAACTGAGAAGGCAGACTGGGGAGACTCAGCCCCCGGGAGGGATCTGGGTGGGAGGAGAGATGAGGGAAAGAGCGGATCGGCTCCCCCGTGTGTGCTGGGCCCTGGGACAGGAACAGCCCCACGGACTCCTCCCGTGAAGGGGCCTGTGAGGGCCCAGCCTTGGCGTCCCACACCAGATGTGCCTGACCCCTGGAGGCCCACAGCCTGTCTGTTGTGTCTCAGCCCTCATTTCTTGGACACTGTCCAGAGCTGTTGGTTTTGCAAGACGACATGTGTGACCTGTTCAGAAGGAAACTGTATTTAACAACAACTCGCCCGAATAGCCATTTATTTCCAGCGCCCAGATGAGTGGAGTGACTGTGGAATTGAGAGGCCTAAGCTCAGCCCTCAAACTGGGATAGCTCTTAGCCCCACCCCTTCCTGGTTAAGGAAATGGGCTCAGTGAAGTCCCATACCTATCAGCAGGTCTCTCATCCAAGCAGGCGAGGCTGTACACCTCAGACACTCTCGCATCAGGGTACCAGAGATGGGGCAGTGTTAGGTTTATGTGGTGTGCTTCCCTGATTTTCTGCTCCTGCGGACACGGGCCTGCTACCAACCAAGAGTCATAGGCTAAGCTTAGTGTCTTAAGTGGTCACCACAGAGGCTCTCAAAGCAGACAGGGCCTGCTGAAGGGGTGATGCCCAGGTTGTGGCTCCATGCTGAGGGGTGTCCTATGGGAGGCAGGAGGTTAATGATTCTCTCTCATCATTGATGTGTCTATCTCTCCGTCTCCTTTGCTCTCTGTGATCAATAAAAATATATTTGAAAGAAATACATTGGAGGTTCGGTGCATGAAATTTATGCTTCGGGTTGGGGGGCCCTCAGCCTGGCCTCTTGCATCTCTCCAATCTGGGACTGCACCTCCAATCCGGGGCTCCCTGATTTTCAGGAATCAGGCCTACTATGGCAGTCAGACATTCCTCTCTCAATCCAGGACTGCTGGCTCCTAACTGCTCCCCTGTCTGCCTGGCAACCCTTTAACTGCTCCTCTGCCAGCCTGATCCCTCCCTTACTCCTCTCCCCTGCTGCTGGTTTGATCACTCCTACCTTCTCTTCCCTGCCGGCCTGATGCCCCTAACACCTGTGCTTTAGTCCCCACCACCTTGGCTTTATCTAGAAGGATGTCCAGAAGACTACTGGTCTATTTAGCATATACTCTTTTATTAGTATAGATATTTAAAAAAACAACAACAACAAAAAAAACACACAACAACAACAAAAAACCTATAGATAAGGCCTGGCTGCTGTGTTGCTTTTCTGAAAGGATAGATGTAGGTGGCTGATGTGGCAAAAGGGTCTCTGCTGGCATCTAGGATGTGCGTTAAGCTGTGATTTTCGGTTCCCATGGCCTATCCAAGACATGTTAAACCAGCTAAGGGCCTCAGAGCTGTCCATCCTCCTATCCTTGCTTTACAGCTCTGTGCTGTGCGTCTCTTTGTTCAGACATCACTGACCTCGGGGTCTTCATCACCTACCACTGGGGCAGCATGTCTTAGTGGCTGTAGGTGTCCCAGCTGGGCCCTGTGTTGGAGTCACTTCTGTGCAGCTGTGCGTTAGGAAGTGAGCAGGTGCATGGAGGCCCTGCATCCGGGGGAAGGAGGGCAGCTGCACGGGGCAGGGCCTGCCCAGAGGGTGCCCGGGTGCGCATGCTCACCCACCCCTCTTCTTGCACTAGGAGCCTGGACAGAGCCCCCAGCAGTTCCTTGAGGAGCTGCTGGGGGACAACATGGCCCTGGAGGCGGAGCAGGGACTAAGGATCAACGAGTCCGACCACCGGAGCGCGGAGCTGGGCCAGGAGTCAGAAGGTAGGCAGCAGCCCCTGGCGCTGGGGAGCCGGCCTGGCCGCAGCTTCTCCCTCAGCCAGGGAGCTGAGCCCTTGGCTCTGAATCTCCTGGGTCAGCCCATCCTCAGCCCAAGTCCATGGGGTTTGATTCAAGGGCTGTTTGGAACTGTCAACTGCCTTCTCCCCAAGGAGAACATGAAGGTTCTGGCAGCATTGAAGTCAGGACATAAACTACAAAGTCAGTGCTGCCAGTTTTCTCAGCTCCCATGTGGACAGTCCCAGGAGCCTTCAGAGGACAGCACGCTGACCCCCAGCGGCTGTCTTACAACTGTGCGTGGGGGACTGAGCGCTCTGGGTGGCAGGCACCTTCCCCCGCGGTCACTAACCTGCACTGTCACAGGAGCCTGGGCTGATTTCCTCCGTTCCTGTCCTCATCGGTCAGATGGATGCAGTCTGCTCTGTCTACCTGGGCCGGGGCTGGCTGCTCAGGGACCCCTCCTCCCCAAGGGCCTTACCCAGGGGTGGTAAGTTCTGGGCACACGCGCCCCAGAGGCTCTACCCCCCACAGACATAATGGTCAATTTTTGTGGCCCCCACATTGCCAGCTGAGCTACCCAACACCCCACTCTGAGGGTTGGCAGAGACCATGCCATGTGTTTGCCTTCTCTGTGAGTGTCTGAAACCCTTGACTTGACGGTCAGGTTGGAACTTGGCAAAAAGTGGTTCCAGCAGTTTGAGCATCTTGAACTTTTGTATTGGCCTGTCCACGGTCACCTGCTTTCTTCTTAAACTCTGGGTGGCTCCCCAATGGGCCCAAGAGGAGCCAGCAGAGGGGACACAACCCACAGCGACAGCACCCTGTGAACGACAGAGGGCATCCAGCTGGCCAACTCTGGTCTTTAGACCTTGGCTTCAGGGGGATGGCCCTCTCGGAGGGATGACCATCTCGAGGCGGAGTCAAGAGGGGAGCGGAGGCCCCAGGATTGGGGCTCTCACTCCACTTTGTTCTTCAGCCTCCAGCGCGACCCTGGCACTGGGGCAAAATTCCCAGGCCCCTCAGGACACAGTCCTGGAGCTGCAGGGCGATACCCAGGCGCTGCAGGAGAGCAACAGCAAGTGTGAGGAGCTGATGAAAGAGAACCGGCAGCTCCGGGAGCAGGTAACGGAGTGTGTGTGTGTGTGTGTGTGTGTGTGTCCGGAACATATGGGCCAGCCGGAGGCTGGGTGTGTCAGGGGGTGACAGGTTTGCGGTTTGCTTTAAAGCCAAGTTCACTTTGTGACCTGGCTGGCACGGGCTGGGTCTTTGGCTCTGCAGGTGGCAAAGTTGGGGATCCAACTACAGATGGAGAAGAACACCAACGAGTACTTGAGGAGCGTCCAAGAAGATCTGGAGGGAGAACAGGAGTACATGTTCAACATCATAGAAGACCAGAGGCAGGTAGGCACTCAAAGCGCAGGCTCCCGGCGCCCCTGCCTGCCAGAGGGAGGGTCCAGGATCACAACCATGTCCTGGTCATTGATCAGTGATTCCCGGTGACCAGTTCCCTAGCTCAGCTGCATCTCAGACCAGCAATTCTCAGCAGGTATTGCCTTGCCGGGACACTGGCCATCTTGTTGTTGATGGACAGGACTGGGGGCCCGAGAAGGAGGTGCTGCTGGCTATGCAGGGTGGATGGTTGTTCTGTCAATATCTGGGAAAATTAGATGTTAGTGTTGTCCAGGTATTCTGCATCCTTACTGAGGTTCCATGTGCTTTAAAAAATGGGGTTTTAAATGTGGTCAAAGAAGGCAACCAAGGAGCTGATCCATTTGCCCTAAAGTTCCCATATGTGGAGAGGACACGGGACTCACGAAGCCCCATGTGATGGTCCCTTCATGCCCTGGGCCGTCCTAGCACAGTTCCTTAAGCGCTGGGAGAACCGCACTCAGCACGGCTGGGTGTTGCCTGCCCCAAGGGTCCCTGCTCCTTTGGGGTCTGCACTTGCCCTGCTCTTGGCCCCTCACTGGGTGTGGGGGTGCAGGGATGGGGAGTGAGTGGCTCCCGGGGCCTGCACCCAGTGAGGCATCCTCACCTTTTCCCCGTGAACCAGCAGGGGGCCGAGGAGAAGCAGCTTGAGGAGCTGGGGGAGCAGGCGAAGCAGCTGACTGAAGTCCAGGAGGCCCTGCTGCGGGAGCAGGAGACCAATGCCCTGGTCACCCAGGAAAATGAGAGGCTGCAGCAGGAGGTGGCCAGGTAACCGCCTCCGCCCTGCAGCGGCATCTGCCGGGTTTCATTCCCACCAGCTCTCTGAGCGCCCCCTGAGCTCAGCTCCAGTGAGGCCCCCCGCACCACCCCCCTTTCCCGTTAGTGTCACAGCTGATGGTCTCGGGGGAAGGGCCTCCAGCTGGTGGCTGGGATGGAAGGACTAGTGACAGCTGGGATGGAGCGCGGTCCAGGGTTGGAGGGCCGCCCATCCCACATGACGATGGTGATGACGGTGTCGGGCACAAGCACCTTCATCCTCTCACACCTGTGATCCCGGGAAGGACGTGTGCTCGCTCTGCGTCATTCTCGCGTTCCCTGTGGGTGAATTCACCTCCTGGCTGACATGCATTGTCGCCCCCACATCAGCCCCCGTGGCCTCTGAGGGGCCTGTCCAGTGGGGGAGACACGGGGGTCGCCTGATGTGCCCATTTGCAGCTGCGGTTGAACAGGCCTCTGACTCCTGCCTGTTTCAACTCTCACACTGCAAATGAGCGTCCCTTCCACGCTCCATTGAGGACCGTGGGTTCTATTTTCATGGTTTTCGGTGGCGATGTCGCTGTGTCAAATGGCCCCGAATGGAGTGCTGCTCGGCTGTCTAGTGTCCCCAAGTGCAAGCTGCGCTGCGCCTTGGGGAAAATATCGGAGTGGCACCTGAGGGTCCTTCAGCCCGAGGTATGGTGCTGTTGGCTGTGAGCATAGTAACCAAAGCGTCTTTAGGTCTTGATTGGTTGACAAAAATGTGGCCAGAGACTCCAGGAACCGTTGGGACTGTTGCAGTTACACTGACTCAGTGCTCACAGTGGCTTTGTAGGACATTATCCTGTGAATCGTGAGAATTGACTGGGCTATTATCCTTTTTTCCCCCATAAAGATGAGGAAAGGGGCTCTGAGAGAGCAACTAAGATGTTTGGGTCAATCCTGGGGGTAGTGGCCAGTCAGGATTCAAATCCAGGTCTTGTCTCATCCCAGAGGCGTGACCACAGGAAGCCTTCCTTTGCGCAGCCTTGTTGGACTGGATATTGGGGCTACAAACTCAGGTGCCTGCGGGGGCAGGCAGGTCCAGCAGGTCGGGGAGGAGTGTCAGCCGGAGGCCAGGCCTCCTGGAGAATGCACACCCTCTGAAGGCTGTCAGCTAGAGGCAGGCCTGCGCTGCCGGGTCATCCTTTTGTTTCTGCTTTTTAACAAAAAGTTAATCCTCATCTCAGGATAATTTTTGCACTGCCCTTCAGAGAGAGTGAAAGGAAGGCAGGGAGCGGGCTAGAGAGAAACAGCGATGCGAGAGACACTTCTCCTGGCTGCCTACAGCACACACCCCTCAGAGCAATCCCACCGCCAGGTGCATGGCCCTGACTGGGAATCCAGCCCGAGGCTGTTCCGTACACAGGCAGACGCTGTCTCTGCGGAGCCACACCTGCCGGGGCCTCTGCTCTATGCTTTCTCCCACCCTCCGAGAAGGGCGATAGCTGAGAGTTGATGTGAAACTTGACATTTTAAAATATTAAATAACTAACTAACTTAAATTAAATAATAAAGCTGTGTGGGCCAAACAGGGGCCCTCTGTGTTCACATTGAGTCTGTGCGCCTCTGGGCATTGAGATTTCAGGTATAACCCTTTGCCCCGGAAAGCCAGTCGGGTAATTATGACAATGATGATGATGATGCTGATGTCAGTGGCTTTACATAATGCTCCAGAATCTCAGTTTATTTGTGTAAGGAGTTGAAATCAGAAAGGGACTTGGGCTGGGGAGAAGAGCTTGGCAAAGACAGTTTCAGAGCAAAGATGTTCTGATTCCATGTTTTCCAAAAGTGTTTCAGTGCAAGAACCGTTTTCCAAGGAGGCGGCTCTGCAAAGCCTTCCATGGGAAGGGCTGTCACAGGCTGCTGTGTTGAAGTGTCCGAGCCTGCCTGTCCTGTGTCCCCAGCCCACAGGAGGCAACTGGGTGGCCACATAGAACCCCAGCGGACACAGTTGGAGAAGCAATGACTGTGCTCAGCCCTCATTTACAGGGGACACCCTGCGGCCCAGAGGGGTGGTGGGTGTGATGGAGGCACACACCTGGGATGGAGGCTGAGAGTGCTCCTCAGCCCTGGGCCCTGTGGCTCTCCACCCGCAGACTGACCTCCTGGACCGAGCAGCTGCAGGCGGGGCAGGAGGAGCTCCTTACCAAGATCGAGGATCTGCAGGCCTCCTTAGAGAACGAGCGGGAGAATTTTCAGATCTTTCAGAACATGTACTACAAGATGATGGAGGAGCAGCGATCTAAGGAAATCAGTCTGCCACAGCTCAGTGCCCAGTGCGAGGTGAGAACTGGGGCTGGTGGGCCTCAGGACACCGGGCCTGAGCCCTGCGCTGACAGCCGGGGGCTCAGCCAGGTCCGCATGGGTCCTCATTGGCGTCTGTGCCCAAACACTGTGTGTGAATGTCACCCAGAGGCCGGGAGGCAGCCAGAGGCGTTTTACGGGCACAAGCACCTTGGCTGGTGGGGATGTGTCAGAAAAGACCTTTCAGCGGACCTTTGCTGTTTTCTTTTTTTAAGCACATATATATATTTTTTAATTTGAGAGGGAACAAGGGAGAGGGAGAAAGAGATAGAAACATCAATGATGACAGGGAAGCATCATTCAGCTGCCTTCTACACCACCCCCGCAGGGGATACTGCCCACAACCTAGGCATATGCCCTTGACCGGAAAGGAACCCAGGGCCCTTTAGTACGAGGTCCGATGCTCTATCCACTGCACTAAACTGGTTAGGGCCTGACCTTTGGTTTTGCAGGGTCGGGGCGGTGCATGGAAATAGCCAAGTGCCGTTTTCTCTGTCCTCTGGGCTGAGCTCTGTGCTCTGTGCTCCCGTGTCATCGCATTGAATTTTCTCGATGCTTTTGTGAGCTGGGGGGCACGTCCTCAGACCTCTGAGGCAGAGGGTCTGGACTCCGTTTGATTGAAGCCAGAACTTTGGCTTTCCTGCCCCTCCCACCTCAGGCCGAAATTCCTATCCACCCCGTCATTTGTTTTATTGATGTCAGAGAGAGGAAGGGAGAGGGCGAGAGGATGGAAACCTCAGTGATGAGAGAATTTCTTTTCTTTCTTTTTTTTTTTATTTAAATCAATCTTTATTGTTCATATTATTACAAAGGTTCCTCATTTCTTCCCCCCTTCACCAGGTTCCCACCCCACCCTACGCCCCCTCCCCATCCCACATTGTCCTCATCCATAAGTGCAGTTTATGTTCAGTGTCTTCCTCCCTCCCTTTCCCCGATAGTAAATCCCTTTTCAGATAGTAAATCAGTTACTTAGCATTTTCTCATATCAATAATACCTCCACTTGCCCAATGATACATTTCACACAAAAGACATTTCCAAATAGGTCAACCAGCCTCATCCAGGCCCCACCCAAGGCACTCACAGATCAACACCCCAGCCCTATACTTACTCAACACATCCAGATCTAAGCCTTCATCTCTTGATTCAGCAGACCCTCAAGTTCCCACAAAAGTTTCCAGCCATGTCTGAGAGGCAGCCGTGGGCAGGGGCAGGCGAGGAGCGAGCTGTTCCGGACCTGGCTGCTCAGGGCCTGGCCTCTGTTGCTCTGGTTCGTTCCACAACCAGCAGCTCCGGGTCTGGTCACTGCCGCTCCTGACCCAGTTGCTCTGGACTTGGCTGCTGCTGCTCCAGGCCTGTCAGCACCCGACCCGGCAGCTCCGGGCCTGGCCGCACCCGACCCGGCTGCTCCGGGCCTGGCCGCTCCCAGCCTGGCAGCCGCTGCTTCAGGCCTGGCCACACCAGACCCGGCTTCTCCAGGCCTGGCTGCTCCCAGCCTGGCAGCCGCTGCTTCAGGCCTGGCCGCACCTGACCCGGCTCTTCCGGGCCTGGCCGCTCCCAGCCTGGCAACCGCTGCTCCGGGTCTGGCTGCACCAGACCCGGCTGCTCCGGGCCTGGCCGCTCCCAGCATGGCAGCCGCTGCTCCGGGACTGGCCGCTCCCAGCCTGGCAACCGCTGCTTCAGGCCTGGCCGCAACAGTCCCGGCTGCTCCGGGCCTGGCTGCTCCCAGCCTGGCAGCTGCTGCTCCGGGCCTGGCCACACCAGACCCGGCTGCTCCGGGCCTGGCCGCTCCCAGCCTAACAACCGCTGCTTCGGGCCTGGCCGCACCAGACCCGGCTTCTCCGGGCCTGGCCGCTCCCAGCCTGGCAGCTGCTGCTCCGGGCCTGGCTGCACCCGACTCGGCTGCTCTGGGCCCAGCTTCCACGGGCCAAGCCGCTCCGAGTTTGGCCGCTCCCAGCCCGGCTGCTCTGGGCCCGGCTTCTCCTGGCCCGGCCATTCCGGGTCTGGGTGTTCCTGGACTGGCCACCCTGGGCTTGCTTGCCTCCGCCTCAGGCCTGGCTGCCACTGCCCCAGGTCTGGCTGCTCCAGTGCTGGCTGTTGTTGCTCTGGTTCTGGCTGCTGCTGCTCTGGGGCCTGGCCACTGCTGCTCCAGGCCCGGTTGCCACTGCCTTGTGCCTGGGCACTCTAGGCCTGGCCGCTGCTGTTCCAACATTCTGTCCTTTTTTTTTTTTTTTTTTTTTTTTTTTTTTTTTAAACGCATATATGTTGCAATGTTGGCTGGTGAGTTGAGTTCTGACTTAGTCTTTGATTTTTCAAGATCTTCTTTGTATTCTTTCTTAAGTAATTTTACTATCTTTTGCTCTTACTTGATTTCTTCACATTGAGAACTTCTTTGGTTTCTTCCTCCTTGTCCTGGGAGCTCAGCAGGTTGGCCTGTGGCACCCCTTTGTTCTCTGCGGGCTCCCGCGCTGCTCCAGCCTGTTGCGTGGGTTGGCGCCGCCCAGGAAGCAGCCCAAGGCCTTGGCTCCATTGCCCGTGCTCAGAGGTCGAAGGCTCAGGGGCACCCCCCCCCCCCCTGGGGGCCCCGTTTCCCAGCTCCCTGCCAGCGCCCTGCTGGCCGGTGTCAGGGAGGGGCTCCTGCTCCCTGTCGCATTCCTCCAGTCTGGAGCTTTTTTTTCTCTTTCCCACTAGGGGAGTCTAGGATCAGAGTCAACAGACTGTCCTCTGCGCGCAGTACGCACGACTCTGGGGGCTCCGCTTTTCGCCACTCCCCTGGGATTCCGCCTCACAGCCCCATCTCCCCCTGCTCGAGCCTGGGTCCCCAGGGTCTGGCCCATAACTTGGGGCTCAGCGCTGCCGGTTCCAGGGTTCAGCCCAGGCTGGGGGTTTTATTTCCTTCCTGCTAGGGAACGCTGGGCACCACCCAGCCCTCTCCTCCTTTCCGGCTGCGACCTCTCCGCGCGCGTGCGTGCGAGGGCGCAGCATGTCTCCGTACCTTCGGCTTTTTTTCAGCTCCTCTGATTTTCCTTCTGGTTTTCTCTTTCCCTGTTGTAGAATTTTCAGTCAGTGGACTACCTGTAGCTCTGGGCGATGTCCACTCTACATTTTAGTTGCATTCCATTGAAATTGTTGTGTGCTGCTGCGGTTAGGTGTCTACCCGAACGGCCATCTTGGATTCTCAGTGATGAGAGAATTTCTGTGATGGCTTCCTCTGCACGCCCCCTCCTGGAGATCGACAGCTCCTCCTGGGCGTGTTGCTTGAATAGGCATCTCACCAGTGAACTCCTGGTGCCTGGGAGGCCCCTACACCCACTGACCCACACCTGCCGGGCAGCTCATTAATGAGATAGTTTACGTTTCTTTTGAAAATGGCTGTGAAGTCGCCAGAACCTGCTGTACATTTTGCATTTAGGCGCCTCTCAGCTCAGACTGGCTGCGTTTCAGTGCTCAGGGGCCACACGTGGGCAGTGGCCGCCCGATTGGCCGGTGCACTTGTCCTCTCCAGGTCATTGGCTGTGTTGGTCCTGCCGACGGGTGTGGCTCCTACCGAAAGGGTCCTCTTATGAACGTGGCCTTTCTTCTCTGGGAGCAGTTTCCCAGCAGTGGAGCCACAGGGGCCGTGGTGGGGGACACATTGTTGATCTCTATTTCAGTCGCTCACCCACTTGACTAAGGATTTGGAAGAGGGAAGAAGGCAATTGTGGGACGAAATTGATGCGGTGAAACAGCTGAGCAAGACTCTCCTAGAAGAGCGTGCGGGGACCTGGCTTCAGAATAAGTAAGGGGGTGGGGTGACCGACGCCTGTCCCCTCGGCTCCGGACTTCCCGCTCCACGCCCAGCCTCCACATTCAGGACAGAGAGCCCCCTGGCGCACTGGGGTCCCCAGGGCAGGGCAAGGGGACAGACCATCTTCCCAGAGCCCTCGCCTCTCCTTTCCCAGGAATGGTCTAGATTTCTGCAAGGAGGGGTGGTTGCATTTTGCTGGCTTCCAAGACATGGCCCACTGCCAGCCCCTTCTTCCTCTGCTTTTGAGTTAAGCTCCGTTTAAAAAATATGAGAGGTGAAGAGAGGTACCTAGGGGAGAGATCCAGGATCAAGGGATGAGCCCTTTCTGTGTCTGACTTCCCCCGAATGATCTGGAGGGGGGTTTGTTGGTGCTCTGTGATTGTCCTCCCTCTGCGGACATGACACGGACCTGACTGTGGCATAGACACTACGAGGGGCACAGGACCTGTGACCCTGTGGCCACGCACCAGCAGGGGTGATGGGATGTGAGCAGTGTGTGCACAGCAGACAGATGGTGAGGAGCTCCATGGAGGTGTAGAAGGAAGCGTGGTGGTGAGCATCGGGGTTCTGCTGCTGACCCGGATGGAGCCAGGGCCAGCCAGTGGGGCGGGACGTGGGGGGAGCGTGAAGATGGCTCAGGGGTGGTCTGGGTGCAGGGAAGGCGCACGCAGTGGCAGCAGGGAAAGCCGGAGCCGGGGGCACTGAGGTGTGGAAGGCGTCCATGCCTCGCTAAGGAGTGGGATTCACTAGGAGTGAGTGTTTATGGGAGGCTGGTCTAGAGGCCGAGGGAGCTGCCTGAAATGAGGCAGGAGGGAGCGGCTTGGTGCTGGAAACCTTGTGGTTGGAAGTCAAGTAACCCGAGAGGCATCTGGTGGGCCCAGGGTGGCCTTCACCCCTCGGTCCTAGTGCTGCTGGACTGTCCTTCCTTGTGGTGGGGTATGGCTGGCCCTGAGGGACAGGGACAAGGTCACAGTGACCACAGGGTCCTGTCCCAGCACCCCGGGGTCAGGGTGCTGCTTCACCCTTCTCCCGGATTCTTCTGCTCAGCTCCAGCCGGCTCGCCACCCACTCAGGATGGCTTACCTGGAAAGCCACATTGTAGTTTGGGGCAGAAATGACTGTGGCCTGAGTTGGCTCTCTGTAACGCAGTGGGTACAAATGACCAGCGGAGGTTGGGCAGGTGCCAACTGGAAGCGTCGGGCTTTGGTACCCAGGAGATGATGTGGTGATGGTTTGCATTAGACAGTGTCTGAAGGAGGCCAGGGAGTTGGCTGGCTTCCTGAGCTGCTCCGGGGGGAGTCCTCCAGCCCAGGGAGGGTTTCGGGGCCTGTGCTCTGTGAGATTTTATGCCTAGTGGTGGGGGTCGGTCAAAGCAGACAGGGAAGCGCTCTAGCATAAGGCCGAGGGGCACGACTGTGGGAGGACAAGAACACAGACTGGAAGAGCAGATGCTGAGCCAAGGGCACTGGGAACCCAGCGGGTTCGGTGGGCCTAGGCAGCGGTTTGTGAGTCATCACTTCTCACTCTGCCTACTTTATGAGGAGCTCTCAGAAAAGCCCCGGATTAGGAGGCACCTGAGCAGCCTTTTGGCCAAAGGAGCCTAAGCTGCTGCCTCAATCCGGGCGACTCATATTCCAACAAGGAAACCAGCATGTGAGTTCTCAAAGCCCATGGATTTGTGATCCTGAGTTTCACATGCTTCGAGCCTTGCTCTTTTGAGATGAGGTCCAGCCTGATCCGTGGGGCTTTACCAGGTCTCCTCGCGTGTTAGGTTCCCAGGCCCACGCCACATGCTTCCATCTCCATATCCCAACATGGCCAGCATAACGGTCCGGGACGTGAGTTGTTCTGAGCGGCAGTAACATAGACACGTAACAGAAAGGTACTCCGTCACAAGAGGGGAAAGCCACCTGGAGCAGAGGCCAGGTGGGTGGGCCCACGCCACTTGCTACCATCCCCGTATTCCCACGTGGCGAGTATGACCGTCATGAGCTCAGTGATGTCTAAGTCCCAGGGAAATGCCGGCCCTTGTGGGCCAGGTCCCAGCCAGGGCCGATAAGTCAGTTTACACATTTTATGTAAAACCAGATCATTTTCTCTTTCTCTGCTGTTTACAGAGGCTCATTGAAGAAGGTGCCTACAGGAAATGTGGAGGAGGAGGAGAACGAAGACTTAACGAAAGAAGCAGAAGAGGCCAAGGAACCTGCTGCCGAGATGTGAGTTGTTCTCAGCAACGGGAACTTAAACTCAGAACAGAGAGCTGCCCTGTCAGGAGTGGGGAAAGCCACCTGGAGCAGGGGCCAGGTCGGTGGGCCCACGCCACTTGCTTCCATCCCCGTATTTAAACGTGGCGAGCATGACAGTCATGAGTTCCGTGATATCTGAGTCCCAGGGAAATGCCGGCCATTCTGGGCCAGGTCCCAGACTGTGCTCATTGGTCAATATACACATTTTATTTAACATCAAAATGTTGCCGAAACCGATTTGGCTCAGTGGATAGAGCTGGGCCTGTGGACTGAAAGGTCCCTGGTTTGATTACTGTCAAGGGCATATACCTCTGTTGCAGGCACATCTCCAGTAGTGGGTGTGCAAGACGAGGCTGATCGATGACTCTCTCATCGATGTCTCTAACTCTCTATCCCTCTCTTCCTCTCTGTAAAAAATCAAGAAATATAATTTGAAAAAATAAATGAAAATAAATCAAATTGTTTTTTCTTTCTCTGCTGTTTACAGAGGCTCACTGAAACCAGTGCCTCCAGGAAATGCGGAGGAGGAGGAGGACTTAGACTTAATGAAAGTAGCAAAAGAGGCCAAGGAACCTGCTGCCGAGATGTGAGTTGTTCTCAGCGGCGGTAACTTAAACTCAGAACATTGGGCTGCCCTGTCACGAGTGGGGAAAGCCACCTGGAGCAGGGGCCAGGTCGGTGGGCCCACGCCACTTGCTTCCATCCCCGTATTTAAACGTGGCGAGCATGACAGTCATGAGCTCCGTGATGTCTGAGTCCCAGGGAAGTGCCGGCCATTCTAGGCCAGGTCCCAGCCTGTGCTCATTAGTCAATATACACATTTTATTTAACATCAAAATGTTGCCGAAACCGATTTGGCTCAGTGGATAGAGCTGGGCCTGTGGATTGAAATGTCCCTGGTTTGATTACGGTCAAGGGCATGTACCTCTGTTGCAAACACATCTCCAGTAGTGGGTGTGCAAGAGGAGACTGATCGATGACTCATCAATGACTCTAACTCTCTATCCCTCTCTTCCTCTATGTAAAAAAAAATCAATAAATATATTTTGAAAAAATAAATAAAAATAAATCAAATTGTTTTCTCTTTCTCCGCTGTTTACAGAGGCTCACTGAAACCAGTGTCTCCAGGAAATGCGGAGGAGGAGGAGGACCAATACTTAATGAAAGTAGCAAAAGAGGCCAAGGAACCTGCTGCCGAGATGTGAGTTGTTCTCAGCAACGGTAACTTAAACTCAGAACAGAGAGCTGTCCTGTCACGAGTGGGGAAAGCCACCTGGAGCAGGGGCCAGGTCTGTGGGCCCACGCCACTTGCTTCCATCCCCGTATTTAAACGTGGCGAGCATGACAGTCATGAGCTCCGTGATGTCTGAGTCCCAGGGAAGTGCCGGCCATTCTAGGCCAGGTCCCAGCCTGTGCTCATTAGTCAATATACACATTTTATTTAACATCAAAATGTTGCCGAAACCGATTTGGCTCAGTGGATAGAGCTGGGCCTTTGGACTGAAATGTCCCTGGTTTGATTACGGTCAAGGGCATATACCTCTGTTGCAAACACATCTCCTGTAGTGGGTGTGCAAGAGGAGACTGATCGATGACTCATCAATGACTCTAACTCTCTATCCCTCTCTTCCTCTCTGTAAAAAAAAATCAATAAATATATTTTGAAAAAATAAATAAAAATAAATCAAATTGTTTTCTCTTTCTCCGCTGTTTACAGAGGCTCACTGAAACCAGTGTCTCCAGGTGTTGCGGAGGAGGAGGAGGACGAATACTTAATGAAAGTAGCAAAAGAGGCCAAGGAACCTGCTGCCGAGATGTGAGTTGTTCTCAGCGGCGGTAACTTAAACTCAGTACAGAGAGCTGTCCTGTCACAAGTGGGGAAAGCCACCTGGAGCAGGGGCCAGGTCGGTGGGCCCACGCCACTTGCTTACATCCCCGTATTTAAACGTGGCGAGCATGACAGTCATGAGCTCCGTGATGTCTGAGTCCCAAGGAAATGCCGGCCATTCTGGGCCAGGTCCCAGCCTGTGCTCATTGGTCAATATACACATTTTATTTAACATCAAAATGTTGCCAAAACCGATTTGGCTCAGTGGATAGAGCCTGGGCCTGTGGACTGAAAGGTCCCTGGTTTGATTACTGTCAAGGGCATATACCTCGGTTGCAGGCACATCTCCAGTAGTGGGTGTGCAAGACGAGGCTGATCGATGACTCTCTCATCGATGTCTCTAACTCTCTATCCCTCTCTTCCTCTCTGTAAAAAATCAATAAATATAATTTGAAAAAATAAATGAAAATAAATCAAATTGTTTTCTCTTTCTCCGCTGTTTACAGAGGCTCACTGAAACCAGTGCCTCCAGGAAATGCGGAGGAGGAGGAGGACGAAGACTTAAGGAAAGAAGCAAAAGAGGCCAAGGAACCTGCTGCTGAGATGTGAGTTGTTCTCAGCGGCGGTAACTTAAACTCAGAACAGAGAGCTGCCCTGTCAGGAGTGGGAAAAGCCACCTGGAGCAGGGGCCTGTTTGGTGGGCCTCCACCTTCCCTTCTGTGGCAGGTCCCCTGTGCTAACGTCCCTCCCAGCTCTGAAAGAATGGAGTTTCTTTCTGTCCCGCCATCGCCATCGGGGGCATGGCGAATGCAGCTGGGTCCGAGCCTGAGCCCCAAGAGTTGGGCCTTCAGGCTGTCCTGCCCCAGCCCAGCCTTGGGGTCAAATCACCATGAATCCCGCAAGGCCTCCTGTGGACATCCCAGAAGCTCAGCATTTCCCAGCCTCCGCCCGGCCCTGGAGTGGATAGCACATCAAGGCATCAGTGGGGAAAGGGAGGGAGCTGAGGAAGCACAGTGCTGCTCTGCTGCAGAGCCGGGATTGAACCAGATGCGGTTCTTCTTGTGACATGAGAATGCCATTTGAAGTTCGCTGCAATGATTACCCTTTAAGTTCACTGCTTCCATTTATTTATTTTTATTTCATTTTATTTATTCTCTATAATAACAGGCTAATATGCAACTTGTGCACTCACTGGGAGTTTGACCAGGGAACGGGGACAGCCTGCCAACAGCCTGCGGTCCCTCCTCCAGGCAGGCCAGGCCAGATGGGGCCCGGTATCGGGTTGGGCCGGCCAAACACCACCCATGCACCAATTGGTGCACTGAGCCTCTAGTCTATATATTTGGAAAAACATTTTTAATGTTTTCAGAGAGGAAGGGAGAGAGAGAAACATCAATGATGAGAGCGAATCATTAATTGGCTGCCTCCTGCACGTCCTACATGGGGAATTAAGCCCGAAACCCGGGCATGTGAACCTTGACCAGAATGGATCCCAGGACCCTTCAGTCCAGAGACCGTCACTCTATCCACTGAGCCCAACTGGCTAGGGCTATTTTAAGTTTTTTTAATTATTACCTGGGGGTGGGAAAGAGAGAGAGAGACCTCAATATGAGAGAGACACATTGAATGGTTGCCAGCCCACACCCCCCCACTGGGCCCAGGGATAAATCTGTAACCCAGGTACATGCCCTTGACCCAGAATCAAACCCTGGACCCTTGGGTGCTCAGGCCAGTGCTCTCACCCCTGCGGCACGCCGGTCAGTGTTCACTCTTTTTCATCCAAATGGCCCACTGGGCCTGCCCTCTTGCCCCCTCACCCCAATTCCTCACTGCCGGGAAGGGGCAAAGTCTGCCCGCCTGTCCCACGTACTATTAGCTCTGGCCGGAAATGAGGAGGTCCTGCTCTTATGGAAATGGCCCTTGGATGCACAATTGCCAGCACAGCTAGATGAGCACGGCACCTGTTCCGGTGCCTCCCAGGGACCCAGAGTGGAGGCCGCATGTGAAGTTCTGGTTCCCGAGAGAGAGGCTAGTGTGGTTCCTGCCACCGGGAACGCTTCTCCCCTCCCTGGGTCTGTGCCAATGAACTGCAAATGTGTCCCATGCCCTGAGGCCACATGCGATGGTCATGGTGCTGGTGACACGTTCGTGGGAACCTGGTGCTGAAGCCCCAGTTAACGGCCACTTTCCCGGTTGAAGGGACAGCGAGGGTTGGCATGTCCTGAACCTCTGCTTCTAATAGGAAAAAGCGCAGGAGTCGACTAAGAGCGTTCCTCAGATTCTTCCAACGCCAGAGACACGGCTCAAGAGGACAAGCCAAGTCACCCACAGAGAGCGCTCCCGGGTCCCCGGAGGCCACCCCAGCCGGCTCGGGCCGGCTGGAAGACAGAGACACCGGCAGTGAGCCCCTGCCAAAAGGTAGGAGGCGCTGGCCTGGCTGCAGGAGGGCAGTGAAGGGGAGGATGGCAGACCTCCCTCGTGGGCAGGGCAGAAGCATCGAGGAGCCAGCTGGGTGTGCACACGTGTGCTTGGAGTCTGAAAGGGGTGCTCCGCACACACCCACCCACGTCGGGCCCCTTACGTGTGTGGACACCCAAGTAGAGAATGTGAACCCCCGTGTCTGTTGTGGTGGTTTCGTCCCAGAACCATTTAGTACCTTCAGCATGAGAAGCCTCCCCATCCATCACGCACACTGTGGTGTGTCCTCGAGTATCCAGAGCGGATCTCCCGACAGTTACCGCAGAGACAAGCTCAGGAGAGTATGTTTGTGGGCTTCCTGGTCTGTGCCAGGCCTCGGATTAGCCATTTCTGTAGGGAGATCCCACGCATATAACACGTCATGGACATCTGCCGGGTCTTCAGCAAGGCTCAGGCTCTGCTCTTCCCGGGCCTCTAAAAGCAGGTGGGGTTCTCCTTCCACCTTACCCGGCCCTGAATCCTCCCAACAGGGGGCGCGCATTTGGGACTGTGGCGGGCATGATCCAGAGGTGCCAGGGGTTTTCTAGCTGCATGTGCTGCTTGCGTTTCCTGGACCTAAGAGGCTGGCAGCTGTGAGCTGCCCTATTTCGTGTTCATAAAAAGAAAATGAATGGGTGGTGGCAGTGACGGTTTTGTCAGCATTGCCAGCTTGCTGACAGTGACTGTGAGATGCTCTGACTGCATCCTGGTTTCAGAGAAATGAGGCGTGGTGGTGGTGGTGGTGGTGTGTATGTGGGCGGGGGGGGGGGCGGGTGTTGTTCATCTTACAAACCGACCGAAGAGAGCCATCGCCTTAAATGTGGTGGCTTAAATTAGTTTTCAAATTCACTTGGAAATATTATTTTATTGGTTATTCTATCTAATTAAAGAGTTATATGCAAATTGATATATCTCTGCCACACCAACAAGCCATGCCCACCATCCTATCAGGATCGAGTATGCAAATTAACCCAACCAAGGTGGCTGCGGCCACAGAGAGAGCAGAAGGCTTGGGTTTCTCCGGCAATGGAGGAAATCAAGCTTTCTGCCTGCCATGGTCTGCCTTGGCTTCTGCTAATGCCTACAAAGTTTCAATTATAGAAGATGCATAAATCCCAGCAAAAAATGGTTGCAGCCACAGAGTGAGCAGGAGGCTTAGCTCTGCTCAAGGCTACAAAGTTTCAATTATAGAGGATGAATGAATCGCAGATACCAGGACCTCCTCTTGGGTTGATAGGGGGCGTGGCCTGCGTGCAAACCACAAAAGGCCCCTGGCCCAGGCCACCTCACACCTCAAGGGAACCACCACCCTGGTCCGAGGCACCCTTCAGGGCAAACCAGCCGGCCCCCACCCGTTCACCAGCCCTCCATCCTATCTAATCCTCTTATCTAATAAATGAATAATATGAAAATTGACTGTCACGCCAACATTCAAAATGGCTGCCCCATTGTGGTCAAAGATGACTGACCTCATGTGGACACAAGATGGACATAACAAGATGGCCAGCAGGGGAGGGCAGTTGGGAGGGACCAGGTCTGCAAGGGAGGGCCGTTGGGGGCATTGAAGACTGTAGGAGAGGGCAGTTAGGCATGACCAGGCAGCAGAGGAGGAAAATTGTGGGGCGACTGGAGGAAAGGGCAGTTGGGTGGCGGGGACCTAAGCCTGCAGGGGAAAGTAGTTGTGAGCGTTAGGCATCAATCCGGCTCACAGGGGAGTGGTTAGGGGATGATCAGGTTGGCAGGCAGAAGCAGTTGGGGGCAATCAGGAAGGAAGGCAGGCAAGCAGTTGGGAGCCAGCAATCCTGGATTGTGAGAAGGATGTCCGACTGCCCATTTAGGCCTGATCTTGGTAGGCAGTCGAACGTCTTCAGATTGGAGAGGGTTAAGGCTGGGCTGGGGGACACCCTGCCCCCTGTGCACGAATTTTCTGCACCGGGCCTCTAGTTCACCTGTAAACCCTCCAAACGTGCGCCCTGGGAAAGTGCAATTTGCTGAAGGCCACTAGGACTTTCTGAAGACGGGCCAGGCCTGAGACTCGTGCGCTCCCAGGGGCTGGCGTTACAGGACCCGACAGGACCCAGGGCCTGGGACAAGCCGCCGTGTGAGCGTGACTGGCGCACCAGCCGTTCCGGGGGGCTGTCACCACTTCAGGTCTTGCCGTGTGGCTCGAGATGCAGCCATGAAGTGTTCGCTCCCGGACCCACTGTCTGGGGACTGGTGCTTGCATTCCCAGCCTCTCAGGAGGCGAATTGGGTGAAACCCTCACGTGCAGGTAAATGATCATGAAGCTTATTGACTTATTGACATTGTTTTATCCAGAGGGTTCTGTAGCCTCAGGTTTTCATACTGGCCCTTCAAACTCTTTGACATGTACTACGTCAACTCCTGGGATTGGCTAAGTTGATTAGTGAGCTATAATCAGCCTAATTGAGTTAGCAACACTTTCTGAGAAAGAACTGCTTGACAGATCCAGCTGCGGTTGGATCCATGAGTGAGCAGGTCTGTGGTTGATGTTAGTAACCGCAGCCGCGCGATGGTGCTTTCTGGGCTCAGCGGCCTTTCTGTAGGTGACCCGCCTAACCCGTCTCCTTGAGTCTAACTGCAGGGTGAGCTGGGCATGCTTCCTGTCCCCTGTTCAGAGCCGGGATGGTGAGGCTTGACAAGGGTAAGCACTGGCCCAGAGGACAAGTGTTGGAGCTGGGTTCCAAACCGGGCCTGACAGATTCCGGGCCCGAACTCTTAACCTCTGTGAGCAGGGCCTGCACTCCCAGCTGCTTTGGTCCCTGAAGATGCTACACCATCTTGGGGCACCAGCACTGAAGAGTGGGTCCCTTCTCCTTTGGTGTGAGCTGTGGCCAGCAGGTGGTGCTGTGGGGGCAGAAATAACAGGGGTGCAGCCCTGCACTTGAATCCTCAGTGAGAACTGGGAGAAATCCCTTCTATTCATCCATGTACATGACGAGTTGAGGAAGTCAGACCACTCGCCTGCTCTCATGAGACTATGATTTGAAGGTTGTGAAGGGCAAACCTAGAGGAGAGGATGTGTCAGGATCTAAACTGCGATGATCCTTGGTTTTGAGGGTGTTTGGGTATGAAATAGAGGTAGACATTTTCTTTTTTCTTTTCTTTTTTAAAAGTATATTTTATTGATTTTTTTGTAGAGAAGAAGAGAGAGGGATAGAGAGAAACATCGATGAGAGAGTGTCACCGATTAGCCGCCTTCTGCACACCCCCAAATGGGGCTGTGCCTGCAACCCAAGTACATATAATACATGCCCTTGACCGGAATCGAACCCGGGACCTTTCAGTCTGCAGACCAACGCTCTACCACTGAGCCAAACCGGTTACAGCAGGAAAATATATTTTAAAAATAAAATTGTAAAAAAATAAAAAGAATCCTGAGTGAGGCCTGCCCGTGTGGCTCAGTGCTGATAGCATCACAGGACCAAAGGGACACAACTTTGCTTTCCAGTCTGGTGCACATACCTCGGTTGCAGAATTGATCCACAACCACGGTTGGGGTTTGTGAGAGAGGCAACCAGTGGATGTATCTCTCTCACATCCATGTTTCCCTCTCTCTCTCCCTCCCTCCACCTATGTCCCCCTTCCAGTCTCTCTCTAAAGATCAATGAAAACTATACCCTCCCGTGAGGACTTTTTAAAAAGAAGTATTATGACTGAGTAGTTCGGGTGGACTACGTCACTGCATGCAGCAGGCCGGAAACATGCCCTAAGTGTCCCAAGGTCTTTGCGGAGGAGCAGGAGTTGGTTGTGTGTGAGCCAAGTTGTCAGGGAGCCTGTCTCTAAAATGGATGAGTAAGCCCAGCTGGTGAGGCTGCGTTGGTTGAGCATCGTCCCGTGAACCAGGAGAGCACCTTCTGATTCCCGGTCAGGGCGCAGGCCCGGGATGCGGGCTCCATCCCCAGTACGGGGCGTGCAGAAGACAGTCGATCCATCTTTCTCATCATTGATGTTTCTATCTCCCTCTCCCTCCCCCTCTCTGACAATCAATAAAAACACATTGGACCAAAACATGGAGGAGTAAGAAAAGCCGAGCCCTAAATCGATAAACAGCTTGTTTAATAACGTCACCCGGTGACATTGGAAAGTGGTCTAAGGCGTCGTCTCCTCCAGCAACACAGAGTTCTCCTCTGGAGCTCCGCAGAGCACCGGCTCCAGGCGCCACTCCGGGGGCTCAGTGGAGTCAGAGCACAAGTGACTCACGGAGTCCTGGTTCGGGGTGGGCCGTGGGGAATGTGGCATCTCTCCTGGGCCGGACAGGATTCTGATTGCCCAAGTACATTTAGCGAACGTAGCGTCATTGGTCATTATTCAATTCATTCATTTGCTATTTTCTGTGTTTTTTATCTTTCCTCCCTTGGCTTAACAATTTAGCAACCGGGCAACAAAGGAGTGCCTTTTGGAGCAGGAAGAAGGACAAAGTCAAAGACCAGCCTCCCAGGGCCAGCTCGACTTTGTCTAACCTAATATGTTGCTGCAACTGTTAAATTCCCCCCCACCCCCCTAACTAGCCTCTCCCTTTTTCTGACCCCGAAGACTTAATATCCTTCCCCTTTATCCCTGTCTTGACCATATACCCTTTATTTCTGAAAATTTAAAAAAAAAAAAAAAAAAAAAAGGCAAAATCAACAACAACAAACACCAAAGAAACAAGCCCAAAGAAAATCAGTACTTATGGAAAAAAAAAAAAAAAAGATCCCGTAGCAAATGGAAACCTCTATCGCCATGACAACAAGGCCACATCAAAGCCAAGGACCCGCCATCGGTGTGTCCCACTAACTTCTGTGTCATCTACTTGGACTCCGGCACTGGCCCCGCTTCTTGGGCTGCCACGGCCTGCTCCTGCCTCCGCCGGGCTCCCGTAGGCGCATTGGGAAACGCGAAGTTACTCTGGCTTGGCTGCTGTCTGTCCATCGCCGCCTCACTCTCCCCATGGTGAGTTCACGCACTGGATGCCTGATTTCAAGTGGTAACACGAGGTGCTTCCGACCTCATGGTGGGTGTACACCTTGAGGAGCTGAGGGGCAGGGGGCAGGTCCTGGCAGAGTGAGGAGACGGCCTGCAATCCGGACAGGGAGGGGGCTCCGGGCCCACAGCCCCGGGCTGCCTGGAGCCGGACGCTGTGCAAAACAGCCTTGTCCTCCTGCTCCTGGACCTCCAGCCGCGTGCATTGGCCACTTGGGTTTGGAGAGCACATCTTGTCCCAGTGCGAGGTAGCTGGAGGCCTTTTAGGGGTTTTTCCCTCATGGTGTCTTAAAATTAGGGTTCTGTTTGCCTTTGATAAGAGTATTGTTCACGACTAAATGCACAGATTGCAGAAAAGCACAAAACACAAGGTGAGCTCCTTGTGCAGTAAAGGCACCATGCGGAGATGAGGACTTCTTAAGCCCACGGCTGTTGGGGTGGCCACCGTCTTGGTTGTCAAGTCCTCAGTGTGCCGTCCTGGCCCGTGAGGGCCCGGCCCACAGGTCTCGGTGGTCCTGAGCGGACACGGGTCAGGGATCTGAGGACACAGCGTCACACAGCAGCTGTGCCCAGGACTTGCTGTGCTGGCCTTGTGCCGACATTTGGTGGAGCCTCGTGAGTTGATCCTTCACGTTCTCCCAGCTGCTCAGGGCCCGTGCTGTGAGTGAGGGTTAAAGTGAGGGCCGGCCTCCCGGGGCCTTGGCTCAGGTCTGCGGCCAGGGCCTCCCGCTCAGACCACGGCCGTGAGGCACAGGCCCACTTTTGTCCTGGGCTCCGTGTGCCCTGGTGCCTCTGCTCTAGGCCTCGGTGTGGTCGCCCACCTTGGCATGGGATGTGGCAGCCCATTTCTCACCGTCCTTCTCTGCCCCAAGCCCTGGGCACCTAATACTGACTGGAGCCTCCCGCACCCCTGGGAGGCAGCCTGGTCTGTACACATGCCTCTGCTGACCCAGACCCAGCCCTGGCGTCCTGGCCAAGGCCTGTGTTTGCAGGGGCCACGCTGGGCTGTGAGCAGGCCCAGCAGGAGCGGGAACTTTGGGGCTGGCCATGTGGCCTGAGCAGGGGCCGCCCGCGGGGGTGGAGGGGAGGGCTCTCCGAGGACCCTCCTGTCCTCACTCATGCCTTTCTGTCCTGTTCTCTTCTCTCTAGGAAACTCCCAGTTGCCTGATAACCTTCCAAGGTGCCTGGTTAGAACCACCATGCTCTCCCTACCACTGACCACCGGAGGCCAGCAGGCCCAGCTGCCAGGAGAGGAGGGAGGACTCCTCCAGCTCTGTGCCCGCAGGAGGACTGCCAGCCCCTCCGGGGAGCTGCTGGAGGGGGACAGGATGTAAAGCCCGGCTTGAGACCTGCTGAGGCCGAGGCCCACCCAGTGCACCTGAGGCAGCCCGCCTCCCTGAGCCTGTTTCTGGGCAGAGCCGGACGCCACGCGGCTGCCCGACCGCCCGCACAGCTGCCCGCGGGCGCTTCCCTGAACAGGTTCTTCAGCCTGGCCTCGGCCCGGCTGCTTGGAGCCCGCGGGCTAGAGGCGTGAAAACAGGAGTCTCCCTTCAGGAGGTTCTGAGGCCTTGGGGGGCAGAGAACCAGCCAGCCACCCCCTGCCTCTCCTCCTTCAGCTCCTTCAGGGCTTGGGCCCCACTGCTGACCCCTGGACAGGAGGTCCTTCTCACTGGCTCCCCGAAAGGAAGAGAGGCTGGTTCTTCTGCTGCCCACCGTCACAGCCCGCCATGGCCACAGGAGGCGGCGGCTCCAGCCCAGCACCACGCAGCCCCGGCTGCCAGGACCAGCCCCAGCCCCGACACTCAGGGCAAGTGGCCCCGTGGCCCCTTCCCAGCGGACCTCAGCCTCTCCGAGGGGACGGGTCCAGGGCAGGAGCACAGAGGGGGGCTCCCTGCCACTAGATCATACAGGGATCCCGACATGGCTCCCTGCCAATGGCCCCTGAGGACATGGGTCCTGGGAACAACAGGCGGCAGCGAGCAGGCGGCAGCCCCACAGCAGCGTGGGCCCGGCAGACGGTGTCTGAGGATGGAGCGTGGCCGTGGTGACTCGTCTCCTGGCCCCGCAGCTCCTGAACCTTACGAACCCCGGCCAGCCTTCTGACCGCCTGGGCCCCCTCTCCCATCCACCTGAGGGGCCGGGATCGCCTTCGGAACGAGGAAGGCTTTCTGCTGCTTCCATCCCTCTGTTAGAGACAGCGCTGTGCCAGCCCCAGGGTCACGCTCCCACCATGGCAGCACGGGCCTGCCCCTCAGCCACTGTGCTTTAAGGTGCCCCCCCAAATGTATGTAGTACAGGCTGTTCCCCAAATGTATGGTACTACAGGGTGTCCCCCAAATACTATATGCACCCAGCATGTCCCCCCAAATGTACACACAGTTTAACAGCTGATACCTCCATTTTCACTCCTTTTCAGGTTAACGGATTTGACGGGATGGGTGACACCAGACTAAGCTTTGGACAAAGATGTATCCTCTGGACTATCTTTTGGGGACACATACAAGGTGAAGGGTCTGGTCCCGCCCGGGCCACAGTGCAGGCATCCAGGGCCGCTGTGGACAGAGGATGCGCAGAAACACGAACACAGCGATTCTCGGTGTTTGTGGTTCCATTGCTTCCTCAGCAGCAGCGCCTGCACCAGACTACCGCGGCCATGGAGTCCAAACATCAAGAATCACTCCTTCGGTTTGGTGTTTGTGCGCATCTCTTCCAGCAGCTGCCCTGGATTCCTCGCCTGCTGGGCGTGAGTCCCTAAACTTTAACTTGTGTGTGTCCCCGTAGAAAGCCTCACGGAGAAATGTTCTTCATCCAAATCTTAGTCTGTCTTCACCCATTTCTTCAAGTCGGTTAAACCTGAAAAGGAGTGACAATTGAGTGCTTTAGCGGTTGTTAAAGTGTGTACATTTGGGGGGACACTATATTTCCACTCAGTGGGGTGCAATTTCCACCATGTGTCTAACCTTGGTATACCTTTTTGGGGGGACACCTATATTTACATCCTGTGAGTGTCCGTTTCCATCTGACCTCTGTACCTGTTTTGGGGGACAGCCTGTATTTGCATGCAGAGGGGACACATTGTCCAGCAGCAGCCTAACCTCTAAATAGTGTTTTGGGGGACAGCCTGTATTTACAGGGAGTGGAGACTTACTGTCCTGCAGCAGCCTCGCCTCTTTATAGTGTTTTGGGGGACAGCCTGTATTTACATCAATTGGCGTCAATCTTTGCCATGGGGACTCGCACCTGCTGTATGTCTGACCGGGTGCCTGCACGTTCGGGTCCTGTTGTTCCTGGGGTGCTCTTCCTGGGATGGGGTCAGCCTGGTGACGGGGTTCTGAAGGAGGTTTTCCTTTGGAGCTCATGTGCTGAGCACTGACAGACTTTTCTTCCGAGTGTTTGGAGATTGTACTGAGCAGTCTGTAGGGCGGATCCAGGATGGCTTGTACGAAAGTGAGTTGGAGTAGAATTGAGTTTTTAATAAAGTGAGTTGGTGTAGAATTGAGTCCTCGTTTTCCTCTCTGCGCATCACTGGCAGCGATGTCGGGGCTCCGGGCTCCCCGAGTCGGCCCCCAGGCTCCTGGGCCCTGGAACGCAGACCTCCCGGGGCCAGGCGGTGGGAGGATGAGGAAGGAGGCTTCCTGTTCACCAGGCAGCAGCCGTCCCAGTCCTGGGTGTGTTGTAAGCTCATGTGAGTTTAATCCATTTTGATTTGGGGTCTACAGCACAGCGCGAGCTCAGCTCCAGACCATCCTTTGGATTTTCCAAGGCTACTCCAGTGGGAAGAGGCAGAGGAGGGAGGGAGGCACCTGAGATCCCCCGACCCACTCTCATGGCGGGCTGTCCAGCTGCCACCTGCGTGACCCTTCCTTCCTCACCAGCCTCTGCTGGCAGGTGCCTCCTCGCCCTCCTTCCCGTTCTTTCCCGTGGCCCAGCTCCTGTGGGAGCCGCACTCAGCGCGCCGCCCTCCCCGTGCTGGACCCAAACTGAGCGCAGGCCCTGCAGGCCGCCTCTCCTGGCCTTGGGCTGCTGCAGGGTTTGACTCTGGCCAGGCCCCCCCCCCTGGGAGCACTCAGCCTCTGTCCCTGACTCTCTCCCGCCTGGGACAGCTCTCCAGGGCTCCCACTGGCCAGCCCCTGGGGCACTGCACATCCCCTCCACAGACACTCACTGAAAGCTTCCTGGGTGCTGGCTCCCGGGTTGCACCGTGCAGGCAGTCCCCCCTCACCCCGCCCCCTCTGCAGGGCTGACCACCTGCTCCCCTAGCACTGACCACTCCCGAGCTTCAGGCCTGAGGTCGGCTGCCTGGACCCCCTGCCCGGGCTGCAGGCTTTCCCCTCTCCCCCTGCCTCCTCTGGGCTCCCTGCTTACCCAAGGCACCAGCTGTCCTTCACAGAAGCCCAAAGCCTGTGGTGCCGGGGGGCCCCTCCTCTCTCCGCTTCCCACAGGTGGTAGCTCCCCTGAACTGGAAATGGGTCTGGAATCTGCCGCCCTCTTAGCTGACTGTTCTCATCCCAGGACCCCGACACCCCTGTCCCTGGGTCTTGACAGGGACTTGCCAACTGGTCTGCCTGCCTCCCACAGCTCCTCAGCCTCATGGCATCTCTGGGCAACCACCCAGTGACCTTCCTCTTTGAACTTCCCTCCCTCAGCCTCCACACTAGCTACACCTATCCCTCTGAGGACCAGGTGCTCCACGGGGCTCACCAATGAGTGCACCCCCTCTGCTATCACCCCTCCCCCAGCCCCAGACCAGGTGGTGCACTCCCACAGCTTTCCCTGCAATCTTCCCCGAGGCTGGGAGCACCTCTAGCCCAGGCCTCCCTGGGAGCCTCCAGACCTGTTCCAGCTTGGATGTCCCAAGACACTGCCTACCCTAAATGCTCAGCAGACCGTTTCCCATCCTCTCACCAAAGCCTCTGTGAGCCTCCTTTTTCACCTTGTCCCCCACACCCAGACCCTGCTGGGTTCCCCCCCTCCCCCCCCCCGCCTCTTCCCTGTTTCCCATCCATCACTCCCTCAGCTGCTTCCAATTCTGACGTCTTGCTCACAGACCATGGAACCCAGGTGCTGGGCCCCTGGGCGGTACCACGGGGTCCTCTTGCTGAGAGGACTCCCTAACCACGCCCTCCTGACCTCCATGCCCCCCACCCTGCACTGGCTGGGAGCTTTGTGGTCTGGGGGTGGGAAACATCCAGGTGATGCTCAGGGCTGAGGTCTGCCTGCAGAGAGGGTGGGGTCACCTGTGGCCCCAGAGGGGCTCCCCCTGGGAGAGCAGGACAGTGAGGGAATGGGAACAGGTTGGGCAAACCTCGGGAAGGAAGGATCCAGCCAAATGTTTACCAAACAACTAGAGGAAGAGGAGGAAATAACTTTATATGTACACACACACACACACACACACACACACACACGTATATAAACATATACACAGCCCACTGATTCCCTTAGAAAACTCTCATTGATTTTGCCAAACAGATGTACTTACAGCCAAGCTGTGCTTGCCCTCCTCTGACGGGTGAGTGTCGTTCCCACGAGAAGGTTGGGTGATGCTTTCTCTCCCGTTGGCAGGTAAAACAAGCGGAAGGTGTGTGTGGGATCCTCACTCTTTTGTTCACGAGGTGAGTGACCGCTCAGTGGCATAGTGCTTTCCTGGGTGCAATCCCGAGTCCCTCCATTCCTGTGATGTGTTTGCCCTGGAATGCCTACAGACATCTTTTTAAAACCAGGGAGACCGTTTACGTGCCATAACATTCACTCAGGACACACTTGTAGGTTTAATCTTTACTATTAACATTTTCTTCATCACTTTCTCACATCTAGAGACAATAGGCACAGCAGAAAACAAATCAAGTCCTGGTTTGGTAACATTGGCCAATTCCTACGGTGTAAACATTCTCACCAGTGTCCACTTCAACCTGGTGACACGGTGTCCCTAATGGGAATGGGAGATGGGAATAGGTGTGCGGTGCCACCCTGCTCTATGATATCACCCCCACGCAGGTACAATAGGTCTGAGTAACCCCAAGAGTGTGGGTTACAAGGAAACAATGGCACGTGGCAAGCTTTAGGGTTTCTTTGTAAAAAGGCTGGGTGGGCTGAAGGGAGGGGGCCTGCGAGGGTGAGGGTGAGCCCCAGGTCAGCTCCCAGGTCTTCCCGAATGTTCTCTCCCAGGCTCAGTGGGTGGAGACCAGGGAAGACAGCTGGCTTGTGGCTCGGTGGCTGGCTGGTGAAAGGAGCTGAAGAAGAGGGTCAGGGTGACCTTGCAGCCTAGGGTCCCCCCATTTTCCTTCTCTTCTCACAGCGCATTTCCATGCTCACCTCTCACCTACCAGATCAGCAATGAAAACCCTGGAAGCAGTCAATGAAGGAGGTGGGGGTGGCGGACAGCCGTCCTCTCTCAATTTGAGTGTGAGCTGGCACAGAAGTAGCTGGGAAACTTGCACTCACCCTTTCATTAAAATAGATTTATACATTTTCCCTCAGCTATTTCTAGGATGACAACCTATGAAAATCTGACATGTCCTGTAAACTCTCTCTCTGTCTCTGTTTCTCTGTCTGTCTCTGTTTCTCTTTCTCTTTCTGTTTCCCTCTCTCTCTCTCTCTCTCTCTCTCTCTCTCTCTCTATATATATATATATATATATATATATATATATATCTTCCTCCCTCCCTCCGTCCTTCTCCCATGCACACATGCATGCACTCCTGCACCCTGTCCATACCACTTTCCCTGTAGCACACCCGTCAGCCTCTGTGTTATTCATGGACTGTCTCATGTTTGCGATGAGGCCTCTCACCAGGAGCAGAGAAACAGAACTTCCTGCCCCACCAACAGCCCAGAGTACCTTTGGAGATTGCTGGCATTCATTCAGGGAGCAGCTACTGTGTGCTACACCCCTTCTAAGCACCCCGTGAGAATCAATGGTTCAATTCTTTGGTTCCTGTTAAATGGGATGAATGGCTCCCTCTTCCCAATTGGCCAGAGAGAAATCATTGCATGAGGAAGAGGCATGGGCGCCAGGGTGGAGGATAGAAGGGAGACGCTGTAGAGACTTGGGTGGGGGCAGTGAGGTGCCCAGGGAGCCAGGGATGAGCCAGCTTCGCAGGCACCCCGCCTGCTGCTCCTCAACCCCAGCCTGGAGGCTGCAGCTGGGAGTCCCTTTCTCTCCTGTGGCTTCTGTCCAGGAGTGAAGGACACAGTGACCAGGCAGCTGGGCAGGGACCAGAGCTCCCCACTCTGCCCGGGAGACGCTCCCCCTGGAGATCAGGGCAAGGCTGGTCCTTCTGGGGCTGCAAGGCAAAGTCTCTCCCAGCTTCTGGTGCTGCCAGCTGTCCTTGGTTCCTTGGCTTGGAGACCCATCCTCCGCACCCATCTCTGCATGTGTCCAAGTCACATCACCTTCTCTCTGCTAGTGACTTTCATTTCCCTCTTTCTTTTTTTCTTTTCTTTTCTTTTCATTCTTTCTTTTTTCTTTCCTTTATTTTTATTTATTTATTTTTTTTTAAAGAATTTTAGTGAGTTTATCTGAGCCAAACTGTCGACATATGTCAGGAAGCAGAACTTCAATGGATTCAGATAATGCTCCAAAGAATGGCAGGTTACATTTCTATTTCTATGTTGCAATCAAAGGAGGGACATTGGTGGGTTACATGAAATTCATTGGTGATGGACTAAGCAGTGGGAAACCTCTGGGATTGGATAAAAAGTGAAAGGATGGACTCTTACTTAGGTGAGTGCAGGAACAATTAACATGATAAAGAAGCAATTTGAGGCATCTGTCCTGGCGTCCACAACATTTGGTTGTGCCCCAGGGGT
The DNA here is from genome assembly GCF_964339955.1 of Pipistrellus hanaki. Lineage (NCBI taxonomy): Eukaryota > Metazoa > Chordata > Mammalia > Chiroptera > Vespertilionidae > Pipistrellus > Pipistrellus hanaki. Next base: position 3,538,355 of record NC_140503.1, read on the forward strand.
CATTTCCCTCTTTCGAGGTCACCTGTCAAGGCAGCGATGGCTCACCCATCCAAGATCGTGAAACCCACTCTGACCTTGACACCTGCCAAGGCCCTATTCCCAACATGGCCACGCTCACTCTGTCCCATCCGCTTGGATTAGGGGACACAGCACACAGCCCAGAAGAGGTACCACACGGCACATGGAGACACGGAGGCACAGGGCTGAGTGGAAACACCAAACTCAGAGCAGCAAGCCCAGTAGGAATTTCCCATAAATGCTGGCAAAGGCACGCCCAGGCACAAGGCACGATTCCCTATGGGCCTGTTCTCTTCCTGTCCATGTGCCCACGCATGTCAAGATGTACGCCCTGCCACTGGCATGGCCCCTTCCATGCAGGGCGGGAAGAGTCCTGTGAACCAGGAAACTGCAGGGCTTTCCTGTAGGAAGGGGGAGAGCATCTCTGCATCACCACTACTCCTTGCACAGTGCTCTGACAGGAGACTCTTTGGGCAGCTCAGCTCGCTGTACTGCCTCCTCCCGCCAGCAGGGGGAGATCACGGGCTCCTCGCAGTGCACCGCCCACCATGATCTGCCCGGAAGTCCTGCCCCTCCCGGAAGTCAGCTGCAGGTGCTCTTGCTGCTGGAACTGTGTGACCCGAGGGCCCTCAGGTGGCGCTGGGCCAGGGAGCCTCGAGGCGGAGGTGGGCCTGGGGGCGGCGGGCGGGCCCTCAGGCGGCTGAGCCCGGGAGGAGCCGTGCCTGCGGCCTCGGAGGGCAGCCCCGCGGGGAGCAGCGCTCACTGGGCAGTCAGTCAGCTTCTGCGGGGCCCTGGGGCGCGGGCTGAGGACCGCCCCGCTCGGCTCCAGGTCCTCCAGGCATCGGGCCCGCTCTGCTGCTCCAGCGGCCGAGGGGGCCCCTCTGAGTCGGGGTTTGTTTGTGAGGAAGCCGCCTCCTCACCTGCCAGGCCGCCCTCCCCGCAGAGGCCGATGGAGCCCGGGCTGCTCTGCCCCGTGTGGGCCCTCAGGGCGCAGCTCCGGGGCGTTCCCGGCCCAAGGCCTCCATGTGGGACCGGATCCTCCTCAGCCCAGGGCCTCGGTGTGGGACCGGGTCCTCCTCAGCCCGGGGCCTCGGTGTGGGACCGGCTCCTCCTCAGCCCGGGGCCTCGGTGTGGGACCGGCTCCTCCTCAGCCCAGGGCCTCCGTGTGGGACCGGATCCTCCTCAGCCCGGGGCCTCGGTGTGGGACCATGTCCTCCTCAGCCCAGGGCCTCCCTGTGGGACCGGCTCCTCCTCAGGCCAAGGGTTCGGCTCACACACAAAGTCACCGACAGGGAGTAAAAGCCATGGACCCGACCACCTGCTGCAGGTCAGGCGTCCCCTGGACGTGTGCCCAGGAGGTCACTGCCCACTGGGCCCTTCAGCCTTCCTCGCGGCAGGACGGACACCGGAAGTGACGCCAGGGGCCCCATGAGCTCCAGGTCTGTGGTGCCAGGAGCGGCCTCGTGGGACCCAGAGTGTGTCCCAAGCCCACGGTCCCTCACGGAGCTGCTGCTGCTCATGGATCCATCAGCCATCAGGTATCTGCAGATATGGGAGTCCCGCCGGAATTACCGTGTGTGCTCACGCAACTCCAGCAGCATGGATGGTATTGCTCCTTTTCAATTATTTTTATATGAAGTTATATTTTATATGAAGACGTCCAATACATTTGAGGAAATTGTACTTGAGTCAATCCATTCCTGTGTTGATAACATTCCACCATAGAATTTTATACATGAATTTTTCTTGATGACTACAGCATTCTAATTTGTTTTTTGAAACCATTTCTATTGATTTAAGAGAAGAAGGGTGAGGGAGAGATAGAAACATCAATGATGAGAGAGAATCATAGACCATCTGCCTCCGGCACACCCCACATTGGGGACTGAACCTGCAAACTGGTCATGTGTGCTGACCAGGAATTGAACCCCCACTTCCTGGTTCGTTGGTTGACATTCCACCACTGAGTCATGCCCCTGGGCTAATATCTCTTTTTTAAAGTTACCTTTGAACATAACATCTCGTGTTCATGGCTTGCTTTTCAGGTTGATCTTTAGTGAGGAGCTCCAATAGGGAGTTCACAGTTGACATTATTTATTAATTAAAGAATATGCCCTGTCTATGGGCGCTGGCCTCTGTGAGGTCATGTTTTTCTGCAACCCATCTGCTCCTTCTCTGGAGGCTTGCAGCATTTAGTGTTTGCCCTTCAGCAGTGACACATGTATGTGACAATTGAAGCAGCCCCCGAAACCTACTCTTCTCCCATGCCCCCCCATCTGGGTTCCTCTTCCAGCTCCTTTCCCTCAGAGTTTAATCTTTTCCATCTAGTGGTTGCATGGCTGGGCACAGCTGCTGGTTCCTCAGGTCTGCGTTTGGTAGGTGTCCCTTCCAGAGTGCCCCTCCACAGGGCTCCATGCCTTGACCTGGCCCTGCTCCCGCCTCCTCCTCCTCCAGGGTCAGCATGTGAATCACAGTGAGTGCTGTTGGATGTGCGGCATTGCAGACAGACATGTAAGGTGCTCTTGTCTCCAAGAAGCTAGACTGCTGGCTAAGTCGGGGTCCCGGGTTCGATTTAAAAGCAGCAAGAGAAAAAGTTAGTTACTTACAAGGGAGTACCCATAGGACTGTCAGCTGATTTCTCAACAGAAACTATGCAGGCCACAGGGACTGGCAAGAAATATTCAGAGTGATGAATAGCAAGAATCTACAACAAAGATTACTCTACCCAGCAAAGCTATCATGCAGAATTGAAGGTCAGATCAAGAGCTTCACAGATAAGTAAAAGCTAAAGGAGTTCATCACTACCAAACTAGTATTACATATATGAAATGCTGAATGGTATTTTTTAAGAAGACGAAGAAGAAAAAGGTAAAGATAGAAAATTATGAGCAATATAGTGAGAACAGAAACATATCTATCAACAAGTGAATCTAAAAATGAATAAAACATCTGATGAACAGAATAAACTGGTGAATGGAACAATGAGGGGCATAGAAATGAAACAGACAAATTATTGTCAGAAGAAATGGGATGTGGGGTGATGGGGGAAGAGATTAGACAAAGATCTTATATGCATGTATGCAGTAAGTATGCTTCTGTGTATTTCAGATTATTACAATTGTTCCCCTGTTCCCGCCCACCCCAATAACTCCCCTCCACCCAGTTCCCACCCAGACAATAAGGTGGCAAGGGCCTGCAGTGGGGTGGGACCCAGGTGGAGTGAAGCTATGGGGGAAATAAGAGGGATATCTGTAATAATCTTAACAATAAACATTATATATTGTATATGAAAGAGAAAACAGGCAAAACGTCATCGCAAACACCTGACAATAGTGGCAGTGAGCTCCTCTCAGGGGCCCTTTATTCCAGCCAGCTGAATTGTTTATGCTGGAAGAGTCAGTACTTTTCAAATCAGCGCATCAACATGCACACGGTAGGAGACACCCCCCCACAGGGCACACGTTTTAATACCCCGTCTGAGTGTGCAGTACTGCTACAGGGCCGCAGGGACTGGTGGAAGCAGCACAGAGCAACCTGCCCGGGCAATGGGACCTGCCTGTAAGCACACCCTCTCACCTGCTAAGTCAAGGTGGGGAAAAACAACTGATTCCAGTGACGTTCATTTTGTTTTCCTCTGTGATAGTCATGGATGCTTTTTTATTTCTCCTTGGGGTGCTGAAATTGAGTGGGGAAAAAGGCTCTTTGCAAGTAGTTTTAATTGCTTTCTACGATTTTTAAAATATGGTTTGTGGGCTGTTGGAATTGTAATTTTTAATTGCCTTCTAAAAATGGAGATTTAAAATAATATCTGGTCTCACTCAACAGTTAGATATCTCAGTTGCTCTTGGGTCAACTGGCTTACAGACTTTCTCACAGGCACACACAGATTTCTTACCAGGTTTTCAACTTAACTTGATTCAACTGATGATGCTTAATACCCAAGATTCATCTACTGTACTACACGTCTGTTTTCACAGCAATAAATATTCTAAAAAATAAAAATAGGAAAAATAAAATAAAAATAAAAATCAAGTGAATTAAAAAATCTGATGAACAGAATAAATTGATGAATATAAAAGAAGCAGGGGCATAGAAATGGAGTGGACTGACAATTCTTCGGAGGTGTGGGAAGAGACTGGACAAAAAGTGTACACCTATGAATGAGGACAGTGGTGGGGAGGTAAAGGGAGAGGATGGGGTGGGAACTGGGTGGAGGGGAGCTATGGGGGGAGAAGAGGAAACAATTGCAATAATCTGAACAAAAAGTATTCATTGAATTAAAAAAGATTCTCTCTTTGTCTTTTTCCCTTGGCATTTTAATTATGATGTGTCTTGGTGTGGCCCTCTTTGGGTTTCTCTTGCTTGAGACTCTCTGTGTTTCCTGGATTTGTAAGTCAGATTCTTTCACTAAGTAGAGGAAGTGTTCTGTCATTATTTCTGCAAATATGTTTTCAATATCTTGCTCTCTCTCTTCTTCTGGTTCCCTCATAATTCTGATAGTGGTATGCTTGAGGTTACCTAGACACTCCTTACACTATCTTTATATTTTTGGATTCTTTTTTCTTATTGTTTTTCCGGTTGGTGTTTTTTGCTTTCTCATATTTCAGAACTTTGATTTCATTCTTGGGATCCTCTAGTCTACTGTTGAATCTCCATATATTATTCTTTATTTTAGTCCATGTATACATAATTTTCGACTGATCCTTTTCCTTTTTTTTTTTTTTTTTTTGCATTCTCACTAAGTTCTTTGAAAGTCACAATAGTTTCTCAGAGGTTTTTAGATGATTTTTGAATAACCTTATAACTGTGATTTTGACCTCTATATGCACTATTTTGCTTCCTTCAATTCTTTCATTTGTGACATGTTTCTTTGTCTCTGCATTTTGGTTGCTATCCTGTGTTTGTTTCTATGTATTGGGTAACTGCTAAATCTCTTTGAATTGATAGAGTGCCCTCGGTTGGTAGGTTTCCTATAGGGCCTAGTGACTCAGCCTCCCCAATCACCTGAGATGGGACACTCTTGGTGTACTCCTTTGTGAGCTGTGTGCACAGTATTGTTGTAGTTAAGCCTTGATTGCTGTTGGTATCAATGGGAGGAATTACCTTCCAGGCCAATTGGTTGTGCGGACTTGCTGGGTCTACAGGGGAAGAGCTGCTGTGCAGGAGACATCCTTATGGGGCAGGACTTACTTTGGTGGGGCGTTGGTGCTCACTGAGTCTGCCCCTTGAGGATGTCACTTATGCATGTGAAGGGTTGTAATCTGGTCTGGTCTCACAATGACCACTGGGTACACTGACTCTTGGATCTCCAAGGAGGTTCCAAGTCAGCCACTGCCTCAGACCACCCAGCAGAAACTACAGAGATATCTGCAGATTCCTCCTCTTTGTTTGGGCTTTGGAAGTGCCAAGATGAGGCCCAGCTGTGAAGCAAGGCAGGCTGGTGCTGGTGCCAGCCTTGGGATTTTTATTGATAGCTTTGCAGTTTCCTGTTCCAGCTGCAGCTTGGTAGACAAGTTTTAGGCTGAACAGGGACAGGCCATTTATATATAATAGCCTTTGCTCATAGCTTGGTTGGGGTTGTAAATTGGGTGAGGAGAGGTCTCAGGTAATATTCAGGGTAGAGCAAACAGAAATGGCTGCCAGTCAGCCCTGCACCAGGGAGGTTCCAGCACAGGAATAATGACCACTACTAGCATCTCCATCTGGAAGATAGCTGCCCCCGCATTCCTACCACGATGCCAGACAGTCCAGTTTCTCCCCGTATTTGTCTGGGTCCCCAGAGCCTTGTGAGGCACTGGACTTGGCACAAGTGGGAGCTTGTAAATTCAGTTGTGGTGCTGGCCTTTTAAGAGGAGCAGCTGGGTCTCCAGCAGCCTGTGTGTCACTCAGCCCCAATCCACACTGGATTTTACAGTACTAGTTCTTATGGCCCAGCTAAGGGCAAAGATAAAAATATATTTTATAGATTTTTTATAGAGAGGAAGAGAAAGGGAGACTTAGAAACATCGATTAGAGAGAATAATCCATCAGCTGCCTCTTGCACACATACTGGGGATGTGCCCGCAACCAAGGTACATGCCCTTGACCTGAATCGAACCTGGGACCTTTCAGTCCGCAAGCTGACACTCTTATCCACTGAGCCAAACCGGTTTCGGCTAAAGATATATTTTTAAATAAATAAAGTATTTTCCAAATATACAGCATTACTTTGGTAATTTTTCTTATAAAATACGGATTGGTTAGTGGTCTGTCAAATTGTTTTTTCGGCAGCTGACTGGTGGACTTCAGGGTTCTATGTCTGAACTCTTCCCAGAGGATGGGGAGAAGAATTCCCGAGCTGAGCTCTCTAGGTAAGACTTCACAAAATAAAGCGAATGTGTTGTTCCCTTAAAGGAATGGGTCAAATCTTTATAATTTGTCTGATGGGAAGAAAGTAATTTTTCACAACATGGGTAGACATATTAGAATGAAGTGGTTAGTTTCCATTTATAATGATATAGGGTGTATAAGTTAACTTTTATGTTTCTTTATTTTTTTATATGCCCAGCTAAATCTGAAGTTTTGTAGGGAGAGGGGTCTGAGCCGCTGGCAGAGCTGTTTAGAATGCGGGGCCTAGAGTCCTTTGGCATGGTGGGCATGGAGACAGTGGAATGTTAGGTGCAGAGCGGGTGGTTGTGGAGTGGGTAGGCGTGGAGTAGGAGGGTTAGGAGTCGGTAGGTGAGGAGTTGGTGGGAGCGGAGAGGGTTTGTGCTGAGTTGGAGGGTGCGGAGTAGTTTGGTGAACTGTCAGTTTGTGGAGAGTCGGTGTGAAAAGTCGGTGTGAGAAGAGCGGGTGGACATACAGTCGGTGAGTGCAGAGCCTCTTCCTGGGTAAGAAGGGACCCTCCCTGCCTCCCCCTCGGGGCTCTTGTGAAGATTGAATGAGCAAGGACAGAGGGCACCGAGCTCTGGGCTGGCGATGGGCAGAGAGATGGGGCCCAGGCGACTCCAGAGTCTGTGAGCTAACCCTTCCCGCTGCCAGGCATTGATCAGAACCGCGCCCACTGGCAGTAGGTCCACGGCTTCCCTTCCACCAAGAAACTTGGGTTCTGGATCGTGGGGGTAAAATGAACACAAAATGGAAAAGCAGGTGCTACTGCCCACTCCCAGTTGTTAGAACTGTGCATGGGGCCAGGCTTTGAAAGCTGCCCACCGAGAGCAACGGACACATCCCGTGTATGCGTGTTCCCAAAATGAGAAGGCAGACTGGGGAGACTCAGCCCCCGAGGACACCTGCTGGTTCCGGGAGGGATCTGGGCAGGAGGAGAGATGAGGGAAAGAGCGGATCGGCTCCCCCGTGTGTGCTGGGCCCTGGGACAGGACTAGGCCCCACGGACTCCTCCCGTGAGGGGGCCCGTGAGGGCCCACCATGGCGTCCCACACCGGATGTGCCTGACACCCGGAGGCCCACAGTCCTGTCTGTTGTGTCTCAGCCCTCATTTCCGGGACACTGTCCAGAGCTGTTGGTTTTCTGAGACGATATGTGTGACCTCTTCAGAAGGAAACTGTATTTAACAACAACTCGCCCGAATAGCCATTTATTTCTAGTGCCCAGATGAGTGGAGTGACTGTGGAATTGAGAGGCCTAAGCACAGCCCTCAAACCGGGATAGCTCTTAGCCCCACCCCTTCCTGGTTAAGGAAATGGGCTCAGTGAAGTCCCATACCTATCAGCAGGTCTCTCATCCAAGCAGGCGAGGCTGTACACCTCAGACACTCTCGCATCAGGGTACCAGAGATGGGGCAGTGTTAGGTTTATGTGGTATGCTTCCCTGATTTTCTGCTCCTGCGGACACAGGGGCCTGCTGCCAGCCAAGACTCATAGGCTAAGCTTAGCGGCTTAAGTGGGCACCACAGAGGCCCTCAAAGCAGACAGGGCCTGCTGAAGGTGTGATGCCCAGGTTGTGGCTCCATGCCAAGGCGTGTCCTGTGGGAGGCAGGCGGTCAATGATTCTCTCTCATCATTGATGTGTCTATCTCTCCGTCTCCTTTGCTCTCTGTGATCAATAAAAATATATTTGAAAGAAATACATTGGAGGTTCGGTGCATGAAATTCATGCTTCGGGGTGGGGGGCCCTCAGCCTGGCCTCCTGCACCTCTCCAATCTGGGGTTCCCGGATCTGTAGGGATCAGGCCTAATATGGCAGTCAGCCATCCCTCTCTCAATCCAGGACTACTGGCTCCTAACTGCTCCCCTGCCTGCCTGCCTGACCATCCCTTAACTGCTCCTCTGCCAGCCTGATCCCTCCCTTACTCCTCTCCCCTGCTGCTGGTTTGATCACTCGTACCTTCTCTTCCCTGCCGGCCTGATGCCCCTAACACCTGTGCTTTAGTCCCCACCACCTTGGCTTTCTCTAGAAGGATGTCCAGAAGACTACTGTTCTATTTAGCATATTACACTTTTTTTAGTATAGATATTTAAAAAACAACAACAACAAAAAAACAAAAAACAAAAAAACAAAACAAACCTATAGATAAGGCCTGGCTGCTGTGTTGCTTTTCTGAAAGGATAGATGTAGGTGGCTGATGTGGCAAAAAGGGTCTCTGCTGGCATCTAGGATGTGCGTTAAGCTGTGATTTTCGGTCCCCATGGCCTTTCCAAGACATGTTAAACCAGCTAAGGGCCTCAGAGCTGTCCGTCCTCCTATCCTTGCTTTACAGCTCTGTGCTGTGCGTCACTTTGTTCAGACATCACTGACCTCGGTGTCTTCATCACCTACCACTGGGGCAGCATATCTTAGTGGCTGTAGGTGTCCCAGCTGGGCCCTGTGTTGGAGTCACTTCTGTGCAGCTGTGCGTTAGGAAGTGAGCAGGTGCATGGAGGCCCTGCATCCGGGGGAAGGAGGGCAGCTGCACGGGGCAGGGCCTGCCCAGAGGGTGCCCTGGTGCGCATCCTCACCCACCCCTCTTCTTGCACTAGGAGCCTGGACAGAGCCCCCAGCAGTTCCTTGAGGAGCTGCTGGGGGACAACATGGCCCTGGAGGCGGAGCAGGGACTAAGGATCAACGAGTCCGACCACCGGAGCGCGGAGCTGGGCCAGGAGTCAGAAGGTAGGCAGCAGCCCCTGGCGCTGGGGAGCCGGCCTGGCCGCAGCTTCTCCCTCAGCCAGGGAGCTGAGCCCTTGGCTCTGAATCTCCTGGGTCAGCCCATCCTCAGCCCAAGTCCATGGGGTTTGATTCAAGGGCTGTTTGGAACTGTCAACTGCCTTCTCCCCAAGGAGAACATGAAGGTTCTGGCATCATTGAAGTCAGGACATGAACTACAAAGTCAGTGCTGCCAGTTTTCTCAGCTCCCATGTGGACAGTCCCAGGAGCCTTCAGAGGACAGCACGCTGACCCCCAGCGGCTGTCTTACAACTGTGCGTGGGGGACTGAGTGCTCTGGATGGCAGGCACCTTCCCCCGCGGTCACTAACCTGCACTGTCACAGGAGCCTGGGCTGATTTCCTCCGTTCCTGTCCTCATCGGGCAGATGGGTGCAGTCTGCTCTGTCTCCCTGGGCCGGGGCTGGCTGCTCAGGGACCCCTCCTCCCCAAGGGCCTTACCCAGGGGTGGTAAGTTCTGGGCACACGCGCCCCAGAGGCTCTACCCCCCACAGACATACTGGTCAATTTTTGTGGCCCCCACATTGCCAGCTGAGCTACCCAACACCCCACTCTGAGGGTTGGCAGAGACCATGCCATGTGTTTGCCTTCTCTGTGAGTGTCTGAAACCCTTGACTTGACGGTCAGGTTGGAACTTGGCAAAAAGTGGTTCCAGCATTTCGAGCATCTTGAACTTTTGTATTGGCCTGTCCACGGTCACCTGCTTTCTTCTTAAACTCTGGGTGGCTCCCCAATGCACCCAAGAGGAGCCAGCAGAGGGGCCACAACCCACAGCGACAGCACCCTGCGAACGACAGAGGGCATCCAGCTGGCCGTCTCTGGTCTTTAGACCTTGGCTTCAGGGGGATGGCCCTCTCGGAGGGATGACCATCTTGAGGCGGAGTCAAGAGGGGAGCTGAGGCCCCGGGATCGGGGCTCTCACTCCACTTTGTTCTTCAGCCTCCAGCGCGACCCTGGCACTGGGGCAAAATTCCCAGGCCCCTCAGAACACAGTCCTGGAGCTGCAGGGCGATACCCAGGCCCTGCAGGAGAGCAACAGCAAGTGTGAGGAGCTGATGAAAGAGAACCGGCAGCTCCGGGAGCAGGTAACGGAGTGTGTGTGTGTGTGCGCGTGTGTGTCCGGAACATATGGGCCAGCCGGAGGCCGGGTGTGTCAGGGGGTGACAGGTTTGCGGTTTGCTTTAAAGCCAAGTTCACTTTGTGAGCTGACTGGCACAGGCTGGGTCTTTGGCTTATAGGTGGCAGAGTTGGAGATCCAACTACGAAATGAGAAGGATACCAACCATCGCTTGAGAAGCCTCAAAGAAAAGCTGTTCAAACTCTTAGAAATTCAGATGCTGCCCAGGTCCCTGCAGGTAGGCACTCAGAGCACAGGCCCCCGTTGCCCCTGCCTGCCAGAGGGAGGGTCCAGGATCACAACCGTGTCCTGGTCATTGATCAGTGATTCCCGGTGACCAGTTCCCTAGCTCAGCTGCATCTCAGACCAGCAATTCTCAGCCACGGCCGGGCCCCGGGGCAGGTATTGCCTCGCCGGGACACTGGCCATCTTGTTGTTGATGGACAGGACTGGGGGCCCGAGAAGGAGGTGCTGCTGGCTATGCAGGGTGGATGGTTGTTCTGTCAATATCTGGGAAAATTAGATGTTAGTGTTGTCCAGGTATTCTGCATCCTTACTGAGGTTCCATGTGCTTTAAAAAATGGGGTTTTAAATGTGGTCAAAGAAGGCAACCAAGGAGCTGATCCATTTGCCCTAAAGTTCCCATGTGTGGAGAGGAGACGGGACTCACGTAGCCCCATGTGATGGTCCCTTCATGCCCTGGGCCGTCCTAGCACAGTTCCTTAAGCGCTGGGAGAACCGCACTCAGCATGACTGGGTGTTGCCGGCCCCGAGGGTCCCTGCTCCTTTGGGGTCTGCACTTGCCCTGCTCTTGGCCCCTCACTGGGTGTGGGGGTGCAGGGATGGGGAGTGAGCAGCTCCCGGGGCCTGCACCCAGTGAGGCATCCTCACCTTTTCCCCGTGAACCAGGAGTGGGCCGAGAAGATGCAGCTTGAGGAGCTGGGGGAGCAGGCGAAGCAGCTGACTGAAGTCCAGGAGGCCCTGCTGTGGGAGCAGGAGACCAATGCCCTGGTCACCCAGGAAAATGAGAGGCTGCAGCAGGAGGTGGCCAGGTAACCGCCTCCGCCCTGCAGCGGCATCTGCCGGGTTTCATTCCCACCAGCTCTCTGAGCGCCCCCTGAGCTCAGCTCCAGTGAGGCCCGCCGCACCACCCCCCTTTCCCGTTAGTGTCACAGCTGATGGTCTCGGGGGAAGGGCCTCCAGCTGGTGGCTGGGATGGAAGGACTAGTGACAGCTGGGATGGAGCGCGGTCCAGGGTTGGAGGGCCGCCCATCCCACATGACGATGGTGATGACGGTGTCGGGCACAAGCACCTTCATCCTCTCACACCTGCGATCCCGGGAAGGACGTGTGCTCGCTCCGCGTCATTCTCACGTTCCCTGTGGGTGAATTCACCTCCTGGCTGACTTGCATTGTCGCCCCCACATCGGTCCCCGTGGCCTCTGAGGGGCCTGTCCAGTGGGGGAGACACGGGGGTCGCCTGATGTGCCCATTTGCAGCTGCGGTTGAACAGGCCTCTGACTCCTGCCTGTTTCAGCTCTCACACTGCAAATGAGCGTCCCTTCCGCGCTCCGTTGAGGACCGTGGGTTCTATTTTCGTGGTTTTCGGTGGCGATGTCGCTGTGTGAAATGGCCCAGAATGGAGTGCTGCTCGGCTGTCTAGTGTCCCCAAGTGCAAGCTGCGCTGCGCCTTGGGGAAAATATCGGAGTGGCACCTGAGGGTCCTTCAGGCCCGAGGTATGGTGCTGTTGGCTGTGAGCATAGTAACCAAAGCATCTTTAGGTCTTGATTGGTTGACAGAAATGTGGCCAGAGACTCCAGGAACAGTTGGGACAGTTGCAGTTACACTGACTCAGTGGTCACAGTGGCTTCGTAGGACATTATCCTGTGAATCGTGAGAATTGACTGCGCTATTATCCTTTTTCCCCCCCATAAAGATGAGGAAAGGGGCTCTGAGAGAGTAACTAAGATGTTCGGGTCAATCCTGGGGGTAGTGGCCAGTCAGGATTCAAATCCAGGTCTTGTCTCATCCCAGAGGCGTGACCACAGGAAGCCTTCCTTTGCGCAGCCTTGTTGGACTGGATATTGGGGCTACAAACTCAGGTGCCTGCGGGGGCAGGCAGGTCCAGCAGGTCGGGGAGGAGTGTCAGCCGGAGGCCAGGCCTCCTGGAGAATGCACACCCTCTGAAGGCTGTCAGCTAGAGGCAGGCCTGCGCTGCCGGGTCATCCTTTTGTTTCTGCTTTTTAACAAAAACTTAATCCTCATCTCAGGATAATTTTTGCACTGCCCTTCAGAGGGAGTGAAAGGAAGGCAGGGAGCGGGCTAGAGAGAAACAGCGATGCGAGAGACACTTCTCCTGGCTGCCTACAGCACACACCCCTCTATGCCACAGAGCAATCCCACCGCCAGGTGCATGGCCCTGACTGGGAATCCAGCCCGAGGCGGTTCCGTACACAGGCGGACGCTGTCTCTGCGGAGCCACACCTGCCGGGGCCTCTGCTCTATGCTTTCTCCCACCCTCCGAGAAGGGTGATAGCTGAGAGTTGATGTGAAACTTGACATTTTAAAATATTAAATAACTAACTAACTTAAATTAAATAATAAAGCTGTGTGGGCCAAACAGGGGCCCTCTGTGTTCACATGGAGTCTGTGCGCCTCTGGGCATTGAGATTTCAGGTATAACCCTTTGCCCCGGAAAGCCAGTCGGGTAATTATGACAATGATGATGATGATGCTGATGTCAGTGGCTTTACATAATGATCCAGAATCTCACAGTTTATTTGTGTCAGGAGTTGAAATCAGAAAGGGACTTGGGCTGGGGAGAAGAGCTGGGCAAAGACAGTTTCAGAGCAAAGATGTTCTGATTCCACGTTTTCCAAAAGTGTTTCAGTGCAAGAACCGTTTTCCAAGGAGGCGGCTCTGCAAAGCCTTCCATGGGAACGGCTGTCACAGGCTGCTCTGTTGAAGTGTCCGAGCCTGCCTGTCCTGTGTCCCCAGCCCACAGGAGACAACTGGGTGGCCACATAGAACCCCAGCGGACACAGTTGGAGAAGCACTGACTGTGCTCAGCCCTCATTTTCAGGGGACACCCTGAGGCCCAGAGGGGTGGTGGGTGTGATGGAGGCACACCCCTGGGATGGAGGCTGAGAGTGCTCCTCAGCCCTGGGCCCTGTGGCTCTCCACCCGCAGACTGACCTCCTGGACCGAGCAGCTGCAGGCGGGGCAGGAGGAGCTGCTCACCAAGAACCAGGAACTGCAGGGCTCCTTAGAGAACGAGCAGCAGACTGTCCAGAGCTTTCATAAATTGTACCACAAGATGATGTTGGAGCAACGATCAAAGGAAATAACTTTACCAAAGCTCAGTGCCCAGTGCGAGGTGAGAACTGGGGTTGGTGGGCCTCAGGACACCGGGCCTGAGCCCTGCGCTGACAGCCGGGGGCCAGCCAGGTCCGCATGGGTCCTCATTGGCGTCTGTGCCCAAACACTGTGTGTGAATGTCACCCAGAGGCCGGGAGGCAGCCAGAGGCGTTTAACGGGCACAAGCACCTTGGCTGGTGGGGATGTGTCAGAAAAGACCTTTCAGCGGACCTTTGCTGTTTTCTTTTTTTAAGCACATATATATATATTTTAATTTGAGAGAGGACAAGGGAGAGGGAGAAAGAGATAGAAACATCAGTGATGACAGGGAAGCATCATTCAGCTGCCTTCTACACCACCCCCGCAGGGGATACCGCCCACAACCTAGGCATATGCCCTTGACCGGAAATGAACCCAGGGCCCTTTAGTACGAGGTCCGATGCTCTATCCACTGCACTAAACTGGTTAGGGCCTGACCTTTGCTTTTGCAGAGTTGGGGCGGTGCATGGAAATAGCCAAGTGCCGTTTTCTCTGTCCTCTGGGCTGAGCTCTGTGCTCTGTGCTCCCGTGTCATTGCATTGAATTCTCGCGATGCCTTTGTGAGCTGGGGGGCACGTCCTCAGACCTCTGAGGCAGAGGGTCTGGACTCCGTTTGACTGAAGCCAGAGCTTTGGCTTTCCTGCCCCTCCCACCTCAGGCCGAAATTCCTATCCAGCCCGTCATTTGTTTTATTGATGTCAGAGAGAGGAAGGGAGAGAGCGAGAGGGATGGAAACATCAGTGATGAGAGAATTTCTGTGATGGCTTCCTCTGCACGCCCCCTCCTGGGGATCGACAGCTCCTCCTGGGCGTGTTGCTTGAATAGGCATCTCACCAGTGGACTCCTGGTGCTGGGAGGCCACTCCACCCACTGATCCACACCTGCCGGGCAGCTCATTAATGAGATAGTTTACGTTTCTTTTGAAAATGGCTGTGAAGTGCCCAGAATCTGCTGTACATTTTGCACTTAGGCGCCTCTCAGCTCAGACTGGCTGCGTTTCAGTGCTCAGCGGCCACACGTGGGCAGTGGCCGCCCGATTGGCCGGTGCACTTGTCCTCCCCAGGTCATTGGCTGTGTTGGTCCTGCCGACGGGTGTGGCTCCTACCGAAAAGGCCCTCTTGTGCACGTGGCTTTTCTGCTCTGGGAGCAGTTTCCCAGCAGTGGAGCCACAGGGGCCGTGGTGGGAGACACATTGTTGATCTCTATTTCAGTCGCTCACCCTCTTGACTAAGGATTTGGAAGAGGAAAGAAGGCAATTGTGGGGCGAAATTGATGCGGTGAAACAGCTGAGCAAGACTCTCCTGGAAGAGCATGCGGGGACCTGGCCTCAGAATAAGTAAGGGTGTAGGGTGACGGACACCTGTCCCCTCGGCTCCGGGCTTCCCGCTCCACGCCCAGCCTCCACATTCAGGACAGAGAGCCCCCTGGCGCACTGGCGTCCCCAAGGCAGGGCAAGGGGACAGACCGTCTTCCCAGAGCCCTCGACTCTCCTTTCCCAGGAATGGTCTAGATTTCTGCAAGGAGGGGTGGTTGCATTTTGCTGGCTTCCAAGACATGGCCCACTGCCAGCCCCTTCTTCCTCTTCTTTTGAGTTAAGCTCCGTTTAAAAAATATGAGAGGTGAAGAGAGGTACCTAGGGGAGAGATCCAGGATCACGGGATGAGCCCTTTCTGTGTCTGACTTCCCCCGAATGATCTGGAGGGGGGCTTGTGGGTGCTCCGTGATTGTCCTCCCTCTGCGGACATGACACGGACCTGACTGTGGCATAGACACTGCGAGGGGCACAGGACCTGTGACCCGGTGGCCACGCACCAGCAGGGGTGATGGGATGTGAGCAGTGTGTGCACAGCAGACAGATGGTGAGGAGCTCCATGGAGGTGTAGAAGGAAGCGTGGTGGTGAGCATCGGGGTTCTGCTGCTGACCCGGATGGAGCCAGGGCCAGCCAGTGGGGCGGGACGTGGGGGGGCGTGAAGATGGAGCAGGGGAGGTCTGGGTGCAGGGAAGGCGCACGCAGTGGCAGCAGGGAAAGCCGGAGCAGGGGGCACTGAGGTGTGGAAGGCGTCCATGCCTCGCTAAGGAGTGGGATTCACTAGGAGTGAGTGTTTATGGGAGGCTGGTCTAGAGGCCGAGGGAGCTGCCTGAAATGAGGCAGGAGGGAGCGGCTTGGTGCTGGAAACCTTGTGGTTGGAAGTCAAGTAACCCGAGAGGCATCTGGTGGGCCCAGGGTGGCCTTCACCCCTCGGTCCTAGTGCTGCTGGACTGTCCTTCCTTGTGGTGGGGTATGGCTGGCCCCGAGGGACAGGGACAAGGTTACAGTGACCACAGGGTCCTGTCCCAGCACCCCGGGGTCAGGGTGCTGCTTCACCCTTCTCCCGGATTCTTCTGCTCAGCTCCAGCCGGCTCGCCACCCACTCAGGATGGCTTACCTGGAAAGCGACATTGTAGTTTGGGGCAGAAATGACTGTGGCCTGAGTTGGCTCTCTGTAACGCAGTGGGTATAAATAACCAGCGGAGGTTGGGCAGGTGCCAACTGGAAGCATCGGGCTTTGGTACCCAGGGGATGATGTGGTGATGGTTTGCATTAGACAGTGTCTGCAGGAGGCCAGGGAGTTGGCTGGCTTCCTGAGTTGCTCCGGGGGGAGTCCTCCAGCCCAGGGAGGGTTGCGGGGCCTGAGCTCCTTGAGATTGTATGCCTAGTGGTGGGGGTCGGTCAAAGCAGACAGGGAAGCGCTCTAGCATAAGGCCAAGGAGCACGACTGTGGGAGGACAAGAACACAGACTGGAAAAGCAGATGCTGAGCCAAGGGCGCCGGGAACCCAGCGGGTTCGGTGGGCCTAGGCAGCGGTTTGTGAGTCATCACTTCTCACTCTGCCTACTTTATGGGGAGCTCTCAGAAAAGCCCCAGATTAGGAGGCACCTGAGCAGCCTTTTGGCCAAAGGAGCCTGAGCTGCTGCCTCAATCCGGGCGACTCATATTCCAGCAAGGAAACCAGGATGTGAGTTCTCAAAGCCCATGGATTTGTGATCCTGAGTTTCACATGCTTCGAGCCTTGCTCTCTTGAGATGAGGTCCAGCCTGACCCGTGGGGTTTTAGCAGGTCTCTTCGCGTGTTAGGTTCCCAGGCCCACACCACATGCTTCCATCTCCATATCCCCACGTGGCCAGCATGACGGTCCGGGACGTGAGTTGTTCTGGGCGACAGTAACATAGACACGTAACAGAAAGGTACTCTGTCACGAGAGGGGAAAGCCACCTGGAGCAGAGGCCAGGTTGGTGGGCCCACGCCACTTGCTACCATCCCCGTATTCCCACGTGGCGAGTATAACCGTCATGAGCTCAGTGATGTCTAAGTCCCAGGGAAATGCCGGCCCTTGTGGGCCAGGTCCCAGCCCGGGCCGATAAGTCAGTTTACACATTTTATGTAAAACCAGATCGTTTTCTCTTTCTCTGCTGTTTACAGAGGCTCATTGAAGAAGGTGCCTACAGGAAATGTGGAGGAGGAGGAGGACGAAGCCTTAACGAAAGAAGCAGAAGAGGCCAAGGAACCTGCTGCCGAGATGTGAGTTGTTCTCAGAGACGGTAACTTAAACTCAGAACAGAGAGCTGCCCTGTCAGGAGTGGGGAAAGCCACCTGGAGCAGGGGCCAGGTCGGTGGGCCCACGCCACTTGCTTCCATCCCCGTATTTAAACGTGGCGAGCATGACAGTCATGAGCTCCGTGATGTCTGAGTCCCAGGGAAATGCTGGCCATTCTGGGCCAGGTCCCAGCCTGTGCTCATTGGTCAATATACACATTTTATTTAACATCAAAATGTTGCCGAAACCGATTTGGCTCAGTGGATAGAGCCTGGGCCTGTGGACTGAAAGGTCCCTGCTTTGATTACTGTCAAGGGCATATACCTCGGTTGCAGGCACATCTCCAGTAGTGGGTGTGCAAGACGAGGCTGATCGATGACTCTCTCATCGATGTCTCTAACTCTCTATCCCTCTCTTCCTCTCTGTAAAAAATCAATAAATATAATTTGAAAAAATAAATGAAAATAAATCAGATTGTTTTCTCTTTCTCCGCTGTTTACAGAGGCTCACTGAAACCAGTTCCTCCAGGAAATGCGGAGGAGGAGGAGGACGTAGACTTAATGAAAGTAGCAAAGGAGGTCAAGGAACCTGCTGCCGAGATGTGAGTTGTTCTCAGCGGCGGTAACTTAAACTCAGAACATTGGGCTGCCCTGTCACGAGTGGGGAAAGCCACCTGGAGCAGGGGCCAGGTCGGTGGGCCCACGCCACTTGCTTCCATCCCCGTATTTAAACGTGGCGAGCATGACAGTCATGAGGTCCGTGATGTCTGAGTTCCAGGGAAATGCCGGCCATTCTGGGCCAGGTCCCAGCCTGTGCTCATTAGTCAATATACACATTTTACTTAACATCAAAATGTTGCCGAAACCGATTTGGTTCAGTGGATAGTGCATGGGCCTTTGGACTGAAATGTCCCTGGTTTGATTACGGTCAAGGGCATGTACCTCTGTTGCAAACACATCTCCAGTAGTGGGTGTGCAAGAGGAGACTGATCGATGACTCATCAATGACTCTAACTCTCTATCCCTCTCTTCCTCTCTGTAAAAAAAAATCAATAAATATATTTTGAAAAAATAAATAAAAATAAATCAAATTGTTTTCTCTTTCTCCGCTGTTTACAGAGGCTCACTGAAACCAGTGCCTCCAGGAAATGCGGACGAGGAGGAGGACGAAGACTTAATGAAAGAAACAAAAGAGGCCAAGGAAACTGCTGCCGAGATGTGAGTTGTTCTCAGCGGCGGTAACTTAAACTCAGAACATTGGGCTGCCCTGTCACGAGTGTGGAAAGCCACCTGGAGCAGGGGCCAGGTCGGTGGGCCCACGCCACTTGCTTCCATCCCCGTATTTAAACGTGGCGAGCATGACAGTCATGAGGTCCGTGATGTCTGAGTCCCAGGGAAATGCCGGCCATTCTGGGCCAGGTCCCAGCCTGTGCTCATTGGTCAATATACACATTTTATTTAACATCAAAATGTTGCCGAAACCGATTTGGCTCAGTGGATAGAGCCTGGGCCTGTGGACTGAAAGGTCCCTGCTTTGATTACTGTCAAGGGCATATACCTCGGTTGCAGGCACATCTCCAGTAGTGGGTGTGCAAGACGAGGCTGATCGATGACTCTCTCATCGATGTCTCTAACTCTCTATCCCTCTCTTCCTCTCTGTAAAAAATCAAGAAATATAATTTGAAAAAATAAATGAAAATAAATCAAATTGTTTTTTCTTTCTCCGCTGTTTACAGAAGCTCACTGAAACCAGTGCCTCCAGGAAATGAGGAGGAGGAGGAGGAGGAGGACAAAGACTTAACCAAAGAAGCCAAAGAGGCCAAGGAAACTGCTGCCGAGATGTGAGTTGTTCTCAGCGGCGGTAACTTAACTCAGAACAGAGGGCTGCCCTGTCACGAGTGGGGAAAGCCACCTGGAGCAGGGGCCAGGTCGGTGGGCCCACGCCACTTGCTTCCATCCCCGTATTTAAACGTGGTGAGCATGACAGTCATGAGCTCCGTGATGTCTGAGTCCCAGGGAAATGCGGCCATTCTGGCCAGGTCCTAGCCTGTGCTCATTAGTCAATATACACATTTTATTTAACATCAAAATGTTGCCAAAACCGATTTGGCTCAGTGGATAGAGCATGGGCCTGTGGATTGAAAGGTCCCTGGTTTGATTACTGTCAAGGGCATATACTTCGGTTGCAGGCACATCTCCAGTAGTGGGTGTGCAAGACGAGGCTGATCGATGACTCTCTCATCGATGTCTCTAACTCTCTATCCCTCTCATCCTCTCTGTAAAAAATCAATAAATATAATTTGAAAAAATAAATGAAAATAAATCAGATTGTTTTCTCTTTCTCCGCTGTTTACAGAGGCTCACTGAAACCAGTTCCTCCAGGAAATGCGGAGGAGGAGGAGGACGTAGACTTAATGAAAGTAGCAAAGGAGGTCAAGGAACCTGCTGCCGAGATGTGAGTTGTTCTCAGCGGCGGTAACTTAAACTCAGAACAGAGGGCTGCCCTGTCACGAGTGGGGAAAGCCACCTGGAGCAGGGGCCAGGTCGGTGGGCCCACGCAACTTGCTTCCATCCCCGTATTTAAACGTGGCGAGCATGACAGTCATGAGCTCCGTGATGTCTGAGTCCCAGGGAAATGCCGGCCATTCTGGGCCAGGTCCCAGCCTGTGCTCATTAGTCAATATACACATTTTATTTAACATCAAAATGTTGCCGAAACCGATTTGGCTCAGTGGATAGTGCATGGGCCTTTGGACTGAAAGGTCCTTGGTTCGATTATGGTCAAGGGCATGTACCTCGGTTGCAAGCACATCTCCAGTAGTGGGTGTGCAAGACGAGGCTGATCGATGACTCATCGATGACTCTAACTCTCTATCCCTCTCTTCCTCTCTGTAAAAAAATCAATAAATATTATATTTTTAAAAAATAAATAAAAATAAATGAAATTGTTTTCCCTTTCTCCTCTGTTTACAGAGGCTCACTGAAACCAGTGCCTCCAGGAAATGCGGAGGAGGAGGAGGACGAAGACTTAAGGAAAGAAGCAAAAGAGGCCAAGGAACCTGCTGCTGAGATGTGAGTTGTTCTCAGCGGCGGTAACTTAAACTCAGAACAGAGAGCTGCCCTGTCAGGAGTGGGAAAAGCCACCTGGAGCAGGGGCCTGTTTGGTGGGCCTCCACCTTCCCTTCTGTGGCAGGTCCCCTGTGCTAACGTCCCTCCCAGCTCTGAAAGAATGGAGTTTCTTTCTGTCCCGCCATCGCCATCGGGGGCATGGCGAATGCAGCTGGGTCCGAGCCTGAGCCCCAAGAGTTGGGCCTTCAGGCTGTCCTGCCCCAGCCCAGCCTTGGGGTCAAATCACCATGAATCCCGCAAGGCCTCCTGTGGACATCCCAGAAGCTCAGCATTTCCCAGCCTCCGCCCGGCCCTGGAGTGGATAGCACATCAAGGCATCAGTGGGGAAAGGGAGGGAGCTGAGGAAGCACAGTGCTGCTCTGCTGCAGAGCCGGGATTGAACCAGATGCGGTTCTTCTTGTGACATGAGAATGCCATTTGAAGTTCGCTGCAATGATTACCCTTTAAGTTCACTGCTTCCATTTATTTATTTTTATTTCATTTTATTTATTCTCTATAATAACAGGCTAATATGCAACTTGTGCACTCACTGGGAGTTTGACCAGGGAACGGGGACAGCCAGCCAACAGCCTGCGGTCCCTCCTCCAGGCAGGCCAGGCCAGATGGGGCCCGGTATCGGGTTGGGCTGGCCAAACCCCACCCATGCACCAATTGGTGCACTGAGCCTCTAGTCTATATATTTGGAAAAACATTTTTATTGTTTTCAGAGAGGAAGGGAGAGAGAGAAACACCAATGATGAGAGCGAATCATTAATTGGCTGCCTCCTGCACGTCCTACATGGGGAATTAAGCCCGAAACCCGGGCATGTGAACCTTGACCAGAATGGAACCCAGGACCCTTTAGTCCAGAGACCATCACTCTATCCACTGAGCCCAACTGGCTAGGGCTATTTTAAGTTTTTTTAAACATCACCTCGGGGTGGGAAAGAGAGAGAGAGACCTCAATATGAGAGAGACACATTGAATGGTTGCCAGCCCACACCCCCCCACTGGGCCCAGGGATAAATCTGTAACCCAGGTACATGCCCTTGACCCAGAATCAAACCCTGGACCCTTGGGTGCTCAGGCCAGTGCTCTAACCCCTGCGGCACGCTGGTCAGTGTTCACTCTTTTTCATCCAAATGGCCCACTGGGCCTGCCCTCTTGCCCCCTCACCCCAATTCCTCACTGCCGGGAAGGGGCAAAGTCTGCCCGCCTGTCCCACGTACTATTAGCTCTGGCCGGAAATGAGGAGGTCCTGCTCTTATGGAAATGGCCCTTGGATGCACAATTGCCAGCACAGCTAGATGAGCACGGCACCTGTTCCGGTGCCTCCCAGGGACCCAGAGTGGAGGCCGCATGTGAAGTTCTGGTTCCCGAGAGAGAGGCTAGTGTGGTTCCTGCCACCGGGAACGCTTCTCCCCTCCCTGGGTCTGTGCCAATGAACTGCAAATGTGTCCCATGCCCTGAGGCCACATGCGACGGTCATGGTGCTGGTGACACGTTCGTGGGAACCTGGTGCTGAAGCCCCAGTTAACGGCCACTTTCCCGGTTGAAGGGACAGCGAGGGTTGGCATGTCCTGAACCTCTGCTTCTAATAGGAAACAGCGCAGGAGTCGACTAAGAGCGTTCCTCAGATTCTTCCAACGCCAGAGACACGGCTCAAGAGGACAAGCCAAGTCACCCGCAGAGAGTGCTCCCGGGTCCCCGGAGGCCACCCCAGCCGGCTCGGGCCGGCTGGAAGACAGAGACACCGGCAGTGAGCCCCTGCCAAAAGGTAGGAGGCGCTGGCCTGGCTGCAGGAGGGCAGTGAAGGGGAGGATGGCAGGCCTCCCTCGTGGGCAGGGCAGAAGCATCGAGGAGCCAGCTGGGTGTGCACACGTGTGCTTGGAGTCTGAAAGGGGTGCTCCGCACACACCCACCCACGTCGGGCCCCTTACGTGTGTGGACACCCAAGTAGAGAATGTGAACCCCCGTCTCTGTTGTGGTGGTTTCGTCCCAGAACCATTTAGTACCTTCAGCATGAGAAGCCTCCCCATCCATCACGCACACTGTGGTGGGTCCTCGAGTATCCAGAGCGGATCTCCCGACAGTTACCGCAGAGACAAGCTCAGGAGAGTATGTTTGTGGGCTTCCTGGTCTGTGCCAGGCCTCGGATTAGCCATTTCTGTAGGGAGATCCCACGCATGTAACACGTCATGGACATCTGCCGGGTCTTCAGCAAGGCTCAGGCTCTGCTCTTCCCGGGCCTCTAAAAGCAGGTGGGGTTCTCCTTCCTCCTGATCCGGCCCTGAATCCTCCCACCAGGGGGCGCGCATTTAGGACTGTGGCGGGCATGATCCAGAGGTGCCAGGGGTTTTCTAGCTGCATGTGCTGCTTGCGTTTCCTGGGACCCAAGAGGCTGGCAGCTGTGAGCTGCCCCATTTCGTGCTCATAAAAAGAAAATGAATGGGTGGTGGCAGTGACGGTTTTGTCAGCATTGCCAGCTTGCTGACAGTGACTGTGAGATGCCCCGACTGCATCCTGGTTTCAGAGAAGTGAGGCGTGGTGGTGGTGGTGGTGTGTATGTGGGGGGTGGGGGGGGTGTTGTTCATCTTACAACCGACCGAAGAGAGCCATCGCCTTAAATGTGGTGGCTTAAATTAGTTTTCAAATTCACTTGGAAATATTATTTTATTGGTTATTCTATCTAATTAAAGAGTTATATGCAAATTGATATATCTCTGCCACACCAACAAGCCATGCCCACCATCCTATCAGGATTGAGTATGCAAATTAACCCAACCAAGGTGGCTGCGGCCACAGAGAGAGCAGAAGGCTTGGGTTTCTCCGGCAATGGAGGAAATCAAGCTTTCTGCCTGCCATGGTCTGCCTTGGCTTCTGCTAATGCCTACAAAGTTTCAATTATAGAAGATGCATAAATCCCAGCAAAAAATGGTTGCAGCCACAGAGTGAGCAGGAGGCTTAGCTCTGCTCAAGGCTACAAAGTTTCAATTATAGAGGATGAATGAATCGCAGATACCAGGACCTCCTCTTGGGTTGATAGGGGGCGTGGCCTGCGTGCAAACCACAAAAGGCCCCTGGCCCAGGCCACCTCACACCTCAAGGGAACCACCACCCTGGTCCGAGGCACCCTTCAGGGCAAACCAGCCGGCCCCCACCCGTTCACCAGCCCTCCATCCTATCTAATCCTCTTATCTAATAAATGAATAATATGAAAATTGACTGTCACGCCAAAATTCAAAATGGCTGCCCCATTGGAGTCAAAGATGACTGACCTCATGTGGACACAATATGGACACAACAAGATGGCCCGCAGGGGAGGGCAGTTGGGAGGGACCAGGTCTGCAAGGGAGGGCCGTTGGGGGCATTGAAGACTGTAGGAGAGGGCAGTTAGGCATGACCAGGCAGCAGAGGAGGGAAATTGTGGGGCGACTGGAGGAAAGGGCAGTTGGGTGGCGGGGACCTAAGCCTGCAGGGGAAAGTAGTTGTGAACGTTAGGCATCAATCCGGCTCACAGGGGAGTGGTTAGGGGGTGATCAGGCTGGCAGGCAGAAGCAGCTGGGGGCAATCAGGAAGGAAGGCAGGCAAGCAGTTGGGAGCCAGCAATCCTGGATTGTGAGAAGGATGTCCGACTGCACATTTAGGCCTGATCCCGGTAGGCAGTGGAACATCTTCAGATTGGAGAGGGTGTAGGCTGGGCTGGGGGACACCCTGCCCCCTGTGCACAAATTTTCTTCACCGGGCCTCTAGTTCACCTGTAAACCCTCCAAACGTGCGCCCTGGGAAAGTGCAATTTGCTGAAGGACACTGGGACTTTCTGAAGACGGGCCAGGCCTGAGACTCGTGCGCTCCCAGGGGCTGGCATTACAGGATCCGACAGGACCAAGGGCCAGGGACAAGCCGCCGTGTGAGCGTGACTGGCGCAACAGCCGTTCCGGGGGGCCGTCACCACTTCAGGTCCTGCCGTGTGGCTCGAGATGCAGCCATGAAGTGTTCACTCCCGGACCCACTGTCTGGGGACTGGTGTTTGCATTCCCAGCCTCTCAGGAGGCGAATTGGGTGAAACCCTCACGTGCAGGTAAATGATCATGAAGCTTATTGACTTATTGACATTGTTTTATCCAGACGGTTCTGTAGCCTCAGGTTTTCATACTGGCCCTTCAAACTCTTTGACATGTACTACGTCAACTCCTGGGATTGGCTAAGTTGATTAGTGAGCTATAATCAGCCTAATTGAGTTAGCAACACTTTCTGAGAAAGAACTGCTTGACAGATCCAGCTGTGGTTGGATCCATGAGTGAGCAGGTCTGTGGTTGATGTTAGTAACCGCAGCCGCGCGATGGTGCTTTCTGGGCTCAGCGGCCTTTCTGTAGGTGACCCGCCTAACCCGTCTCCTTGAGTCTAACTGCAGGGTGAGCTGGGCATGCTTCCTGTCCCCTGTTCAGAGCCGGGAAGGTGAGGCTTGACAAGGGTAAGCACTGGCCCAGAGGACAAGTGTTGGAGCTGGGTTCCAAACCGGGCCTGACAGATTACGGGCCCGAGCTCTTCACCACTGTGAGCAGGGCCTGCACTCCCAGCTGCTTTGGTCCCTGAAGATGCTACACCATCTTGGGGCACCAGCACTGAAGAGTGGGTCCCTTCTCCTTTGGTGTGAGCTGTGGCCAGCAGGTGGTGCTGTGGGGGCAGAAATAACAGGGGTGCAGCCCTGCACTTGAATCCTCAGTGAGAACTGGGAGAAATCCCTTCTATTCATCCATGTACATGACGAGTTGAGGAAGTCAGACCACTCGCCTGCTCTCATGAGACTATGATTTGAAGGTTGTGAAGGGCAAACCTAGAGGAGAGGATGTGTCAGGATCTAAACTGCGATGATCCTTAGTTTTGAGGGTGTTTGGGTATGAAATAGAGGTAGACATTTTCTTTTTTCTTTTCTTTTTTAAAAGTATATTTTATTGATTTTTTTGTAGAGAAGAAGAGAGAGGGATAGAGAGTTAGAAACATCGATGAGAGAGAGTCACCGATCAGCCGCCTTCTGCACCCCCCCCACTGGGGCTGTGCCTGCAACCCAGGTACATATAATACATGCCCTTGACCGGAATCGAACCCGGGACCTTTCAGTCTGCAGACCAACGCTCTACCACTGAGCCAAACCGGTTACAGCAGGAAAATATATTTTTAAAATAAAATTGTAAAAAAATAAAAAGAATCCTGAGTGAGCCCTGCCCGTGTGGCTCAGTGCTGATAGCATCACAGGACCAAAGGGGCACAACTTTGCTTTCCAGTCTGGCGCACATACCTCGGTTGCAGAATTGATCCACAACCACAGTTGGGGTTTGTGAGAGAGGCAACCAGTGGATGTATCTCTCTCACATCCATGTTTCCCTCTCTCTCTCTCCCTCCCTCCACCTATGTCCTCCCTTCCACTCTCTCTCTAAAGATCAATGAAAACTATACCCTCCCGTGAGGACTTTTTAAAAAGAAGTATTACGACTGAGTAGTTCGGGTGGACTACGTCACTGCATGCAGCAGGCCGGAAACATGCCCTAAGTGTCCCAAGGTCTTTGCGGAGGAGCAGGAGTTGGTTGTGTGTGAGCCAAGTTGTCAGGGAGCCTGTCTCTAAAATGGATGAGTAAGCCCAGCTGGTGAGGCTGCGTTGGTTGAGCATCGTCCCGTGAACCAGGAGAGCACCCTCTGATTCCCGGTCAGGGCGCAGGCCCGGGATGCGGGCTCCATCCCCAGTACGGGGCGTGCAGAAGACAGTCGATCCATCTTTCTCATCATTGATGTTTCTATCTCCCTCTCCCTCCCCCTCTCTGACAATCAGTAAAAACACATTGGACCAAAACATGGAGGAGTAAGAAAAGCCGAGCCCTAAATCGATAAACAGCTTGTTTAATAATGTCACCCGGTGACATTGGAAAGTGGTCTAATGCGTCGTCTCCTCCAGCAACACAGAGTTCTCCTCTGGAGCTCCGCAGAGCACCGGCTCCAGGCGCCACTCCGGGGGCTCAGTGGAGTCAGAGCACAAGTGACTCACGGAGTCCTGGTTCGGGGTGTGCCGTGGGGAATGTGGCATCTCTCCTGGGCCGGACAGGATTCTGATTGCCCAAGTACATTTAGCGAACGTAGCGTCATTGGTCATTATTCAATTCATTCATTTGCTATTTTCTGTGTTTTTTATCTTTCCTCCCTTGGCTTAACAATTTAGCAACCGGGCAACAAAGGAGTGCCTTTTGGAGCAGGAAGAAGGACAAAGTCAAAGACCAGCCTCCCAGGGCCAGCTCGACTTTGTCTAACCTAATATGTTGCTGCAACTGTTAAATTCCCCCCCACCCCCCTAACTAGCCTTTCCCTTTTTCTGACCCCGAAGACTTAATATCCTTCCCCTTTATCCCTGTCTTGACCATATACCCTTTATTTCTGAAAATTTAAAAAAAAAAAAAGGCAAAATCAACAACAACAAACACCAAAGAAACAAGCCCAAAGAAAATCAGTACTTATGGAAAAAAAAAAAAAAAAAGATCCCGTAGCAAATGGAAACCTCTATCGCCATGACAACAAGGCCACATCAAAGCCAAGGACCCGCCATCGGTGTGTCCCACTAACTTCTGTGTCATCTACTTGGACTCCGGCACTGGCCCCGCTTCTTGGGCTGCCACGGCCTGCTCCTGCCTCCGCCGGGCTCCCGTAGGCGCATTGGGAAACGCGAAGTTACTCTGGCTTGGCTGCTGTCTGTCCATCGCCGCCTCACTCTCCCCATGGTGAGTTCACGCACTGGATGCCTGATTTCAAGTTGTAACACGAGGTGCTTCCGCCCTCATGGTGGGTGTACACCTTGAGGAGCTGAGGGGCAGGGGGCAGGTCCTGGCAGAGTGAGGAGACGGCCTGCAATCCGGACAGGGAGGGGGCTCCGGGCCCACAGCCCCGGGCTGCCTGGAGCCGGACGCTGTGCAAAACAGCCTTGTCCTCCTGCTCCTGGACCTCCAGCCGCGTGCATTGGCCACTTGGGTTTGGAGAGCACATCTTGTCCCAGTGCGAGGTAGCTGGAGGCTTTTTAGGGGTTTTTCCCTCATGGTGTCTTAAAATTAGGGTTCTGTTTGCCTTTGATAAGAGTATTGTTCACGACTAAATGCACAGATTGCAGAAAAGCACAAAACACAAGGTGAGCTCCTTGTGCAGTAAAGGCACCATGCGGAGATGAGGACTTCTTAAGCCCACGGCTGTTGGGGTGGCCACCGTCTTGGTTGTCAAGTCCTCAGTGTGCCGTCCTGGCCCGTGAGGGCCCGGCCCACAGGTCTCGGTGGTCCTGAGCGGACACGGGTCAGGGATCTGAGGACACAGCGTCACACAGCAGCTGTGCCCAGGACTTGCTGTGCTGGCCTTGTGCCGACATTTGGTGGAGCCTCGTGAGTTGATCCTTCACGTTCTCCCAGCTGCTCAGGGCCCGTGCTGTGAGTGAGGGTTAAAGTGAGGGCCGGCCTCCCGGGGCCTTGGCTCCGGTCTGCGGCCAGGGCCTCCCGCTCAGACCACGGCCGTGAGGCACAGGCCCACTTTTGTCCTGGGCTCCGTGTGCCCTGGTGCCTCTGCTCTAGGCCTCGGTGTGGTCGCCCACCTTGGCATGGGATGTGGCAGCCCATTTCTCACCGTCCTTCTCTGCCCCAAGCCCTGGGCACCTAATACTGACTGGAGCCTCCCGCACCCCTGGGAGGCAGCCTGGTCTGTACACATGCCTCTGCTGACCCAGACCCAGCCCTGGCGTCCTGGCCAAGGCCTGTGTTTGCTGGGGCCACGCTGGGCTGTGAGCAGGCCCAGCAGGAGCGGGAACTTTGGGGCTGGCCATGTGGCCTGAGCAGGGGCCGCCCGCGGGGGTGGAGGGGAGGGCTCTCCGAGGACCCTCCTGTCCTCACTCATGCCTTTCTGTCCTGTTCTCTTCTCTCTAGGAAACTCCCAGTTGCCTGATAACCTTCCAAGGTGCCTGGTCAGAACCACCACGCTCTCCCTACCACTGACCACCGGAGGCCAGCAGGCCCAGCTGCCAGGAGAGGAGGGAGGACTCCTCCAGCTCTGTGCCCGCAGGAGGACTGCCAGCCCCTCCGGGGAGCTGCTGGAGGGGGGCAGGATGTAAAGCCCGGCTTGAGACCTGCTGAGGCCGAGGCCCACCCAGTGCACCTGAGGCAGCCCGCCTCCCTGAGCCTGTTTCTGGGCAGAGCCGGACGCCACGCGGCTGTCCGACCGCCCGCACAGCTGCCCGCGGGCGCTTCCCTGAACAGGTTCTTCAGCCTGGCCTCGGCCCGGCTGCTTGGAGCCCGCGGGCTAGAGGCGTGAAAACAGGAGTCTCCCTTCAGGCGGTTCTGAGGCCTTGGGGGGCAGAGAACCTGCCAGCCACCCCCTGCCTCTCCTCCTTCAGCTCCTTCAGGGCTTGGGCCCCACTGCTGACCCCTGGACAGGAGGTCCTTCTCACTGGCTCCCCCAAAGGAAGAGAGGCTGGTTCTTCTGCTGCCCACCGTCACAGCCCGCCATGGCCACAGGAGGCGGCAGCTCCAGCCCAGCACCACGCAGCCCCGGCTGCCAGGACCAGCCCCAGCCCCGACACTCAGGGCAAGTGGCCCCGTGGCCCCTTCCCAGCGGACCTCAGCCTCTCCGAGGGGACGGGTCCAGGGCAGGAGCACAGAGCGGGGCTCCCTGCCACTAGATCATACAGGGATCCCGACATGGTTCCCTGCCAACGGCCCCTGAGGACATGGGTCCTGGGAACAACAGGTGGCAGCGAGCAGGCGGCAGCCCCACAGCAGCGTGGGCCCGGCAGACGGTGTCTGAGGATGGAGCGTGGCCGTGGTGACTCGTCTCCTGGCCCCGCAGCTCCTGAACCTTACGAACCCCGACCAGCCTTCTGACCGCCTGGGCCCCCTCTCCCATCCACCTGAGGGGCCGGGATCGCCTTCGGAACGAGGAAGGCTTTCTGCTGCTTCCATCCCTCTGTTAGAGACAGCGCTGTGCCAGCCCCAGGGTCACGCTCCCACCATGGCAGCACGGGCCTGCCCCTCAGCCACTGTGCTTTAAGGTGCCCCCCCAAATGTATGTAGTACAGGCTGTTCCCCAAATGTATGGTACTACAGGGTGTCCCCCAAATACTATATGCACCCAGCATGTCCCCCCAAATGTACACACAGTTTAACAGCTGATACCTCCATTTTCACTCCTTTTCAGGTTAACGGATTTGACGGGATGGGTGACACCAGACTAAGCTTTGGACAAAGATGTATCCTCTGGACTATCTTTTGGGGACACATACAAGGTGAAGGGTCTGGTCCCGCCCGGGCCACAGTGCAGGCATCCAGGGCCGCTGTGGACAGAGGATGCGCAGAAACACGAACACAGCGATTCTCGGTGTTTGCGGTTCCATTGCTTCCTCAGCAGCAGCGCCTGGACCAGACTACCGCGGCCATGGAGTCCAAACATCAAGAATCGCTCCTTCGGTTTGGTGTTTGTGCGCATCTCTTCCAGCAGCTGCCCTGGATTCCTCGCCTGCTGGGCGTGAGTCCCTAAACTTTAACTTGTGTGTGTCCCCGTAGAAAGCCTCACGGAGAAATGTTCTTCATCCAAATCTTAGTCTGTCTTCACCCATTTCTTCAAGTCGGTTAAACCTGAAAAGGAGTGACAATTGAGTGCTTTAGCGGTTGTTAAAGTGTGTACATTTGGGGGGACACTATATTTCCACTCAGTGGGGTGCAATTTCCACCATGTGTCTAACCTTGGTATACCTTTTTGGGGGGACACCTATATTTACATCCTGTGAGTGTCCGTTTCCATGTGACCTCTGTACCTGTTTTGGGGGACAGCCTGTATTTGCATGCAGCGGGGACACATTGTCCAGCAGCAGCCTAACCTCTAAATAGTGTTTTGGGGGACAGCCTGTATTTACAGGGAGTGGAGACTTACTGTCCTGCAGCAGCCTCGCCTCTTTATAGTGTTTTGGGGGACAGCCTGTATTTACATCAATTGGCGTCAATCTTTGCCATGGGGACTCGCACCTGCTGTATGTTTGCGACCGGGTGCCTGCACGTTCGGGTCCTGTTGTTCCTGGGGTGCTCTTCCTGGGATGGGGTCAGCCTGGTGACGGGGTTCTGAAGGAGGTTTTCCTTTGGAGCTCATGTGCTGAGCACTGACAGGCTTTTCTTCCGAGTGTTTGGAGATTGTACTGAGCAGTCTGTAGGGCGGATCCAGGATGGCTTGTACGAAAGTGAGTTGGAGTAGAATTGAGTTTTTAATAAAGTGAGTTGGTGTAGAATTGAGTCCTCGTTTTCCTCTCTGCGCATCACTGGCAGCGATGTCGGGGCTCCGGGCTCCCCGAGTCGGCCCCCAGGCTCCTGGGCCCTGGAACGCAGACCTCCCGGGGCCAGGCGGTGGGAGGATGAGGAAGGAGGCTTCCTGTTCACCAGGCAGCAGCCGTCCCAGTCCTGGGTGTGTTGTAAGCTCATGTGAGTTTAATCCATTTTGATTTGGGGTCTACAGCACAGCGCGAGCTCAGCTCCAGACCTTCCTTTGGATTTTCCAAGGCTACTCCACGGGGAAGAGGCAGAGGAGGGAGGGAGGCACCTGAGATCCCCCGACCCACTCTCATGGCGGGCTGTCCAGCTGCCACCTGCGTGACCCTTCCTTCCTCACCAGCCTCTGCTGGCAGGTGCCTCCTCGCCCTCCTTCCCGTTCTTTCCCGTGGCCCAGCTCTGTGGGAGCTGCACTCAGCGCGCCGCCCTCCCCGTGCTGGACCCAAACTGAGCGCAGGCCCTGCAGGCCGCCTCCCCTGGCCTTGGGCTGCTGCAGGGTTTGACTCTGGCCAGGCCCCCCCTGGGAGCACTCAGCCTCTGTCCCTGACTCTCTCCCGCCTGGGACAGCTCTCCAGGGCTCCCACTGGCCAGCCCCTGGGGCACTCCATATCCCCTCCACAGACACTCACTGAAAGCTTCCTGGGTGCTGGCTCCCGGGTTGCACCGTGCAGGCAGTCCCCCCTCACCCCGCCCCCTCTGCAGGGCTGACCACCTGCTCCCCTAGCACTGACCACTCCTGAGCTTCAGGCCTGAGGTCGGCTGCCTGGACCCCCTGCCCGGGCTGCAGGCTTCCCCCTCTCCCCCTGCCTCCTCTGGGCTCCCTGCTTACCCAAGGCACCAGCTGTCCTTCACAGAAGCCCAAAGCCTGTGGTGCAGGGGGGCCCCTCCTCTCTCCGCTTCCCACAGGTGGTAGCTCCCCTGAACTGGGAATGGGTCTGGAATCTGCCGCCCTCTTAGCTGACTGTTCTCATCCCAGGACCCCGACACCCCTGTCCCTGGGTCTTGGCAGGGACTTGCCAACTGGTCTGCCTGCCTCCCACAGCTCCTCAGCCTCATGGCATCTCTGGGCAACCACCCAATGACCTTCCTCTTTGAACTTCCCTCCCTCAGCCTCCACACTAGCTACACCCATCCCTCTGAGGACCAGGTGCTCCATGGGGCTCACCAATGAGTGCACCCCCTCTGCTATCACCCCTCCCCCAGCCCCAGACCAGCTGGTGCACTCCCACAGCTTTCCCTGCAATCTTCCCCGAGGCTGGGAGCACCTCTAGCCCAGGCCTCCCTGGGAGCCTCCAGACCTGTTCCAGCTTGGATGTCCCAAGACACCGCCTACCCTAAATGCTCAGCAGACCGTTTCCCATCCTCTCACCAAAGCCTCTGTGAGCCTCCTCTCTCACCTTGTCCCCCGCACCCAGACCCTGCTGGGTACCCCCCCCCCCCCCCCCCCCCCGCCTCTTCCCTGTTTCCCATCCATCACTCCCTCAGCTGCTTCCAATTCTGACGTCTGGCTCACAGACCATGGAACCCAGGTGCTGGGCCCCTGGGCGGTACCACGGGGTCCTCTTGCTGAGAGGACTCCCTAACCACGCCCTCCTGACCTCCATGCCCCCCACCCTGCACTGGCTGGGAGCTGTGTGGTCTGGGGGTGGGAAACATCCAGGTGATGCTCAGGGCTGAGGTCTGCCTGCAGAGAGGGTGGGGTCACCTGTGGCCCCAGAGGGGCTCCCCCTGGGAGAGCAGGACAGTGAGGAAATGGGAACAGGTTGGGCACACCTCGGGAAAGAAGGATCCAGCCAAATGTTTACCAACAACTAGAGGAAAAGGAGGAAATACCTTTATATGTACACACACACACACACATACACACACACACACGTATATAAACATATACGCAGCTCATTAATTCCCTTAGAAAGCTCTCATTGATTTTCGCCAAACAGATGTACTTACAGCCAAGCTGTGCTTGCCCTCCTCTGACGGGTGAGTGTCTTTCCCACGAGAAGGTTGGGTGATGCTTTCTCTCCCGTTGGCAGGTAAGACAAGCGGAAGGTGTGTGTGGGATCCTCACTCTTTTGTTCACGAGGTGAGTGACCGCTCAGTGGCGTAGTGCTTTTCTGGGTGCAATCCCGAGTCCTTCCATTCCTGTGATGTGTTTGCCCTGGAATGCCTACAGACATCTTTTTAAAACCAGGGAGACCGTTTACGTGCCATAACATTCACTCAGGACACACTTGTAGGTTTAATCTTTACTATTAACATTTTCTTCATCACTTTCTCACATCTAGAGACAATAGGCACAGCAGAAAACAAATCAAGTCCTGGTTTGGTAACATTGGCCAATTCCTACGGTGTAAACATTCTCACCAGTGTCCACTTCAACCTGGTGACACGGTGTCCCTAATGGGAATGGGAGATGGGAATAGGTGTGCGGTGCCACCCTGCTCTATGATATCACCCCCACACAGGTACAATAGGTCTGAGTAACCCCAAGAGTGTGGGTTACGAGGAAACAATGGCATGTGGCAAGTTTTTAAAAAAATGTATTTTTGTTGATTTCTGAGATGAAGAAAGAGAGAGAGAGAGAAAGAGAGAGAGAAACATCATTGATGATAAAATCAGTGATCTGCTGCCTCCTGCACACTCCCCACTGGCCATCAAGCTTGCCATCCAGGCATTTGCCCTTGAGTGGGGATCAAACCATGCCCTCCTGGCTCATTGGTTTACGCTCAAGCACTGAGCCTGTCCAGGTGGGCAATTTCCCCACCTCAAATATTTGAGATGTTTGAGGTGCAAGGCCAGCCAGGCAGCTCCTCTGGGACGGCAGCGCTGATTCCATTTTGAATGACCCAGTATATTATTTTTCTCAAAGGAAGCAGGCCACCTGTGTGGGCTTCCCACACACACACACACACACACACACACCCCTCTGCCCCCCATCATGACAGCAGCATCCAGAGGCTCCTGCCCCACGGTGCTGCCCACGGGAAAACAGGCCTGGGTTTGAATTCAGGTCTACCACCTGTCATTCTGGCATGCCCCTCAGCCTTCCTCAGCCTCCACTCCTCCTCTGTGAAACGGGCCTCCTCCATCATCCGTGAGCGGAGGGGGTGCCGGGCCCAGCTGCTGTCCTCCGGGTGCCCGTGGCTGCCCGCAGCGAGCCCTGGCGTTGTGTGTGATCCAGTGCTGGTACCCCGTCCCCCCGCCTCCGACCCCCAACTCTCCCAAGTGGACAGGAAGCAGACATGTTCCTAATTCCTGCTTATTGTTCTCTTGTGATCTGTCCTTACCACGGGGACCTCAGACGCTGAGGAAAGCTGCTCCGCGCACAGTGGGCATCAGGAAATGCGCTCGGCCCTCGGAGGTGAGCACGGCTCCGGCACAGTGGCAGGCGGACCCGTGGACTGTCGGGCACAGGGAAGTGAGGAGCATTTGGACCTGGGAAGGCACAGACTCAGACTGGGCACCGGGCCAGACCCACGGCTGAGAAACACGCTTCCAGAATGTTCATGTCCCCACCGTGGCTCAGCCTCCAGAGCAGACCGGGTTTACCAGCCTTTGCAACTTTCCCACGAGACTGACGAGAACTAAGAAGGAGGGACGGTCTCTCCCTTCCACTCCGGGGGCTGGCCGTCCAGTGACACAGGTCCTGGCGCCTGTAACGGCTGTCGGGGCAGACGGTCCCCTCTTCCCTCCCGCGTGCTTCGGCTGCTCTGATACCAGTTAAATGGACATCAAACAGGAGGTTAATAGGAGAAGATGTATTTAATTTTGTACTTGAGCGCGCCCCCAGAAAAGATGAGACCAAAAGAAACGGCCAGCCAGGTGGGCATGGCTCAGTGGCTGAGCGTCGACCTGTGACCCAGGAGGTCACGCTCTGTTTCCTGGGCAGGGCACATGCCTGGGTTGTGGGCTCGATCCCTAGTGGGGGCCGTGCAGGAGGCAGCCGGTCACTTTTTCTCTTTCATCATTGAAGTTTCTATCTCTCTCTCCCTCTCCCTTCCTCTCTGAAGTCAATAAATAAGAGAGAGAGAGAGAGAACCAAAGCAGGAGGCTTCTATATATTTTTAGTCAAAGGAACCATCCGTTTGTGAAGAACTGAAAGACAGAGGTTTGGGTTTGGGGTAGTAAACAGGTGAAGTTACAGAAACAGCCCTTCTCTCCCCCCCCCCCCCCTTTTTCTCACTGAAAACATCAGTGGAATTTCCTCCATCGGTGTCATGTCAGCGGATGGGTCCCTGATTGGAGTCAGTTTGGCAAAAGGTATTGACAGGGGAACTGGGTGCTTCCTGCCGTGCACCTCACACCGAGGAGACGCAGCTTGTCTCTGCCCCAGCGAGCAGGGTAAGACCCTCGGGAAGAATCCACCTTCCTCTGACCATTTCAGCTCCCAGCCTGGCTCTCACCTGGGCCCCGAGAGGTGACAAAACCCCAGCTGCCCCTGAAAAGACAGGGCCCCCTGAGCTCCTGGCGCCCCACCCCCTTCTTCTCTCGTGTTGTGTCTAAGGTTAGAAACAGGTGGCTCACCCTCCAAACCGCCTAAGATCTATTTTTCTTGATCTCCAGCATCTTTTTTACTCTTTAATCTTTATTGTTAAAAGTATTATGTGTCCTCCCTTTCCCCCATTGACTCCTGCCCCCTCCCCTGCCCCAGGCCTTCACCACCCGAGCCTGTGTCCATGGGCGATGCATATGTGCATACAAGGTTTTAGTTGATCTCTTCCCACTCCCCCATCCTCCCCTGCCTTCCCTCTGAGATTCCACAGTCTGTCCCATCAGCATGTGTTTGAATCAGTTGGAACTTTATTTTAAAGTAGGGGTATTGCTACCGAAACCGGTGTGGCTCAGTGGATAGAGCGTCGGCCTGCAGACTCAAGGTCCTAGGTTCGATTATGGTCAAGGGCATGTACCTTGGTTGAGGGCACATCCAGAGTGGTTGAGGGCACATCCTCTTCCTTCCTCTTTGTGAAAATCTCAATAAAATATATTTAAAAATAAATAAATAAAGTAGGGGTATTGTACACTTTAAAAATGCATCTTTTCCGCTTCCTTAAAATATATATATATATATATATATAGATAGATAGATAGATAGATAGATCGATCTGAATCTAACTGCAATGGGTCATTTCTACCACAGGGTGGCAGCTTAGGGGCTGGATGAATGGCTGAGACACAGTGTGCCATTCTGGTCCTCTGTGTCCCTGCCACACCCACCTCTGTCCCCAAAGCTGAGACTGAGCATCATTTGCATTTCACAGGCACTTGCTGGATAGGTTTTATTACGATAGAGACACTGTTCTCCAGGCAAAGGCTGCTATCAAGAGAGGGAGCGGAGGAAATACCGAGAGCAAGTTGGTTTTCAGAAACTAACACCGCCTAGCTGGCATGGCTCAGTGGTTTAAGCATCAACCTATGAACCAGGAGGTCATGGTTCAGTTCCCAGTCAGGGCACATACCCGGGTTGTGGGCTCATTCCCCAGTGTGGAGTGTGCAGGAGGCGGCTGATCCATGATTATCTCTCATCATTGATGTGTTTTTTTCTCTCACTCTCCCTTCCTCTCTGAAATCAATAAAAAACAAACAAACAAACAAAAAACGTATTTAAAAAAAAAAAATAGCAACATTAAGAACTTTTCCGGGTGAATGCCACTTGCTCTAAAAATAAGAATCATAGTAAAATAAAGTCGCTGTATTAAAAGAATATGCCCACTTGGGCCATTGGTCTCCGTTGAGTTTGTGCCCTGTTTACCCCCTCCCTCTGCGAGATGGTTCACCCCCAGGATTTCAGCTCCCATCCTGTTCCCAGCTGAGCTGTGTCCCTCCAGAATTCACGGTGAAGCCCTCACCCCCGAGTACCTGGAAGGGTGGCTGTGCTTGGAGACGGGGACTTTGAAGGATTGATTAAGTGAAGTTGGGGTCCTTAGAGGGAGTCCTCGTGCCTTCTGGCGCGTGTCCTTGTGAGAAGAGGAGGTCGGGACACAGAGAGAGAGCCACAGGGACATGTGTGCACAGGGGCACGGCCCTGTGGAGCAGCAGCAGGAGGGCTGCCGCCTGCAGGCCAACGAGCGGGGCCTCGGAGGGCACCAGCCCTGCCGGCACCTCCTCTTGGGGCTCCGGCCTCCAGAGCTGTGAGACTGGGAATCTCTGTTGTCCAACCAGCCAAGCTGCGGTCTGTGGTGATGGAGCCCCAGCAAACGAATGCACATCTCTCTGCTCCAGATCCCAAACCCATGTCCCAGCCCTCAACCAAACGTCCTGCAGCCCACACTGCGGCCAGAAGCAAAAGTCTCCCGGGGTTGTGCAAGGGTGCATTTGGGGTGTTTCTCTCTTCTCTGCGTCCAGCACAGAAAAGGAACGGGTCCGGTTTCTGAGTGGAGAAGCTGGAGATTAAGAAATAAAAGAAAGAAAACAAGACTCAGAAATAGAAGCAAGCTGGGATCCAGGTGGGACACTGCCTCTCTGATGGAGGGACAGGACCCCGAGCCCACGCAGGGCATTTATTTTATACCCCAAATTCCAGGAAGTATCACCAAAACTTAGGATCAAAGGAGCTTATTTGCATTCTTGAGTAGGCCCTAGCATTCCTGGTGCTTGGCTGAATTTACATATCTAAGCCCACTACCTCCAGCACCTGGGCTGATATGAAGGCCAAGCTGATAACACTCTTTCCTTTTTGGCAAAGTGTGTTCCCGGGGCGCAGCTCTGCCTGTCGCCCTGAGTTCAGCTGACGATAACTAAAGAAATGCCCACGTGCTTTTTCTAGGTGCTATCTACAGGTGCCGGGACAGGCGTTGGCTATGGTGGGAGGGTCTGGGTGTGGTTAGATTCGCAGCCACAGGGAGAGCCGTCTGAGCGGGCGGGTCGTGGGGAGATCAGGAAGGGCTGTGAAGCAGTAGGTTTTCCGCAGGCCAGCAAAGATTTTCAGACAAAGTGCCTTTTGGGGAAGATGAACCCTGTAACTGTTTCCTTTCCTTATTAGGAGCTGTTCACATGCTTGACGAGTGGCTTGTAGTCTTTGAATCCTCATGTCCTGCCCACCCAGCACAGCCGACCACAATACACAACTGTTGATGGCAATGGACTCAAGTCATCCACTCCACATTGGAGCACAAGGCAGCCCAGCCTGAGTCAGCATTGTTCAGGCTGTGCAAACTCACCCATGGTGTGCGCTAAGTGCCTTGGTGGGGGAAAGGCCTGGGTTTGGGCCTGAGGCAGGGGATGTAGCAGACAAACCTAGGGACACAAAGAGTTCTACCTTGGTCAGGTCCAGCACTGGGATCCCTGCGGCCATGGGGAGTCCACCTAATGGCCTCAAAAAAGTGACCACGTACATGGCTCCCCAATCTGCAGGTAAGACAGTTTGGGCTGGGCTCAGCATGGAGATTCTTCTGGCCTGAACTGAGCTCACTAACAGCTCTGTATTCAGCAGCCACATAGGCTGGAGGCAAGCTGATCTAGGGTGGCCTCCCCGGCTCATTTCTGCTCCACAAGGCTCTAATCCTCCAGTAGATCTTCCCGTTTGCCCACACGGCAGCTGAGCAGGGTTCTAGGAGAGAGCAGATGTGCACAAGGCTTCTGCAGCCTAAACCTTGAACCTGGTACCTGTCATCTGTTTTGGGCAAAGCAAATGAAAAGCCCCACCCAGATTCAGAGATTTGGGAGATATATGCTGATTCTTCTTCTTCTTCTTCTTCTTCTTCTTCTTCTTCTTCTTCTTCTTCTTCTTCTTTTTATATATTTCATTGATTTTTTTTTTTTTTAAGAGAGGAAGGGAGAGGGATAGAGAGTTAGAAACATCAGCTGCCTCCTGCACATCCCCAACTGGGGACATGCCCACAACCAAGGTACATGCCCTTGACCGGAATCGAACCTGGGACCCTTCATTCCGCAGGCCGATGCTCTATCCCAGTGGTTTGCAAACTGCAGCTCGCAGGCCACATGAGGCTCTTTTGCCCCTTGTGTGAGGCTCTTCCACAAAACACCACATACAGGCGCGCAGGTATAGTGCGATTGAAACTTCGTGGCCCATGCGGAGAAGTCGGTTTTCTGCTCTCAAAAGAAATTTCAATCGTTGTATTGTTGATATTTGACTCTGTTGACTAATGAGTTTGCCGACCACTGCTCTATCCACTGAGCCAAAACAGTCAGAGCGCCACTTCTTTTTTTTTTTAATTATTATTATTGTTTTGAGAGAGAGAGAGAGAGGGAGAGAGAGAGAGAGAGAGAGGGAGAGAGGGAGAGAGAGGCAGGCATGAACAATGAGGCTGAGAGAGAACCAACAGTCAGCTGCCTCCTGCACGCCCCCTACTGTCATGTGCCCTGACCAGGAATGGAACCCTGACCTCCTGGTTCATAGGTTGATGCTCAACCATGGAGCCAGGCCGGCCAGGCTAGATGCTACTTCCTGGCAGGAGGACCTGCAAAGCACACTGAAAAGGGGAGAATGGGGGAGGCGGGGAGGACTGTGGCCACTTTTGTAACCTAGTGCAGTGATGATTCCTTTTTTGTGCAAAAAAAACAAAGCTGAGCTTCGGAGAAACTGAGTCGCCTTTCTGTGGGCGGCACATGGCAGGGCCCGCACGCTCCAGCTCCTAACCGCTTGTGAGGAACGCCCGGGATTTCACGCTGCTGGCACCGCTATCCCTCTCTCCGTAACCTCACGGGATCCACAGATTGGAGGAGGGAGGGACAGGAAGTTTACGAGGAGCAAACACTTCTGAAGAGATCTCAACTGTGACGGATTGCTTCCTGAGACCCACACAGAAAAAATCATTTCACTTCTTCTTGGCAGCATCTGGGGCTAAGAATGCCCCCCTCCCCGGCCAAAAAAAAAAAAAAAAAAAAAAAAAATATTCCATCCGCCCGCACATTTCCTCATCCTTCGGAGAGAGATAAACATGAAAAAGCCAGGCGTTCTGTTTACCACCGGCTGTTTGGGATACGAGCGCGTGGCCATGGAGCCGGCCGCAGTGTTTGTGAGCGGCCGTGGCGGTGGCCGCTTCCTCCGGTGACCACGCCGCCGCCACATCCTGCAAGAGGACACGTGGGCATCCCCCCGGCTCAGAACCCTCCCCAGATCGCCGCCGAAACAAGCCAATTCGGAGCTGGGCAGCACCGATGGGCTGGGCGTTGGGGGTTGAAGGCCTGGGGCGGGAGCCCACGGTTTCTGAGACCCCGGGGATGGGACGGGGCAAAGCCAGCCGTGCTCACCGGATGGCTGTGCGGCCAGCGGTGGGCGCTGCGCCGCCGCTCAGTGCAGGGAGCGGGCGGGACTGGGCACGGGGTCCGGAGATGCACGGGCATCGACAAAGGGCGGGCGTGGCTGCCAGAAGCCGACATCGCTAGGGCCAGGAGCTCTGGTCTGTCAAGGGGCTTACGGGTGAGCAACAGAGACATGGCTGTTGCACCCCCAGACGGAAGTGAGTCGGTCTGTCTTACCAACACCAGTGGAATGCCATGCCGACCCCCAAACTTGCCTGCGGCGGGACTCACCTGGGGAGCCCGTGCACCGCGCAGCTCCCGGGCCCTGCTCAGCGATGCTCGCTCTGCGGCAGGCCCGGGGGGCCCGGGTCTGTGTGTCTAACAAAACCCCAGCGGGTTGGGAGGTCCAGGCAGGTGTGCCAAGGGGACGCCCCTCATCCTAACCTCGGCCTCCTCCAATGGGCTCTGGAATTGCTCCTCCCAGCCCCTCCACCCCTCATCCTTTTCTCTGCAAAATACATTCCTCTCCTTCGTTCTCTAGACTTGTCTTTGGATGTTGGCTATACCTTGCCTGTCCTGAATGGCAATTCTGTGCTGTTCCCAAATAAACGCATGTTTTTGCTGATAAAGTAACTCTTTATTATATATATATTTTAGGTTGACAATGGAAGGTGCACAGTGTTTTCTTCCTCAGATGAGGCAAGTCTGATGCTGGAGGCACTGATCCCAGGGTGGGCTGTGTTTGCTCACACTGCTGACACCAAATGCGTGGGGCCTTCTGCCTCCGATAGTTACCATGGCCACGAGCCGGTTACTCATGTTAGTCACAGGGAAGGAGACAGGCAGGCCAGACGTTCTATGCACTGGTCGTCGGGGGGGATGGGGGGGGGGGAGGAAGCTTCACCAGGAAGCTGCAACGTCGACCTCCACAGGGACCCGCCGCCCAGCCCCTGCAGGTCACTGGGGGCAGGAGTCACATAAAAGGGAGGAGGGTGCATACGCAGTCAAGTCGGGGTGGCACAGGGAAGAGGCCTGTCAGTCTAATCCGGGGAACAGATAATTGACTACAGGGAGAGGAGACACCGCAAGTGCTCACAATCCTGAAGGATTCATTGGATAAGCTCCTACTTAAAATCCCCAGAACAAAGGATTCTCTTCCTCCGCCCCCGCCCCCCCTCTCTCGTTTCTCTTGCTTTGCTCCTGCTTCCTTGCCCTGGCCCATGCTCCCATGCCCAGGCAGAGCCCACCTGCACACCTGCAGCTGGAACACAGGCTCACCTAACCAGATGCCCTGCTGGGCTGAGCAAATATGGGCCAGAAGCTCGGGGCACTGGCTTTGATCCTACTTCTGCTGAGGGAGATGGAGGGTTCAATCCCACAGAAATAAAGCTGTGCACCATGCCTCATCCTCCTGGGGGGGGGGGGGGGGTGTGGCTCCGGAAGTTCTTATTCCCACTGCACCCCAAGAAGCCCACTGCCGCCGGCAACAGGTGGGGGTGCGGAAGTCACCAATTCGCCCAGCTCCGGATCCTCACCGGGCGTCTAACAATGCAGTCCATTCAATGCTGACACCCACTGCCCGGCCTTAGCCTCAGAGCCCCGCTGTGCGGGCTCAGCCCACAGGACGCCCCACTTCGAACGCCCGGGTGGCCTCCACGTCTGACCATCATGGTTACAAAGTTGAGGTGCTCCCACCGCCTCGCCTCCCTTTAGGTTGTGTCGTTTGCTAGAACGGTTCACGAAACTCCAGAAAACACTCCACTCCTAGGGGTTTATTGTAAAGGATGCCAACAAACGGGCTCGGGAAGGTTGCACAGGGCAGGCCTGGAAGAGTCCTGAGCACAGGAGTTTCTGTGGATTTGGGGGTGCACAACTCTCCTGGCACCTGGATGGGCTCCCATCTCAGAAGTCCCCCCACCCCATCACTTAGGGGTTTCCATGGAGGTTCCATGACAAACACACCCGCGATTACATGGTTGGCCACTGATGATGAAGCTCCACCCCCAGCCCCTCTCTCCTACCTGGAGTCTGAGGCTGAGGCTGGGTGTGCCAACCCTCCCATCACAGGCGTGGTTTCTCTGGCAAGCAGCCCCCATCCTGAAGCTACCACCTGGGCCTCCCTAAGAGGAGCCTCATTAGCATAAACTCCCGTAAGGAAGAAGGGGCGTCTTATGAACCAAGGAAGACACTTGTATCACTCAGACAAGGCGAAAGGCATTGGCAGCCCTGTGTCTGAAACCGGGGACAAAACCCCAATACCATCCCCTCTGTGAGAATAAGCAAGTCATCTTTTCTGTCAAAGAACAGTTTAGACGGCCGCCATTTTGGACTGCATGACTTGGCAGCTGCCATGTTGGCCGCATGGCTTGCAGCTCCCCTGGGGACTGCCATCTTGAAACAGCAAAGACCAACGAGTCCCTCTGAATTAGCCAATCACAAAAGACTGTGCGCCTGAGCTCCAATCAAGAGCAAGGGACAGGTCACATGAGTCAGGGACTATAAACTCAAAGTAGCCCACCTGCTTGGTGTGCATGCGTTTCCAGACCACATGTGTGCACCCTTCTACATAGATGTGAATACATTTGCCTTGCTGCCTGCCTCCTGAGTATGTTTTTTGTTCTACCAGGACCCCTGACTTGGGGGGCTCGCCTTATTTCTAACAGCCCTAGCATGCCCCACAGGAGCAGGGAAAAGGGACACAAAACTGCTCTCCCAGCTCACAGTGGCAGAGCTGTTAGCCTTCGATGAGGTCTCTGAGGTCACTGGCATTCACGTCAGTAATCACCTCTACTGCATCTCCTACAGCTCTCTTTTTGGTTGGAATCTTCCAGAACCAGAGCCCTCACTATTTATAGCAGAAAACTCATTTCCCCATGAGTCACTTCCTCTCTTCAAGAGACTTCTGGGTCTGCACAGGCCTGTCTCCTCCCCTGACCCCAGGGGTCCCTGCTGTTGTCTGTCGCCCAGAGACTGGGGCAATTTTGCTTTGGCTGGACCCAGACCTCAGAGCCAGAGACATCATTTGGAGGGCCCAGGTCAAAATGAAAATATGGAGCCTGGTTACAAACAAACAAACAAACAAACTGGAAGAAAAATGCCATTGAAGACCCTAAAAAATAAAGCTTTTTCTTTCTTCTGCCGTCTCTTGATTTGGCATGGTGGTTTCTGCTTGCACCGAGCCCTGTGCTAACCCTGAGGGGACAGAGCGCCCCTTGCTGTCCCCTGTGATGTACAGAATAGTGGCTACAGTTAACAATACTGTATGGTGTGTTTTAAAGTTGCTAAGAGAGTAGATCTTAAAGGTTCTCATCATAAGAAAAAAAGTGTAGCTATGGGTGGTGATCGATGTTAACTGGACTCAGTGTACTGAACGTTTCTCAATATATATTTATATCGAAACATTATATTGTACACCTGAAACCAATATAATGTTCCATGTAAATTGTATCTCAATTTTGAAAAAAATAATGAAGTACTGACACATGTTACAGCGTGAGTGAACCTTCAAAACATAAAACTGGAGGCCTGGTGCATGACATTCGTGCACTGACAGGGGAGGGGGTCCCTCAGCTCGGCCTGTGCCCCTTAGCAGTCTGGGAGCCCTCAGGGGGTACCCAACTGACAGCGTCAGCCCAGCTCATGGTTGAGCGGTGCTCCCCCTGTGGTAGCATACTGACCACCAGGGGGCAGCTTCTGTGTTGAGCGTCTGCCCCCTGGTGGTCAGTGTGCATCATAGCGACTGGTCATTCCACCGTTGGGTCTATTTGCATATTAGCCTTTTATTATATAGGATGTCCAGTTCCGGCCAGCATGGCTCAGTGGTTGAGTGTTAACCTATGAACTAGGAGGTCATGGTTTAATTCCCAGTCAGGGCACG
Organism: Pipistrellus hanaki; assembly: GCF_964339955.1. Taxonomy (NCBI): domain Eukaryota; kingdom Metazoa; phylum Chordata; class Mammalia; order Chiroptera; family Vespertilionidae; genus Pipistrellus; species Pipistrellus hanaki. The sequence goes on from NC_140503.1 coordinate 3,582,115, forward strand.
TGCCCAGGTTGTAGGCTCGATCCCAGTGTGGGGGTGCAGGAGGCAGCCGATCAATAGTTCTCTCTCATCATTGATACTTCTCTCTCATCATTGATGTTTCTCTGTCACTCTCCCTGCCAGGGTTTGGGGGTTGGGTGGGGCGGAGAGAGGAGTAGGGGCTAACTGCCTACCAGGTACAGGGTGTTCTTTGGGGGTGACGAGCAGGCTTGGGGACGCAGGTAGAGATGGTGGTTGCACAGCCCTGTGAATGTACCACGTGCCACTGGATTGTACGCTTTAAAATGGCAGATGGAGGTGAGTGTGGATTTCACCTTAATTTAAAGAAGAGACGATTCTGGGATCCTTTGAGGACAGAGCCAGATCTCGGTGCAACCACCTCCGGCCGCTCAGGAACCGGCCCTGGCCCGCCCTGCCCCTTCCCAGCTGACTGTGGGCGTGGAGGCCACAGCACTAGACAGACCGTCTCCCCCCAGTGACCACCCCAGGCCACTTGTCCCTCCGCCGCTCCTTCCCAGGACAACGCCCTTCCCTCCCTCGGTGAGCGAGGGAGCGGCTTCCAGCTCCTATTTTGGGAGCCAGCGCGGAGCAAACGGCACCATATAGGGAGACGTTCTCCGCGAAGACACGGAGACAGGGGGCTGGGGGACGGGGAGGAGGGGGGTGAGTGGCCGGCCTGGCCTGGGCTGGAGGAAGCAGCTCTTCAAAGGCTGCTGGGCTGCCGCCAGGCTTCCTGCGGCCTGGCCTCCGGCCCCGGCTTTGTCTTCGCAGCCGGACAGTCGACAGCCGGGTGTGAGGGCGTGAGTCACACGCTGGGGCATCCGAAGGAGGGAACTCTCCTGCGGGCGGTTCTCTCGTTTTCCTGGAGGGCCCTGGGGAAGGGGCTACCTTCCCGCCCTCTTTGGATGCAGAGGCTGGAGGGGGTGGGCTGGGGGCTGGGGGGCTGGGGGGCTGTGGGGCCGGGGAGCTGCGGTGCTGGGGGGCTGGGGAGCTGAGGGCCTAAGGGGCTGGGGGGCTGGGGGCCTAAGGGGCTAGGAGGCTGGGGGTCTGGGGGGCTAGGGGCCTAAGGGGCTGGGGGGCTGAGGGCTGCGGTGCTGGGAGGCTGGGGGGCTGAGGGACTCGGGGCTGGGGGCAGGGGGTTGGGGAGCTGGGGGGCTGGGGAGCTTGGGGCCTAAGGAGCTGGGGGGCTGGGGGGGCTGGGGGCTGCGGTGCTGGGAGGCTGGGGGGCTGGGGGCTGCGGTGCTGGGAGGCTGGGGGGCTGGGGCGGGGGGTTGGGGGCCTGGGGGGATGGGGAGCTGGGGGCATAGGGGGCTGGGGGGCTGGGGGGACTGGCGGGCTGGAGGACTGGGCGGCTGGGAGTCAGGGTTGTGGAGGTGGGGGCGGAGCTGGCATTGGGGTGCTGACCTACTGGGTGACCTCAAGCAAGGCCCTCACTTTATTTATTATTTATTTTTTTTAAAAAACATATTTTACTGATGCCAGCGAGGAAGGGAGAGGGACAGAGAGATGGAAACATCAGTGATGAGAGAGAACCATGGGCCGGCTGCCTCCTGCACGCCCCACACTGGGGATCGAGCCTGCAACACAGGCATGTGCCCTGACCAGAATCGAACCCCGGGACCTCTCGGTCCACGGGCTGACTGACGCTCTATCCACAGAGCCACACCAGCTAAGGCGAGGCCCTCTCTTCAGATGCAGGCTGAGGAGGCCTCCTGCAGCCGGAGCGAACCGGGAGAACGGGTGGAGCTTTGAGTCTAAGCTGCCAGCCCCCAAAGGCCCGAGGACAGAGCTCTGGGCAGTCGCCTCCCTGCTCAGCTCTCCCCTTCCAGCAGGTGACGTCACACACGCGAGCATCTTCGTGCTGCCGCCGGCGCCACGGCCAGGCTGCCCACTGCGGACTCCAGCCCCGGCCCCCGGGAGCCGGGCAGAAAGGCCGTCTCCCCAACGAGACCCTGTCCCCACCCCTGCCCCCACCCCTGTCCCCACCCCTGTCCCCACCCCGTCCCCACCCCTGTCCCCACCCCTGCCCCCACCCCTGCCCCCACCCCTGCCCCCACCCCTGTCCCCACCCCGGCCCCGTGTGGCCTTGGGGACATCGCGATTGTTCTGATCTGAAGTTTTTGTGGGAATCTCTGCAGGGCAGTGAGCGCCCAGGAGCAGTGTTGTGGAAACGGAAGGCATTTAGCTCAAAGCATCACAGCCTAGACTTGGCCGGCTTGGGGGGATTCCTGGAGGAGCCTCACAGCGAGCAGTTGAAGGCGGATGCCGGGGCGGTGGTGCGGGCAGAGGGCCCAGGAGGAAAAGCTAAGGTGGGCCCTGCCCCCCACCCCACCTCCCCCCGCCGGAGCCCAGTTCATTGTTTTCAAATGTATCCAAGATTTGGTTTGGGTCCGCGCGGTCAGAGGACAGACGGGAGCGGACAGCGTGGGAAAGGGGTGTGTGACTCACAGACTCACAGCCCTCAGGAGGCAGGGGCTGGGGGCCCTGGGGGCCGGGGGGTGGGGAGCAGCAGGGGTGAGCAGGATGCGGGGCGGGGCCGGCGCCTGCCACAGTCTTCCTGGTGGTTAATGTGGGTTAGAATGGGTGAGGCATGGCAGGGGCACCACGTGAGTTCAGGACTGAACCCTTTGGACAGTTCCGGCAGAGCCTGGACGGCAGGGGGTCCCTGGCTGTCTGCTATGGGCCCTAGGAGATGTAGGGCCGGGCCAGGATGACTGGGTGTGAGAGTTTGGTAAAGGAGGCGGGCGAGCACGTTGGCTGCCATCTCCGGGAATTCGCTGAAAGGTCCCCAAGGCCCCAGGATGCCACCGCGTCGTTAAATACAGAGAACGGCCCTGGCCAGTGCGGCTCAGTGAGTGAGGCTGCTGCCCCGACACTGAAGGGGCGAGTTTCTAGCCAGGGCACGCGCTAGGCTGCGGGCTCCGTCCCCGGCCCCAGTCGGGGTACTGGGGTGCCATCCCCAGCCCCAGTTCCCGCTGGCTGTCGGGAACCACCTGGCAGCCGCTTTTATACCTTCTTCCTCCCAGTGAGAGTCCCTGCGTCTCACTGCCCTGGTTTTTGTTAGGCGATTTTAGCGATGGATAAGCTGCGTCCTATACACCTGTTAACGTAAAAAGGCATTCAAGCCTTAAAGGATTTTTGTGCGTTTATTTGAGCCAAACTGTCCACAGTCCCCGGGAAGCAGGGCCTCAGCAGGCTGGGGTAATGTCCGGAGAAAGGCGGCTTTTCGCCTCGTTTCACATCTGACAAGCCAGAGAGGAGCCGGAGTGGGTGACATGACCTCCACTGGGGACAGGTCAGGGAGGCGGGAGATGGCGGCGAGGGGAGGCCTCTGGGACTGGATAAAAAGTAAATGACAGACATACACTTCTTTCCCTCGGGCGGGTCAGGGTAGGGAACCGTCAGTAATTAGCTCAGTAACAATGAGGGGATGTGTGGACTCCGCGGAGCCGTGCCCGTGCTTTGGCGAGTCCGGAAAAACGGAAATTACTGGGACATTCCAACGAGATGCTCTCATGGATGCAAAAAGACAACAGGCTCGGTGAAGGTACAGGTTGACCTTGTCAGGGGAGGTACCGGCCTCGGACCTGCCTGTCCACCATCACTGCTTTTCGTTAAGAGTTTTCACTTCAGACCGTCCCCGTGGTGACTTTAGGTCTTAGAGCTTGCAAGGCCGCCATGCAGGCCTCCCCTGAGCTGGTGAGGTGGCCTGTGGCCCCTTCCGTCCACACATGCTTTGTACCAGTGACGTTTATAACTAACTCTGTGCATGTGCAGTTCTGCATATACTAGAGGCCCGGTGCATGAATCCATGCATAGGTGGAGTCCCGATGGGGGGAGGGGGGAGAGGCGGGATATGATTGGCCCTCCGGGTGGGAGGTAGGACGCCCTTGCCAGCCTGGGATCCGGATCCATCCCACTGACGTTCCCACTGGCTGCCGGGAGCCACCTGGCGGCCCCTTTTATAGCCTTTCTTCCTTGTGGAGCGTCTAGGGAGGGGAGGCAGCCGCGGTGCCCAAGCCCCATCTCCAGGAGGCTGGTGGCGCTGTCGAGATCATGCTGGCAGCTCTGGTCTATCGGCGCCTGGCCCGTTCTCTAGAGATTGGACTTGCAGGACTATTGAGGGAGTGAGTGGCTGCTGCAGGGCTGGTGGGCTGCCAGGATGCCAGGAGGGGGTGGCACTTTCCCTGTCGGAGCACACTGACCACCAGGGGGCCGCTCCTGCATTGAGCGTCTGCCCCCTAGTGGTCAGTGTGTGTTATAGTGGCCAGTCGTTCGGTCGTTTGGTCATAATGGTCACTTAGGCCTTTATACAATATATATAGATGTTGAGAGCCGATTGCTCAGTAGTGATCAGCAGCCACTGCACAAGCCCCGTTCCTGCTTGTTCCTCACCAGCCAGGACAATGGGAGCGTCCCACCTCCCGCTTCCCACAGGTGCAGGTCAGGGGTGAGGGGACAGCAGGCTTTCAGAGGCGTCCCCGCCCATTAGGGAAGGCTGTCCCGTGGTCGGTGTGTTTGTGGGTAGAATTCTCTTCCTGGCACAGGTCAACCCTGGCCTGTTCTCTGGAGATTATTGAGGGAATAAGTGGCTGCTGCAGGGCTGTGGGCTGCCAGGATGCCAGGAGGGAGCTCCCCAGGCACAGAGCTCAGGAGGCCTGGCTGGTGGCCAGTGCCTGCTGCACGCGGGGCAGACACACAAGTGGACTGCATGACCATAGAATGATCCCAAACGTCCCGCAACGATGCTTTGGGTAAATAGATTGTGGAACAATCCGCCAATGAAATACTCTGCAACCACTAGGAAGGTAGGGCGGAGAACACTCTTTACCGTCCCAAGAAAACTGCCGGAGAAAGCTACGAAATAGCAAGCACATTAGCAACACCTTTGTGATAAAAAAAATAAAATAATAATAAGTAAAAAAAGCCACTCAAAATATATTCCACAGCCGGATAGCTGCCGATGGGACCCCTGCGTTTCACAGAAGCAGTGTGTCCCGGTCTATGTTTGGGTTTTTCCCGGGACCTCATTGTCCGAAGGGAGAATTGCTCTGGTTCTGACTGTGTCATAGCGGCGGGCAGACCGGGCAGGGCGCACTCAGGTGCGGACTCAGAGCCATGCTTTGCTGCTGGGGAGCCAGAGGGCTCCCCGAAGATTAGCCCCGCCTCATGGTCCACTCCGGTAGGGCATCTCACCAGTGTAGACATTCACACACGCCACCCACGTGGCGGATCCGATCGCAAAGACACTTGACCTAACATGGTACGGTGGGACATTTTTCACGTGCGGAGTTTCACACAGTCACGTTTAAAATGCACATCACGCCAAAACCGGTGTGGCTCAGTGGATAGAGCGTCGGCCTGTGGACTGAAAGGTCCCGGGTTCGATTCCGGTCTGCGGCATGTACCTTGGTTGCAGGCACATCCCCAATAGGAGGTGTGCAGGAGGCAGCTGTCGGTGTATCTCTCTCATGGATGTTTCTAACTCTCTGTCCCTCTTCCTTCCTCTCTGTAAAAAAATCAATAAATATATATATATATATATATATATATATATATATATATATATATATATATATTTTAATGCACATCACGTCGGTGGCCGTGGCTGGAAGGCCGGGAGGGGGAGGTTGCGGGAAAGACAAAACCGCCTGAGGAGCCGCCGCAATGAATGAAGTTCCTCCTGGACGTTTCCGGAAACCGCCGGCCGCCGGCGAGGAAGGAGGGCAGCCATTCCACGGGCTTTGCAGCCCTCGGGAACTCACTCACGTGGCCCCACATCAATCACTCACCATGTCCGGCCGCAGCTCCCCGGGGGCAGCGCAGACACGGCTGTGGCCCCACGCCAAAGGGGAAGCCAGGCCAGCCCGATCCCTGGGGCGGACGCTGATGGGTGTGTGTCTGTGTGTGTGTGTGTGTGTGTGCGCGCGAGCCTGGCCTTGGCCCCTTCCCCGGCGGGTCATCCAGAGTGGGGTGGGGTGGTGTTTAACTCGCAGGCAAAGCTGGCTCCCAAAGAAGGGCTCAGGCCCCTCCGCCACAGCCCTGCATCCTGTAATGAAAACCACAGGAACTCGGACCTGAGGACAAAGCCTCAGCGAGAACCGGAGACCTGGAGGCGTGAGCCCGCCCAGCATCTCCTCCTCCGCCAGCTCCCCCTCCCCCCGCCACCCCTCCCCGGCGGGCAGCCGCTCCAGCAAACACAGCCATCAATGGAGGGGGAGGGGGGAAAGTCTGGGGGTGTACTCTGGTTCGTCTCACTGCATTTTAGGAGACATTTGCTGCGTGTGCACCACAGTCCGGGCGCACAGCAGGTGTTGGCGACAGAACTCAGACCCATTTCCTCCTCCTCAGAGGTTCTGGCGAAGAAGGGGAGACGGGGCCCGGCCGGCGTGGCGCAGCAGCTGAGCATCGCCCTATGAACCAGGAGTCACGGTTTGATTCCCGGGCAGGGCACATGCCTGGGTTGCAGGCTCCATCCCCAGTGGGGGGCGTGCAGGAGGCAGCCGATCAATGATTCTCTCTCACCATTGATGTTTCTATCTCTCTCTTCCTCTCCCTTCTTCTGTTAAATTAATAAAAAAAAGGGGGGGAAACATGTAAAAAGAATCAATTAACCAAGTCATCATGATCCTTGTCACCCTGTCTGCATCCCAGCCACTGACACCGACCGAGTGCCTGCGGCGCCTGGTTTACTGCTCCTGGACATATCCTTCATTTAATTCCCACACTGTGTACGAGGGAGCTCCCATGGTTACCCGGCCTCAGAGGAGAAAGCAGAGGCTTCACAAGGTTAACTGATTCCTTAACACAGTGGTCGGCACACTCATCCGTCCACAGAGCCAAATATCAACAGCACAACTACTGAAATGTCTTTGGAGAGCCAAGTGTTTTAAACTTAAACTTCTTCTGACGCCACTTCTTCAACATAGACTCGCCCGGGCTATGGTATTTTGTGGAAGAGCCACACTCAAGGGGCCAAAGAGCCGCAGGTGGCTCGCGAGCCGCGGTTTGCCGTCCACGGGCTTAACATCTTCTAGCCGACTTGGCAGACCCAGGATGCGAGCCGGAGCCTGTCTCCAGAGCCTCTGCTCATGTCCACCACCTCACGGTGAAATAGGAGCTGAGCGAACTCTCCTGGGGCAGTGACAGGCCGAGGAGCCACTCTGAGAAGGAAATCAAGGAAGGCTCAGTGGAGGAGGGGGCGCTGAGGCCTGGCCTCGAATGATGAGCTCATCTCCAAAAGGGGAACCAGAGGGGGATCGCCTTCTGCCCTGAAGGAGCCTCCTGAGCTGGGCCAGCGGCTGGGCCGGAGCCGCTGAGAGAGTAACTCCGAATCGGGCGCGGCCTAAAACACGGACTTCCCTGTGTGGCCACGCACTCTCCCACCTTCCAACAGGCTGCTCCCGGGTGGACCTGTTATGTAACTGGGATCACGTATCTAATCTCGAATTCCCGCTCGGAAATTGGAGCGTCGCCCGTGCTCCGTGTAACACCCAGGTGTCACGTTGCTTCCCCCGCACGGGCTGTGCGGATGGAGGACCAGCCCGGAGTGAAGGCTGGCCCCTGGGGACACGCTCCTGCCTGAGGGATCGCTGGGTGACAGGGGATCATGCTCTGAGGTTGCTGTCCCAAACAGGGCCTGTTCAAGGTGCCAACACAAAGGCCTTAGAGTCTTTGGGGGGGGGGGGGGGGAACTTGTGCTGCCTGAAGGGGTCCCACATTCCCTGTGCCCCCCCCACCCCCCCAGGAGTCTCTTCTTCACGCGGCTTGGTGAGAGGGAGGCTGGGGGCGTGGGCAGGGCTCGGTCCGGGAGGGCTGGAAGCCTTTCCTCAGAGCTTGGTCTCGCCCTGCGTGTGCTGGGCACCCCTCACCAGTCTTGAAAGAAAACAATCAGCCCGGCCGGCAGGGCTCAGTGGTGGAGCATTGACCTTTGAACCAATGCCCAGTCAGGGCACATGCGTGGATTGCAGGCTTGATCCCCAGTGAGCGGCATGCAGGAGGACTCTCTCTCATCATTGATGTTTCTGTCTCTCTCCCCCTCTCCCTTCCTCCTGACATCAATAAAATATATTTTATAAATAAATACACACACACACACACACACACACACACACACTAGAGGCCCGGTGCACGAAATTTGTGCATGGGGGGAGGGGGGTGTCCCTCAGCCCTGCCTGCACCCTCTCCAATCTGGGATCCCTCGAGGGATGTTTGAATGCCCGTTTACAGGAATTGGGCCATGGGGGTGTGGCCAGCCTGGTGAGGGGCTGATGGCTGTTTGCAGACTGGCCAAGCCCCCAGCAGGAACCCTCACCCCATAGGGGTGTGGCCAGCCTGGGTGAAGGGCTGGGGACTGTTTTCAGGCTGGCCACACCTCCTTCAGGGTGGGGGCCCCACTGGGGTGCCTGGCCAGCCTGGGTGAGGGGGCTGAGGGCTGTTTCTAGCTGGCCACATCCCCCAGTGACCCAAGTTCCCAGCCCCTCCTTTTTTTCTAGCACCTCCTTGAGCAGAGACCAGGGCTGGCTGGAAGCAGGTATCTTCTGAAACTTTGTAGCCTGGAGTGGAGGCCAGGAAAGGCGGGAAGCTTGGCTTCCTCCATCACTGGGGGCAACCCAAGCCTCCTGCTCGCTCCAGCTCCATGGCCACTGCCATCTTTGTTGGGTTAATTTGCATACTCGCTCCTGAATGGCTGGTGGGTGTAGCAGAGTGATGGTCAATTTGCATGTTTCTCTTTTATTGGTGTAGATAAAGAAAATGGTTGCATATGTAAAGCATGCTTTGGGAAGGAACTCAGGCTATAATCTAAAGAGGCTGATTACTCACCCCCCCACCCCCCCACCCCCGCAACCACTGATAAAACAAATTAACAAAGTCAAGTAAGAGATAGACACTCTGAGCAACACTGTCAATGACCACACATGAGCAGGGCACAATTGTGTTACACGCACATTGTATGTTCACCAACATGGAGCTGGTTCTGGGTCCCTGACTAAGTCTCAATGAATATGAGGTCCTGTACGACCGCCTTGGCAGTGGGTTTATTTAAAATATTCCCCAGTCGAGCACGCGAGGGTTCCTGTGTGACTTAATGCTGCCTGTCCACAATGTGTCCCATCAAATAAAGGGTGCTCGGGGCTGTCTGAGGGCCGGACCCGCTCCGTGTAAAGGGTCGTAGGTGAGCTCCTGCCGCAGCTGAGCTCCATTAAATGCACTGGGCTGCTCAGGGCCTTAGGGTGCGGTCGCCTTGGCCTCTGCTGGGGAAGCAGCCTGTTTTGTAACTGATAATAAATGTCTATTTTTGTTAAAAATAAATAAAATTAAAAAAAAAATAAAATAAAATATTCCCCAGTCGGAAACAGCCCGCACGTCTATCCACGTGTGAGTGGATACACAACCCGGGGTCTATTCCTGCAATGCAAAGCGGCTCAGCTGCCCAAAACAACAAACAACAATGTACAGGGAGGCGTGTACAAACCCAGGGACGTTACACTGAACAAAAGAGGCCACATGCAAAAGACGGCAAAGGATTCCTCTCTGGTGCCCGACGGGCAGGCCAGGCCCTCGGGCGGCTGCCTTGGAGGGCAGAAGCTGGACTGGGAGGGAAGGAACTGTCTGTGCACGTGAATGCATGTGCGTCCTGACTGGGAGTTGATTCTGTGGACAGATACATGATACACACACCAGACGGGACCTGATAGATCTGTGCACTCCACTGCATGTGCATGTTATCTCTATTTAAAAATAATTGCGTACATGGTCTGCCTAACCAGCGTAAACGTGAAAGCGAGATGTGTCTGCAGAATAAAATAACTGAATGGTAAAAATAGGGCCTGGGTAAAAAGGACAGCTCCCTCAGGCAGACGGGCCCAACCCAAAGGGAACAGAGAACAGCATGATCTGTGTTCTCTTGGCCGAGGGACGAGGCGCCCGCGGGCGGGGCACCAGCTCTGAGATGCTAGGAGGCAGCCATGCCCGTACATGGAGGGGCAGGGATGCAGAACAGAAGCGTTAAGCTCTCGGAAACTCAGCCCAGTTCCTCAGCCAGCCGAGGGGCCATGGGCGTTTGGGAAGGAGGCTGTTTAGGGCTGTGCCATCCGCTCAGTTAGCGACCTTGTACCTGGGGAGGGTGTGGCTGGGTGTGCGGAGTGGGGCTGGAGTTCTCTGCCTCTGGCTTTGACCACGTCCTTGGGTGGAAAATGGCGTCGAAGCCAAGAACCACCCTCTGCGGCCAGTGTCCCACGTAGCCCTGATGCAGGTGCTGCCCGCATGAGACTGCGGCCCCACGTACCCTCCGCAGCCCCGGTCTTCGGGGACTTCACCCTCTGCTGAGTGTGAGAGCATCTTGGCAAGCAGTTGGCATGTTGACGAGAAGGCAAGCCTGGCTGCAGGCCTAATGCCCATTAGAGAGGTCCCGGGAGATGGCGGCCGCGGGGGGAATGGTGGTGAGGCGGAAAGGCATTGCACCGGGAAGGCAGCGGCAAAGGCCTCGGGGCGGCTTGGGCTTCCGGGAGGGAGCTGACACTGGCCGGGTGCGGACCCCACAGCTCTCGGACCCCACAGCTGAGCCTCCCGCCCGCACGGTGCACGCGGAGGCGCGGGGCCTGGGAGCCGGGGAAGCGGCTGGACCCGTTCCCCAGCCCATGGTGCAGAGGATAGCGCGGGCGGCTGCCTGGAGGTGACGGGGTGATGGGAAATGACCTGAGACCTGCTTCTTGCAGCGCTGGTGCTCCCAGAAGCACTTGCTGCTGCTGCCATCACCCAGCCTCCTGGGGTCACAGGGGCTCCACAGAAAGCGCCTTTTGAAAAGCGGAGCTGAGCTGTGAGAAGCAAGCTGAGGTCCACGGTGTTAGAATGGAGCAGCATCTGCTTTTCAGTGCAGGCGACAGGGGCTCAGCCGGGCGGGGAAGAACTGGCTTTTGCCGGCTGACGCGGGGCTTGACGAAGAGCTGATTGAAGTGTCTGCAAACACAAGCAAAGCCAGCAAGAGGCCGAGCAGGTCGGGGCTCCGGGAAGGCGCTGATGGGCATGAGGCTGACCCGCAAGCCAGCCCCCCCATGGCTGATCTAACCACCCAGTGCCCAGTACCCAATACCCAGCACCCAACACCCAGCACCAGTGCTCAGCACCCAGTGCCCAGCACCCAATGCCATCCACGGTTATTCAGTCAGCACTCACCTGGCCACTGCTGTGAGGGGACTTTGCAAGGACCCCGGAGGGGCCTGGTCCGGTCGGGCGGGCCCTTTAAAAGCAGGTGTTTCTCTGGGTGGAGGAGCGGAAGGAGTGAGAGACGTCAGAAGCCCGGGAAGAAGTCCATGCACATCGCTGTATGTGGAGATGGAGGGGAGCCGGTGGCCTCCGGGGGCTGAGAGTGGCGGCCTTTGGAGACGGTCTGCGGTTGGGCCCAGGCCTCGGCGGCGCAGACTCAGAAGTGAGCTCCGCACAAGCCGCCGAGCCCGTGGATCTGTGCAGGAGGACGAACAATGCGAGGGGATAAGCAAGAGAGGGATTAGCCACTAGACTAAACGTTATCGTGAGGATTAGACAACTGGGCATATTGTGTGCAGAGAGGTAAAGGGTGGTATATGACAATGGTGGGCAAACTCATTAGTCAACAGAGCAGCAAACCGTGGCTCTCGAGCTGCATGTGGCTTGCGAGCCGCAGTTTGCTGACCACTGGCCTAACACAATCATGACACACAATCATGACACACAATCATGACACCCGCCACGGCCCTCATAGGGTGGCCTCCAGGCCAATGGCCTCCGTCTCAGACCAGAAAGAGGAGTCAGCATCAGGGCCAGGCTGGGCCCACCTCTCCTGGCCCTGATGCCCCTCCCTGGGTTTTGGGTTCTGTTGTCACTGGGGAAACCAGGACGGAATGAGGGCCAGGGGCCGCCTTGCTGATTCCAGCTCTTCCAACCCCCACCCCGAACTCAGGAGCAAAGAGGAAGAGACACGGGGACACGTGCCCTCGAGGCTGGAACAGAGGAAGGGAGGGACACTGTGCCCGCCATCTGCTTCCTCCCCCGCCCCTGCCAGCACCTTCTCCCTGCCCCCCGTCCCAGCCCCAACCCCGATGCCGGGACAAGTGGGGGCAGGCAGGTGTGCGTGCCGTGAGTGGGCCTGCAGCCGGGAGCTTGTGAGGACCTGCAGGCAGACTCCCGGGGCGACAGGAGAGCCCTCGCCCCCCGAGACCGCCTGCCATCTGGAAGCCAGAAGGAGGCGAAGCCTAAACCACAGGCCTGAGCCACAGCCCTTCTGCAGAACAGCCCTCCAACTGCACAGTTCTCTGAACGCCACGTCCCCGCCGCAGGATTGTGCAAGGCCCTGACCACAGGTGCACAGACCAGCCCTGCACCCGGCCCAGCAGGGAGCATCTGTGAGCGTGAGCGTGCAAGCAATGCCCCGCGATCAGGGACGGTGTGGGGATGGCACTGGGGACGCCAACTTCCCTGGAGGCTGGCAGGGAGGGGAACATGAAGCCCACCCAGGGAAGATGGGGGCACGTTGGGTACGCAGCCGGGGAGCCTGGTTCCCGCTCAGTGCGGAAGGCGGGGAGTCTAGGGGGACAGCGACGTGTGACAGACACTCTCAACTACAAGGTGAAGGGCCACTGTTCTGCCAGCATGGGGGGCGGGACAGGTAAAGCCGGGGCTGTGGGAAGGCGGGGTGCAGAACAGGAAATCTGGGGGTCAGCTGGGCGGTGGGGAGGAGCCAATAGGACTAGGGCGCTGGGAAGCTGGGACTCGGTGGGAAGCTGGGACTGGGATGGAAGCTGGGACTCGGTGGGAAGCTGGGACTGGGGTGGAGTAGCCAGGAGAGCTGAGCAGGTGACGGTGGCCAAAGGGCACAGGTGAGCTGTCAGGGTGCGGTTGCTGGCGTTGCTGTGATGCCCACCAGCCCCCGACCCCCCCAGACTGCGGGGACGTCTTCCACGCTCCCTGGTGCGCCCCGGGCGAGGGGGTCTCATTTGTCTCATTTGCAGAAAGGGGAGTCAGGACCCCAGGGTTCACACACAGGTGGGATGTGGGGTGTGGGGTGTGGGGTGTGGGGCGTGGGGTGTGGGATGTGGGGTTTGGGATGTGGGATGTGGGATGTGGGGTGTGGGATGTGGGGTGTGGGATGTGGGGTGTGGGATGTGGGGTGTGGGATGTGGGGTGTGGGATGTGGGGTGCGGGGGTATAAACCAGGAGCAGAATTCAGTGGAACTTGGCGGAATCATGGGCTTGGGGCCAGAGGTGTCCGTGGGAACTTAAATCCCCAAGAAACAAAGGGAAAACTTAGGGCTTCCCCAGGGCGAGAGGTGGGCTCCAGCCCATCTTATCTTGATGGTCTGAGTCAGAGAAACAATTCATCCCACATGCCCCCCCCCATGCCAGGGAGAGTCCCCCAGAAGGGCCCCCTGGACCACGCCTGCACGGCCCCGTCGTGGCACCCACCACGCTGTCCTTGGCACCGCCCCCTCCTCCCTCCCTCCCTCCTGGACTTGAACCCTCAGGGCCAGGGGCTGGGTTTTCTTGTCTCAGCCCCCAGCACTCAGCCCGGCTCAGGGGGTTGGTCCTGGGGGTGGAGAGGAGGGATGTTTCTGGAGTCGGACACTGTGACGGGCTCTGTGGGTACTTGCAGGGTCCCCGTCTCTGGGGGTACTGATGGGGGAGGTGGGTCCCCTCTCTGGGGGTACTGATGGGGGAGGTGGGTCCCCTCTCTGGGGGTACTGATGGGGGAGGTGGGTCCCCTCTCTGGGGGTACTGATGGGGGAGGTGGGTCCCCCCTCTGGGGGTACTGATGGGGGAGGTGGGTCCCTGTCTCTGGGGGTACTGATGGGGGAGGTGGGTCCCTGTCTCTGGGGGTACTGATGGGGGAGGTGGGTCCCTGTCTCTGGGGGTACTGATGGGGGAGGTGGGTCCCCCCTCTGGGGGTACTGAGGCAGAGGCAGGGCAACAGCTTGGCAGGGAACTGGAAGGGCCCTCAAGCTCCGGTGGGTGAGGCCTCGATGGCCCCAGTGCCGGCTGGCCCTGGAGTCCCCCTCCCTTCCTGTGCCATGTGCCGTACCATAGCGGTGTCCGGATATTTGCTGCCCCCACCTCCCAGCTTCCAGCGAGCCCCCGTGAGCGGAGGGGTGAGGTCACCCTCTGGATCACCTCTCCCTCAGGAACATTGTAAACACATTGCGGTCAGCTCTGTTGTTTGCTCCTTGGAGTTTATGTTGCTGCACGAAATGCAATATCCAGGATGAGCCCACAAGCATCGGCCACCATATTTAGTCATCTCTGCGTCCAGCCTTACGTCACTCTGCTGCAGCACGCTTGTGCTGGGGGCGGGGAGGAAGTGTGGGCAGTGCTCCCCCTGGCCCTCACCCCCGCCCGGGCCAGCTCAGCCCTGGGCCTCGCCTGCCCCTTCTCTGACTCAGGGTCACTCTCATCTCAAGGGAGGCTGAGGGGGGTGTGGGCGGGCCCAGGGGCCCCAGGTGCCAGCGCCCCCTTATGCTGGCTTCTCTCCCCTCCGGCTGCCATCCTCCTTCCTGACACGCCAAGAACAAACCCATAGGTACTGGGAGCCCCCAGCACGGATCAGCTGGGTTACACAGGAACCTGCTGTTTCTGGTCTCTCAGTACATTAGGCCTGAAAGCCCCGTTTCACAGGTGGGGCCCAGGCACCGAGGAGGAGATGGATTTTCCCAGGACCGCGCTGGTGCCCCAGCCAGCCTGGCTCTGGGCAGTGGGCTCTTCCGCCATCTGGTCCTCCCAGACCTGTGCCCTAGCTAATGGTGCCATCTCTACCTGGTGCGCAGGTTTCAGAGTCCTTCCGCCACCACCTTCACCCCCTGCACCTCTTATGATGGGCTTCACTGTGTGCATCCTAACTGCAACCACGGCCTCTTCACCAAGGAGACATAGATTTGGGTCTGTGGGAGCACAGGTCCTTCCCCGCCTGGCTGTGCCTAAGGCACGAGGTTCTAGCAGAGCCCTGGTGGGCACGGTCTGGTCTCCGGTCAGACCTTTGTCTGCAGACCCCGGCGTGCTCCTGCTGCAGCAGCCTCCCCTGTCTCCCAGGGCCCTGCCCCAGTGTCCACCCAGCTCCATCCAGCACCACAGCAGGGAGGTCTGAGAGCGAGGCCCCTGCTTCTGCCACGGCCAAACCCCCGCCCGGCACAGGAGGCCTGGTCCGCTCTGGGGCCACCTGGCCGGCACGCACTGAACCCACTCAGTGGTCACAGAGGCATGGACGCCTGGTCAGCCCAACGGCCCCGGTCAAGGTCTCCTCTGGGCCACCCTCACTCTCCTGGGACCCACTGGATTGTGGGTGGGCTCAGAGGCCGCTGAGCGAGCAAATGAGACCACAAGGGAGACAGGCAAGGGGCTCGGGGAACCATAAAGAACCGGAATTCTAAATGCAAGAAATCGTGCGTTGGTCCCGCCAGGAATGCTATTGCCAAGTGCCCTCGGGCCATGTGCTTGTTCTGACGATGTGCTTTTATGGAAATAAATAATTTAAGAAAAATCAATCAACTAATTTTTTTTAAGTAGCGGATATTGTTTTCTCATTGCAGAAAATATTGAACATACAAATAAAAGATTAAACATATTTAGACCAAGAAATTAGATGTAACCCAGATATAACCCAGTGACCCCGTTCTCTCTGTGTGGAGACGTGTGTGTGTGTGTGTGTGTGTGTAGACTTGTGTGTGTGTGTGTGTGTGTGTGTGTGTGTTAGACGTGTGTGTATGTGAATAAGTAATGAAAGCAGAATCAAGTTGCACTCTGCCTCATACCCTGCCATTTTCAGCTCACATTTTATTGTGAACACGTGTGTGTGTTGACATCTGGGTGTGTGCCAGCACGGCCGGGCCTGCTCCTGCCTCAGGCCCTGCGGCTGCTCTGCACCCCGGCTGGACCCCACAGTCAGCTCCTCCTCCTCATTCCAGTCCCAGCGGACCCGTCTTCTCATGGAGACTTCTCCTGACCATGTGCCCCCAAAGTAGCTCCCTCTGCTCTTACTCGAATTTCCACTCTTTCCGTATACTACTGGCACTTACCTCGCATCACTTTGCCTAGCTGCCATTTTAAAAAAAATTTTTATTGATTAAGGTATCACATATTTGTCCTAATCCCCCCATTCCCATCCCAAACCCCTCCCATGCATGCACCCACCCCCCTGTTGTCCGTGACCACTGGTTAGGCATATATGCATACACACAAGTCCTTTGGTTGATCTCTCTCCCCTCCCCCACCCTCCCCTGCCTTCCCTCTGAGGTTGGACGGTCTGATCGAGGCTTCCCTGTCTCCGGGTCTGATTTTGTTCATCAGTCTCTGTTGCTCATCATTTCCCCTAGATGAGTGAGATCATGTGATACAGGAAATACACTTGTAAGAACCAAAAATGAGACCAGCCATAATGGTCATGCTGAGAGGCAAATGTTTTTGTGTTGTTTTATTTTCTTTTTTAAATTTTAGTCTCTTCCCTCTAAAATATAAACTCCCTGAAGTTGGAGACTTGGCCCAGTTTGCTCGCTACAGGAGCCCAGCACCTAGCCCTTGGCATGTGCTAAAGCATAGATAGGGGCGGGGCCCACGTAAGTTTACAGTCGTCAGTATTCAAAACACGGAGTTCATTCTGGTGGTTATTACTAATTGTTGTCTTCTTTCCCACGCGAACAGCTGCAAGCCGCCGCAGGCCCCGCCCTGTGTGTGTTGAGTGAGTGAGCAGAGAATGAATGGATGGATGAGCCAACCTTATCCCATGGCACCCGCTAACCCTTCCAGTCACACCCATGACTCCTCCTCACCAAACATTTCAGGGAGATGGCGTTTTGCATACATTTGCCTGAGAAGGGGGAGGTGGTCTGAGGTTGAGCATGTCTGTCTGGCCAGCTAATGGGGTCCCAGACGTCTCAGGAGCTTCCAGAGCAAAGAGGGGTGCAGCCCTCGGTCCTGCAGGCCCTTGGCAGCTGGCTGCTGCCGGGCGTGGCATCTGCGTCTGGAATTAGTCAGGAGTATTTTTCCATTTTGCTGGGAAGAGCCAGCAGCTTGCCCCTCTCCGTGGGAAGCTGAGGTTCAAGGGGGAGCCCGGGGCAGCCCCTGGAGGTCGTCCCAGCCTCACCCGGACTCGGGGAGCCTGGACCTCCAGTACCTGCTGGTCCCAGGAGCCTGTTCTGCTCCCACTGAAGGAGACCGGCAGCTCAGGGCTAGTGCCTGTGCAGGGCCTCCCGCGGAGCACGCTGCTCCCGCCCGCCGGGCAGGTGAGCAGACTGAGGCTGGAGAGGCAGGAAGGCCGGGCTCTGCTCCAGGTCCCCGAGGAGCCGCCACTTCCCCGCGGGCCTGGCTGCCGGCTTCCCGCCGTCACGTGGAGAGGGGCCCACACTACGAGTACTCACGGGCCGCCCCTCCTTGCACATGAGAAACCGAGGCACACCCAGTGTCATACGTGCCCGGCAGCCGGTGCACTTGACCTCTGCACTGCTCACAGGTTGCTTACAGTCTTCAGGCAAATGGCATGATGGGCGTGGCAGGGATAGGGTTAGAGTTAGGGTTACAGTTAGGGTTAGGGTTAGGGATAGAGTTAGGGTTAGGGTTAGGGTTAGGGTTAGGGTTAGGGATAGAGTTAGGGTTAGGGTTAGGGTTAGGGTTAGGGATAGAGTTAGGGTTAGGGTTAGGGATAGAGTTAGGGTTAGGGTTAGGGTTAGGGTTAGGGTTAGGGATAGAATTAGGGTTAGGGTTAGGGTTAGGGATAGAGTTAGGGTTAGGGTTAGGGTTAGAGTTAGGGTTAGAGTTAGGGTTAGGGTTAGGGATAGAGTTAGGGTTAGGGTTACGATTAGGGTTAGGGTTAGGGTTAGGGTTAGGGATAGAATTAGGGTTAGGGTTAGGGTTAGGGTTAGGGTTAGAGTTAGGGTTAAGGTTAGGGTTAGGGTTAGAGTTATGGTTAGAGTTAGGGTTAGGGTTAGGGTTAGGGTTAGGGTTAGGGATAGAGTTAGGGTTAGGGTTAGGGTTAGGGATAGAGTTAGGGTTAGGTTTAGGGTTAGGGATAGAGTTAGGGTTAGGGTTAGGGATAGAGTTAGGGTTAGGGTTAAGGTTAGGGTTAGGGTTAAGGCAGGGGCTGTCCCCTGACCCAGGAGAGGTTAAGGTGGTCCAGAGAGGAAGGAGAGGTCGGGGTTAGTGGGCTTTTATTTAGAGAAACAGAAGTGGCCAAACCATCATTTGGAAACTTGCATGTTTCATATCTGTCTTCCCCGAAGTCTAGGCCCCTGGCCAGGGCCCACAGGGCCGGCCTTGTTCTCAGAGTCCCCCAGCCCTCTGCCTGCACATCATAAGCATGCATGAGTGTAAAGGGCAGAATCTGTGAATAGTTATAAGATCCAAACATGTATTTCCCATGGGTGCAACCATGATCATTCCCTCTCATTCCTGATCACACACAGTCTTCAGGATGACAAAGGCTCACACACAAATATGTCTCTGTCATTGCGCAACCCACAATCAGACCCTTGATTATGGCAGCAGCCGCACCCGAGACCTTTCACCCACTAGGCTGGCTGCTTCCCCAGCCTCTCCCGCTTCTCCCTCTCCCGCCCACGTCACCCTGAGGGGCAGCCTGCGCTCAGTGCGAAAGCCCCCAGTCCCACCTCAAGTTCCTGAGGAAGCCCCTTTCACATCCCTCGTGATTCAGGGTTCCGGTTCAGGGTTGAGCTCTGGAGAAGGCTGCATACAAATGAACGGAGACTTAGAAAACATTTACTTTGGAAATGGGGGCCAGGCGGTAGTCCAACTCTAGTGGGAGGACTACTCCTCGCTCTGGCTTTTCCATCCCTTTTATTAAGATTAAAATGATAGGCCGAACCCGGTTTGGCTCAGTGGATAGAGCGTCGGCCTGCGGACTGAAAGGTCCCGGGTTCGATTCTGGTCAAGGTCATGTACTTTGGTTGCGGGCACATCCCCAGTAGGGGGTGTGCATGAGACAGCTGATCGATGATTCTCTCTCATCAATGTTTCTAACTCTCTATCCCTCTCTCTTCCTCTCTAGAAAAATCAATAAAATATATTTTTTTTAAAAAGAGATTAAAATGATAGGATACACCCATATGCCCTAGGCAGGAAACTCCAATTAAAGCCAATCAGTGAATTTAGGACTAACAGGTGGGGGCTGCTTCAACTACCAATGTCTAGTAATTAGCTCTGACCCAGAACAATTAAGGTTGACCAGCTCTCCAAATTTCCTGCCCACAGCTCTCTATTATTAAAACAATGATTGACTTCCAGCAAGTTCCCTCTCTCCTAATTGATGGGACAGCCTCATTGGCAAGTTCAGGTGCAAGACCAGCTCGCCTGCCAATGCCCTGTGTTACCCGGGCCAGGTCCTCAAGCTCTTTGGCCAGGTCCCTCCGCCCTAGAGCAAGAGGATTGACCTGGGGTCCTGCCCTGAGTCTGCCATCCAAAAGCCCCTATCTCCTCTGCATTTCCAGCCACACTAGCCTGCAGGTGAAATGGGGACCACAAATAGAACAAAGGATTTCCCTCCTTCTTTACTTATCTACACTAATAAAAGAGTAAGATGCAAATTGACCGTACCTTCGCAACACCCACCAGCCAATCAGGAGTGTGTATGCAAATTAACTCAACAAAGATGGTGGGTTAATTTGCATACACAGGTGCTGAGCAGCCATGGTGACGATGCAGGCGTTCTGCACCACCCCAGCTGCTCTGGGCCTCTGGGCCTCGAGGGAAGGTGGAAAGGCAGCTCCAGGCTGGAGCAGAAAGGTGGCTCCAGCCGGAGAGAAGGCAGAGCCAGCAGCCAGGGGAAGGAAGGCCTATTCTTGCATGAATCTTTGTGCATTAGGCCTCTGGTTTGTAATTAATTGTAGAAGCTGAGAGAGCAGCTCTCCTCATGTCTTACACACACTCAACTCTAACACACTTGCACACTTACTCTCACACACTCTCACTCAAATAAACAGCATACACATACACAGATGCACTCACACCCCATGTCCTTTGGTTCAGATGGGCTTTTGGTTATCAGGAGAGAAGCCAGTTCTGGAGTGTGTAACGAGGAGGCGGGAGGCAGGGGTGAGGACCAGGCACAGAAACCAGAAAGTCTCCCAGAACTGCAGCGCTGGGCAGCAGGTGAGACAGCTCGAACCCGGAGCTGGCAGGGGTCCCACGGCATCCTTGTTTTTGTTACCAAATAATAGTCCTCAAATATAAGCTTACATTCATTCACACTCTATGCAAATCCAACCGTCATGCCACACACCTTACGTGTGCACCGTAATGCATGTCACTTACTTCTCAGCATTGTGTCAATAATATAATCATGGCCCCAAGAGCCAGGTTAGGATGCAGAGTGTGACAACATGTTAGAGGTCCCATGTGCTGGCCCCTCTCAGCCGCATGCCCACCACTCGGTCTAGCCTCCACGAAGCCGCTCGCTGTCTGGCTCAGGCAGGCCCCCGGTGTGTGCTTCTGGGCCGCATTGATTATCTTAAATTAAAGGGCCTTGGGGAGCAGCCCGTGCAGGGAGAACAGATTCTTCCCTTGGGGCGAGTGGTTGCCTGAAAAGCTCCTGAGCCTTCATACAAAGAGGCCACTGGAGTGTGTAGCTACAGCTGGAACCGCGAGCTCCCAGCTCAACCAAGAAGGCAGGGGTGGGATGCAATGGCAAGGCCTATTGGTGTGACTGGTGTTGCTAACTGTCCATCAGCGTCTATTCTCCTTAGTCTCAGTGACACACGTGTAGCCTGGCCATGGTGCCTGCAGAGACTGCATGGCACACGGTGCCAGGAAGATTGCATGCCCAGGCTCTTGTGGACAGGATGCGTGCTCTTGGCAGGACAAGAATGCAGGCCACAGATAGTGCTCCCACCACATCCTCTATTCTTTTACCATAAGATGGAACTCAGCCCTGCCGGTGTGGCTCAGTGGTTGAGCATTGACTTATGAACTTGGAGATCACTTTCAATTCCCCATCTGGGCACCTGCTGGGTTGAAGGGTATGCAGGAGGCAGCCGATCAATGGTTCTTTCTCATCATTGATATTTCTATCTCTCTCTCCCTCTTTGAAATTTATATATATATTATAAATATACTAGAGGCCTGATGCACAAAGATTCATGCAAGAATGGGCCTTCTTTTTCCTTGCTGCTGGCACCCCGTTTGCTCTGCCTGGAGCCACCTTTCTGCCTTCCCATGCTGCCCAGAGGCCCAGAGCAGCTGGGGTGGTGCAGAACGCCTGTATGGCGACAACGCAAACACCCCACCCCATCCCTGGCCGCTTGGTGCCTGTATATGCAAATTAACCCACCATCTTTGTTGGGTTAATTTGCATAGTTGCTCCCGATTGGCTGGTGGGCGTTCGAAGGTAAGGTCAACTAGCATTTTAGTGTAGATATAAATTTTTATGTATTATATTTATATTTAATATAAATTTATATATATTAAAAGATGGAACCCAGGCATGCAGTGACCTAGCTCCAACGATGCAAACAAGAAACCTTACCCAGGGGATGATGGGGGAACACATGCAGGAACCTGGGGCCCTGGGTGACTGCACCTGACAGTCAGAAGCACCTGCTTACAGGAGAGCACGCGAGATCAGCTAGGATGCGTTCAGCTGCTCTTAGGAGGGGAGGGGCTCTTTGCTGCAGAAGCTCAGTCCTCCCTAGGGCACCGACCAAGCACAAGAGCCTCTATCCCGGGGGCTGGGAGAGAAACACCCCTGGGTGCGATGCAGGACCAGGGAGCGCTTGCTGGTCAACCTGTGTCCACCCAACTCACGGGCCAGGCGCTGTAGGACCTTGGGCTTTAGGCAAACACAGTGTCACCCCAGAAGATGTGTGCATGAGCCCTGGGTGGAGTTACACTTCTCTATTATTTCCTTCGCCAACAGGAGGGGGTCCGACCTAACTGAAGAAAATGGGGGAGGCGGGTAAAGACGGACCTCCAGGCTACATGGGGGTCCAGAAGGGTCCGCTTCGGCGCCGCTACAGGGAATGCCTGAGAATAACATCTTTTTAAAACACATATATTTTATGGATTTCAGAGAGGAGGGGAGAGAGAGGAACAGCAGTGATGAGAGAGAATCACCGAGTGGCTGCCTCCGCACACCCCACACTGGGGACCAAGCCGGCAGCCCGGGCATGCGGCCTGGCTGGGAATCGAACCGTGACCGCCTGTGGTTCGTAGGCTGCCGCTCGCTTCTTTAGAAGAGTCACGTCTAAAACCTGCGAGGGGCACATGGGAAGCCAAAGGAAAGGAGACGGTGAGAAACACAGACACAAAGCAGATGTGCGAGCAGCTGGGGAGGGAGCCTTCACCACGCGAGGCCTCCGCTCGCCATCTGCTCGCCTGTCCCGCGTCCCGTCACCACCCAGATGAGAACCAGCTGGCCGTCCACATGCTCCCCTCCAGCGGGGTTTTTCCAGCGACCGCGCCCCTGGGAATGTCATGCCTGAGTCACGCGCGGGATGTCGGCGGGACTCCATGGTCGCTCTGACCCGCCTGGCCTGCCCGGACCTCCTTCCAAACAGGGCACGTGGCCATCTGGGCAGCTTTTGAGTTGGACACTGTTTCCCCAGCCTGACCACAGGGCCTGGGTGACCAGGGCAGGGACACGCGTGCCTTCAGCAGGCGAGGCCAAGAGAAGGTGGACTTCAGGTCCCCGTGGCAGGTCCGCCTCCTGTCCCTGTGGGGGCGGCTGTGGTCCCCTTCCTCTGTGTGCATGCCGTGCATGCCAACAAGCTCCCCGCAGGACTTGGGGTAACCCAGCGGGGCTTCTGGCTCCTCGCCTCAGCAAGCCCCGGCCAGCTCAGGGTGCCCGCCCCACCTCAGAGGGAAATGGCCTGTGCCCCCACCCTGTGCACATTCTCTGAGCCCGTCACTCAGCTGTTTCTTATGGCACCATCTGCACAGAGCTGAAGTCAGAAACGGGGGTAGGGGGAGTGTTGATGTGGCCCTTCTAGCCGCAGGGTAGGTGGCAGGGGGGCGGGCCATCAGGAGCCAGCTTGGCCACCGAGATGCTGGACCTGCTCCCAGTGCCGACCTGTCCATCTCTCAGCTGCACGAGCTGAAGCAAGCCCCTGCTCCTCTCCGAGCCTCAGCCTCCCCACCTGTAGAATGGGACTCATCGTATCCGCATCACAGGTGCGGTCTGCGTATTAAGGTAATAGTGATAGCAAGCCCGAAGCCTGGTTCTGTCTAAAGGGCATGTTGAATAATAGCTAATAATTATCTATTATTATTGGAGGGCGTGGACGGCACACACTTTCCAGCTGGGTTGATGGCTCATCGGGGCACGTCCCCTGGGTGTACCTCCAGCGGGTCCCGGGGCAGGTGAAGTCCCCGCAGCAGGAGGCAGAGCCCAGCGCTGGGCACGGACTCCGTGACCGCCCCGCAGAGAGCGGAAGGCCGGGCGCTGTCCCGCTGCTGACCTCGCTAATGAATGAGAAAGTGATTCAATAAGCATCGCAGGGAGGAAGCGTGGCGAGGCCTGTGGGTGACCTCGGGGGGGGGGGGGGGCAGGGAGTGAGGGAGCAGCATCCCGCGCGGGACTGGACCAGCTCTGCTCGGGGCTCGGAGCTGCCTCCACCCCCTCCCTGTGACGGGGCTCCGTGAGCTGCACCCTCCGCCTGTGCAGGGGGAGGGCTCCCTTCCGGAAGCTTCCTGCTGCTGTCCGCTGTCACAGGGTGTCTCACCTGTCACCTGGGCCTCAGTCAGTGGCCACTGAGAGGCGCACTCTGACCCCGGCCTCCGGACCTGTTTCTGTTCTGATCACCGGTCCCGCAGCCCCAGGAAACCAAGAGAACCTGACCGGTGCCACGCCTGCCTCCGGGGACACCACCCACAGCCCGCGCCCACCCCAAGGCCCGGAGCACGCAAACTCTGACACAGAAACCCATTATCATACAACCGTATGAAGATTGGGGAGGGGGGGGTTGATGGATAGGGTGGCCCCCAAAATGTATGCACACATTGAATGATTATAAAGTCAGTGTTTATTAACATACAGTTCATTTTCAAAATGTAAAGGAATTTACAGAAATGAATAAATTGTTTTGGGCAGCGCCTGTTTTCAAACTGATGACCGTAATAGTCTGGGCGCTGCTGATAATGTGAAGCAATGGAATTGCAAACATGAAGAATCATTTAGGCTGAAACCTGTTTGGCTCAGTGGATAGAGCATCGGCCTGTGGACTGAAAGGTCCCGGATTCAATGTACAATGGTTGCGGGCACATCCCCAGTAGGGGGTGTGCAGGAGGCAACTGGTTGATGTTTCTCTCTCATCGATGTTTCTGACTCTCTATCCCTCTCCCTTCCTCTCTGTAGAAAATCAATAAAGTATATTTTAAAAAAAGAAAAAAAAAAAAGAATCATTTCGTTCAGATTTGTGTACCCTCAATGCGTCAACTGCTGTTGGTTTTGTATTGTCAACGTTACCGTTTATGTACCCCCATGAAAATGTTTACTCTGTTCAAAGCTTAGTCTGGCTTCATTATTTCAAATCAGTTAAACCCAAAAGAAGGAGTGAAAATAAAGCAAGTTACAGCGGTTAAAGCGTGCACACATTGCACACACTTTGAATAACTATAATGGCGTTGTTTGTACTCCCACCGCCTTTTCAGACTCCCAGCGGCATTTTGGGGTGAGCTTCCTGTGTTCAGAGCTTGGTCTGGCTGCAAAGACAGAAGCATCGCTTGCGCTATCAGCTGGGAAAGTGTGTACATGTTTTGGGGACACCCCTGTATGTGGTGACGCACAAGATGGGGGGACACAGAGTGGACTGTCCTTCCAGGTGCCGGAACTGCATAAGCAAAGGCCCAGGGCGTGGACGCTATGGCCTGGCCCGGGGGTCCCCTGGTGTCTGAACACCCAATGAGGCTGGCACAATGGCAAATGGTGCAGTGCAGGGAGGTGACCAGAGTTCTCCACGGGCCGTTTCCACTCAGGCCTTTGAGTCAGAAGCTGGGGAGCCCCTGGGAAGCCAGCCCTGGAAGGAGGGGCGGCTGCACCCCGCTCCCAGCCCTCGGGGCAGCCCTGCGTCCAGGGCCAGGCCCGGCTGCACCAGCAGTGGCAGCGACGGGGTCCGCGCCCAGTGGGGCAGCAGCCATGTCTACACAGAAGTATCTTTTTTATTTTCTTAACAAAAAAAAAACAAGCAGAAGTTTATTAACCTGTCCATAATGTATGTCATCTATGGGAGTACCCAGAGATAAGTAACTCAAAGTTTTGCTCAGAATGTAAGTATATATATATATATATATATATATATATATATATATATATATATATATATATCTTTAGCAAAGGAACAACCAACTTTTAGAGAAGTGACAAGATGAAGTAAAAGAACCTTGACTCCTATGGGTGGTACATTGTGGGGAGGCAAATACTTTAGCCCTCCCCGACACACACACACACACACACACACACACACACACTCACACACACACACACACACTCACACACACACTCACACACACACACACTCACACACACTCCACACACACACAGACACACTCACACACACACACACTCACACACACTCCACACACACACACACACACACACTCACACACACACACTCACACACACACACTCACACACACACACTCATACACACACACTCACACACTCTCACACACACACTCACACACACACACACACACTCACACACACACACACTCCACACACACACACACACACACACACACTCACACACACACACACTCACACACACACACTCACACACACACACTCACACACACACTCACACACACACACACACACTCACACACACACACACTCCACACACACACTCACACACACACTCACACACACACACACACACTCCACACACACACTCACACACGCACACACACACACACACACATCTGTAGGGGGATCCATTCCAAGACCCCCAGTGAGTGTCTAAAAAGGCAGATAGTCCCAAACCCTGTACATACTGTGTTTTCCCCTAAAAATACATACATACCTATAATGAAGTTTAATTAGTAAGTTGGGCACAATAGGAGACTAACAATAGTAATAAAGGAAGGAAGATAAGAGGAAAGAAGGGGAAGTAAACTGCCTCCTTCAGGGCAAAATATCTTCACGTCCTCTTCCTTTCCTTGATTCCCAGGCAATTGGCCTCCAGCGCCTTCCTCCCACCGGCCTGAAACGGCTGGAGAAGGAATGGCTATGACTCCCGACTAATGTCATAGGTTGTGAAGATTTTTTTAAAAATATATTTTATTGATTTTTTACAGAGAGGAAGAGAGAGGGATAGAGAGTTAGAAACATGGATGAGAGAGAAACATCGATCAGCTGCCTCCTGCACACTCCCTACTGGGGATGTGCCCGCAATCAAGGTACATGCCCTTGACGGGAATCGAACCTGGGACTGAGCCAAACCGGTTTCAGCGGTTGTGAAGATTTTGCAAAGGCAAACATGGCCCTTCCTAATGGCCAGGGAGAGGGCCATCTTATGGGAAAAGAGCAAAGGCTGAGTTGGAAGGAGCAGTTGTTAAAAAGGCTAGGGGGTACACAGAAGCATCTTGAGGTGGTTTCGGGGTACCCTTCCCGGCTGCGGGGCCTCCAGTCTGACCCTCCAGCGCTCCCCCCCACCACCCCAGACCTGAGCCGCTGGCCCCCGGCT
The DNA here is from genome assembly GCF_964339955.1 of Pipistrellus hanaki. Taxonomy (NCBI): domain Eukaryota; kingdom Metazoa; phylum Chordata; class Mammalia; order Chiroptera; family Vespertilionidae; genus Pipistrellus; species Pipistrellus hanaki. Next base: position 3,608,757 of record NC_140503.1, read on the forward strand.
GGGGCACAGACCCCTGAGTTCCCCTGTGAGTCTCTGCGGTGCAGGCCAGGCCTTTGCTTATTCAATCAGCCACCGTTGGGCCCCCATTTCCCTGTGCTGGGCCGGGCTCCGTGTCACTGCTAATCCCAGGAGTCACTCACTTTGGCTGCCGAGGCTGCTAAAAATACCCTCCAATGGCCCTGGGATCACCAAGTGGCCCCGGGGGAGGGAAAGGTCGCCCTCACTTCTGAGTCACTGGGTCTCAGAGGAGAGCAGAGCGGGTGGCAGAAGGGCAGGAGGGCACGGGGCCGCCTCCCACGCAGTCCCACCAGGGCAACCTGGCCTATTTCTGGCAACAGCGACCCCAGGGTCAGCTCCCCCCTCCACACACTCGGGGTTCGGGGTTCGTGACAGGGCGCCTATTTACGGGACAGAAACAACCAGATGCTGGCCCACGGTCACCCTGGGTGGGGCTGGCTCCTCCCTTAGCCCCCGAGCGCCCCTCCCCCACACCTCAGGATGCTGTTGTGACTACAGGAGAACCACAGGGACCCCAGGTTCCCCACGGGCACAGGGGGAGCCTCCCCCTCAGAGGTGCCCCTCCCTCACCCAGACCCCTCCCAGGCCCTGCTGTGCCCACCGGGACCATCTCCTGCCCCCCAGGGCCTTTCTCAGGGGGTGCTGCGTGGCTCTGTGGACTGGGTGCCCTGTGCTACCCGAGGCTCCCGCTCACCCTGGGCAGGTCACCTCCCTTCAGTCCATCATTCGTTCTCGGGGGTCGCGCTCACACGGGCTGGGAGGAGGGCTGCATGAGGACAGGCAGGGAGCATTCTCAGCCACCTCTGAAGCCGGGCTGAGGGCTGTCCACCAGGCCGTGGGAAGGCAGGGACCAGCCTTACCCGGCTCTGCCCACCGGGGCCGGCACACGGGGCAGAGCTGGCCTCGGGGGCACTTGATGGGCAGACGGAGGGTGGTCAGATGGACAGAGGAGTGGGAATTCTGGGGAGGCCACAGGTGCTGCGGACGGGAAAGGTGCAGACTGGGCCTGGGTGGGTGGCTTAGTTGGCAGGCGCCTCACCCGCTGACCAAAAGGCTACAAGTTGGGTCCCCGGTCAGAGCACAGACTGAGGTTGCCCGTTCAGTCCCCAGCAGGGCACACAGAGCAGACAATGGATGGGGATTTCTTCTCTCTCTCTCTCTCTCTCTCTCTCTCTCTCTCTCTCTCTCTCCTTCTCTCTCTCCCACTCCAAAGTCAATAAGCATGTCCTCAGGTAAGGATTAACAAGAGAAGCAAGGAAAGGTAGATTGAGGCAGAGGAAAAACATCGATCAGCTGCCTCCTGCACAACCCCTACCAGGGATGTGCCTGCAACCGAGGTACATGCCCTTGACTGAAATAGAACCTGGGACCCTTCAGATAGGCTGATGCTCTATCCACAGAGCCAACCTAGCCATGGTTTAAAACGTTTTTCACTGAACAAAGACCTTCAGACAGCTGTGAGGGGAAGGGTGAGAGGGCAGGCGGGGAAAGGGGACCCGCTGGGGCCACTGCTGTGCCTGCAGGGAGAGTGGCCGGTCCGGGGGCTGGGGCCATTGAGCTCAGGTTCTGACCTCCTGGGGACCCGGCAGTGATCCCGCTGGGAGCTGGCTGGTGGGTCGGAGGTGACACTGTGAGCTGCCGGCAGGGCCTGGCCAGGCAGGTGCTGGGCCTGGGAGCCTGGGAGGCTGTGTTTTCCCAGGGGGGGCGGTGACTCGGGGGCCTGGGTGAGCTATTCGCCAGGGAGCTGCGGGGCGCCTGGGAGAACAGGCTGGAAGGTGACCGCGGGGGAACTAGCCAAGGGTGAAGGGCACCTGTCCAGGCCCCCCCCGCCCGTCGATGAGTGACATCACGGGCAGAGGAATGCGCAGTGCTTGGAGCACTCTCTCCCCTGGGAGGCCCGGGGTTTGATGGGGGCTAAGTCAGGATCTAACTGGATCTCTGGCCTGGGCGGGAACTGGCGGGAACGGGCAGGGCCGGGCCGGGAAGGGGAGGTCAGAACAACCGGGAATGAGGGGCTGGCATGGGCATCCACCAGGAGGGAGGTGGAGACTCCAGCTCCCCCCCACCTCCCCCGCCTCGGTGCAGGCCGGAGCGCAGGGCAGGAGGCCTGGGTTCAGCCACTCCAGCGGGGTGACCTTGGGCAGGTCCCAACCTCTCTGCCTCTCGGGCGAGATCAGCCAAAGGACTGTGTGCACGCATACAAGCCTAACCAGTGGTCACGGACAACAGGGGGCTGGGGGCATGCCTGGGGAGGGGTTTGGGATGGGAATGGGGCGATGAGGACAATTATATGATACCATAATCAATAAAGAAATTTTAAAAAATATATATTTTATTGATTTTTTTACAGAGAGGAAGAGAGGGACAGAGAGTTAGAAACATCAATGGGAGAGAATCATCGATCAGCTGCCTCCTGCACACTCCCTACTGGGGATGTGCCCGAAACCAAGGTACATGCCCTTGACCGGAATCGAACTTCGGACCTTTCCGTCCGCAGGCTGACGCTCTATCCACTGAGCCAAACCGGTTTCGGCAATAAAGAATTTTTTTTTTTTTAAGATTCAAATGAGGAACCCCCTGGGGGTGGAGAAAATGATGGCCCTGCTTCCCTGTTCTCCCCCACTCCCCCAGGCCTGTGGCCGGCCGCGTGCTGGGCCCGGGGTGGGGCAGGAGCGAGGGGAAGTGGCCTGTGCAGCTGCTGCGGAGACCAGGCTGCTGCTTCCTCAGAGTCAGACGCCCAGTTCCCCTGAGCCAGCAGGCCCACTTCGGGAGAAGGATTTCGGAGGAACTGAAACGGGGACTCAGGCCCGTTCCCTGGATCTTCGCCGCAGCTGTGCTCCCAGCGGCCCCCGGGGAGCGCCAGCCCGCACGTCCGTCCGCGTGTGCATGGACCAGCCACGTGGAACAGGCTCAGCCACAGACAGGAACGCAGGACGGACACGTGCTATGGCAGGAGCAACCTCACCCACATCACACCGCGTGTACCAGACTCCCAAGGCCACGTGATTCCATGAGTCTGACATCCCCAGAACCAGCAAATCCCCAGACACGAGGCAGATCGGGGCTGCCAGGGGCTGCAGCCATGGGGAGAGGCCGCTTCTGGGGTGTGGGGTCTCCTCTGGGGGTGCTGACGGTGTCTGGGCACCGGAGAGAGGGGGTGGTGAGCAGCATGGCGAATGTCCTAAATGACACCGAACTCTGGGCTCTCCCTGTGAGCATCCAGCCGTGAATGTCACTCCATTTGTTACAAAGTGGGTGAAAACACTTTCTTTTTTCCGAAACCGGTTTGGCTCAGTGGATAGAGAGCCGGTCTGCAGACTGAAGGGTCCCAGGTTCGATTCCAGTCAAGGGCATATACCTGGGTTGCAGGCACATCCCCAGTAGGAGGTGTGCAGGAGGCGCTGGTCGATGTTTCTCTCATCATCGATATTTCTAGCTCTCTATCCCTCTCCCTTCCTCTCTGTAAGAAATCAGTAACAATTGTAATAATCTGAACAATAAAGATTTATTTAAAAAAATAATAAATAATTAAATAAAAAGTGGGCGAAGGGAGAGGCCCTATGGTCCGTGCTGCCGAGAGTGGAGGACCAGCCGGAGAGGACCGGCTGTCAGCCCCCGCGGCCGCCCTGGGTGGATGGTCCGGGTCCCCGCTCCACACCAGGAGCCCGGGGCTGGGCCAGAGCGAGGGCGGCTGGCGTGGCAGCTCTGGGCTCAGGGTCAAGGCCAGCGCCCCCCGGCCCCGTGCTCTGGGAGGAAACCCATGAACAAAGCGGTCAGAGCCACGTGCCCGGAGCCACCGCAGCGGCCAGGGGCAGGGGCCCAGGAGGCCCCGTAGCCCCGAGGGAGGAAGCCGTGGGCACTGGAGGGCACAGATCGAAAGGGAGGCGCACAGAGGCCCAGCTCGGGGAGGATGGGCTCCCCAGCAGGTCACCTCGTGGGCAGGAGAGTGCGGGACGGGTGCAGAGCTGAGGGGGGCAGAGCCACGGGAGCTCAGAGCAGGGGCTCGGGGGCTGAGACCCCGGCCGGGAAGGGGCCGATGATGGTGCAGAGAGAGGTGGGTCCTGGAGGGGTCCTGGAGGGCCTGTGCCTGCCCTCCCCACGTGTCTCCCTGAGCACCGGGCCCACGGCGCCCCCTCTGGACGGAGCCCAGAACTGGGGTCTGGGAGGGGCGGGTGGGGTGGGGAGGGCAATTCTATGTGTCCAGGTCCTGTCACCCCAGCCCTCGGCCCCCCCTCCCCAGCCCCTGGAGTCCTACAGCAGATCCCATCAAAGCCCCATCCACCGCTCACCAGCGCCACCCCGTCTGAGCGCCAGCCTCCTGATGAAGAGATGGAGGAGCAGCAGGTGAGGGGAAGGGGGGGGCGATGGAGATGGGGCAGGAGAGGCCTGGGCTCCGGGCCAGTAGGTGGCTGGGCTGTGGTTGGGGTCCCAGGGTCAGTGGGAGCATGAGGACCTGCGGGCAGAGCGCTCCCTGGGATCCTGGCTCCGCGTCAGTCCCAGAAGAGGGGCCAGGATGCCAGGAAAGTCCCCCAGGTTCCCGGCCTCCAGAGCCCCTGCTGGCACCCAGCGGCAGGAAGTGAGTCATCCCGCTCAGGACCGAGGGCAGCGAGCCCAGGGCCAGGGCCAGAGCGGGGGCGGGGCCGGCTGGCTGCGGCCCACTGACTGCAAGGGGCAGTCCGTCACCCCAACAGGACCGGGCTGGCCACCCACCTCCAGGGCAGCAGGGAGGGGACAGAGGATGGACAGAGGGACTGGCCTCCCCGTACCCTCCCCCCACCCCCCAATGTGCTTCTCCCAACCCACCTTTACAGCGAGAACAGCAAGGCCTTCACTCCCTGACTCAGAGGAGGGGTGAGGGGAGACGGGGGACAGGAATGGGGGGGGGAGGGCCCACTGAAGGAGTTAAACGAAGCAGATGAGCTCCTTCTCCACACACCGCTGTCCCCCGAGAATGGAAGGTACACTCTTACACGCTATGCAGCGCGCCCTGTGTCATTTCGGTGATTTCACGTGTGCACCGGGATCTGTGGTGACAGGACCTGGACACACAGAATTGCCCTCCCCACCTCACCACCCCTCCCAGACCCCAGTTCTGGGCTCCGTCCAGAGGGGGCGCCGTGGGCCCGGTGCTCAGGGAGACACGTGGGGAGGGCAGGCACAGGCCCTCCAGGACCCCTGCAGACACCTCTCTCTGCGTCCACCAGCGGCCCCTTCCCGGCCGGGGTCTCAGCCCCCGAGCCCCTGCTCTGAGCTCCCGTGGCTCCTCCCCCCTCAGCTCTGCACCCGTCCCGCACTCTCCCGCCCACGAGGTGACAGACTGGGGAGCCCGTCCTCCCCGAGCTGGGCCTCTGTGCACCTCCCTTTCGATCTGTGCCCTCCAGTGCCCACGGCTTCCTCCCTCGGGGCTATGGGGCCTCCTGGGCCCCTGCCCCTGGCCGCTGCGGTGGCTCCAGGCACGTGGCTCTCACCGCTTTGTTCATGGGTTTCCTCCCAGAGCACGGGGCCGGGGGGCGCTGGCCTTGACCGTGAGCCCAGAGCTGCCACGCCAGCCGCCCTCGCTCTGGCCCAGCCCCGGGCTCCTGGTGTGGAGCGGGGACCCGGACCATCCACCCAGGGCGGCCGCGGGGGCTGACAGCCGGTCCTCTCCGGCTGGTCCTCCACTCTTGGCAGCTGGGACCATAGGGCCTCTCCCTTCGCCCACTTTGTAACAAATGGAGGAACATTCACGGCCGGATGCTCACAGGGAGAGCCCAGAGTTTGGTGTCATTTAGGACATTCGCCATGCTGCACCCCATCCTCTCTCTCCAGTGCCCAGACACCGTCAGCACCCCCAGAGGAGACCCCCACACCCCAGAAGCGGCCTCTCCCGTGGCTGCAGCCCGTGGCAGCCCCGATCTGCCTCATGTCTGGGGATTCACTGGTTCTGGGGATGTCATCCTCATGTGGTCACGTGGCCTTTGGGGTCTGGCACTGTACACGTGGTGTGAGTGAGACCGAGTCCCGCCCATGAAGCTCAGGTCCGCAGGGCACGGAGGAAGCCAGGCTGCTGAGTGCAGAAGCCCTGCACCCACACCCGCACCCGCACACCAGGAAAGGGCCCTGGGCGGCCTCCGAGGAGAAGGGCAAGAGCCACCAAGGAAGCAAAGAAGGGACACTCCGGGCAGAGATGGCAGCACCTGCGTGGGGCCGGAGCCACGTGCCATCCTGCTGAGTTCAGGAGCGTGAGGTGGTCCCGTGGGGCTGACGCTGTGAGTCTGGGCTGGAAGTTGAAGAGGCCAGAGGGCAGGGGGGCAGGTTCTCGGCGCCACACAAAGGGGCCCTGGCTCAGGGGGAGCGGCCTGGATTCTGCAGGAGCAGTGTGGTCCCTCCTCTTCCTCTGAGCGAGCTGGGCGGGCTGGAGCTGGAGCCCGGGCAGGGCTGAGCCCGCAGGCCCCAGGAGAGCAGACCGAACAGGAGCGGGATAATGAGTCAGTGGCTGCCAAGATTTTGCAGGGAGGGTTCAGCCAACTTTTCTTTTGTACAAAGATATGCTGATCCAGACGTTAATGAGTGTGAGGTGTTACTGAGTCCATAAGGATTCCCTTTGGAAACGATTCCCACCCAGGCTCTGCCCAAACAGGGCACTGGCCCAGTGGGGGCTACTCCCAGGCATAGGTTGTGTGACTTGTCCACTTCTCCCTAAAAGTGAACAGCCAGCTGGGTAGACATCTGAGAAAAGAGTGGGTGTAGCTGGATGAGTGGGTGGGTGGATGGGTGTAGAAATTTATGGAGAGATGCAGGGATGGATGGATGGATGATTGGGTAAGTGGATATAGGGATGGATGGATGGATGGATGGATGGATGGATGGATGATTGGGTGAGTAGATGTAGGGATGGATGGATGGATGGATAGATGGATGGATGGATGGATGGATGGATAAATGGATGGATGGATGTTTGATGGATGACTGGATGGATGGATGGATGAATGACTGGATGAGTGGATGTAGGGATGGATGGATTCAAGGATGGATGGATGGATGTTTGATGGATGGATGGATGTCTGGATGGATGGGTGTTTGATGATGGATGAATGCCTGGATGAGTAGATGTAGGGATGGATGGGTGATAGATGGATGCAGGGATGAATGGGTGCAGGGATGGGTGGATGGATGGATGGGTGGATGGATAAATGGATTGGTGGGTAGTGGGTGACTGGGTAGATACAAGTGTAGGTGGTAATTGTTTTATATGATTTAAAGATTCTTTAGCTGACAGGATGCACCCAATGACACTTGGATGGAAGAAAGGCAGGGCTTTCTGTTGCTTTGGTTCCAAATGAGAGAAGCTTCCAGGCAGAACCACATAAGGGGATGCACCCTGGAGCAGGGGAACAGCAAGCTGCAGGGAGCAGCTCACGTCCTGGAATCAGCCAGGATTCTGGGGCTCCCTGTGGGTTGGCCAATTGGAATAATTTTGTGAGGTCCGGGGTATAAGGGCTATCCATGCCACTTAGGGCCAATAGGGTGGTCCAACTCACAGACCGAGATCCCAAGCCTCCAGGTAAGCCTTTCTGCGGCTCAGTGATGACGGAGTCAGATTTCAGTACTTGGATGGGAGAAGTCCCGGAGCAGCCCGGGTCTGCCCCTCCCTTCGCTCCCAGCTCCTCCATGCCCGCTTTAGTCCTTCTCTTTTGAAGGAAAGGCTGTAAGAGTTTCTTTCTTTTTAAAATATTTTTATTGATTTCAGAGAGAGGAAGGGAGAGAGATAAAAACATCTATGATGAGAGAATCATTGATCGGCTGCCACCTGCATGCCCCATGTGGGGATTCAGCTTGCAACCCAGGCATGTGCTCTGACTGTGACCTCCTGGTTCATAGGTTGATGCTCCACCCTAAGACACGCTTAAGAGCTCCTAACCGGTGTGGCTCAGTGGATAGAGCGTTGGCCTGCGGACTGAAGGGTCCCAAGTTCGATTCTGGCCAAGGGCATATACCTTGGTTGTGGGCACATCCCCAGTAGGGGGTGTGCAGGAGGCAGCTGATAGATGTTTTTCTCTCATTGATGTTTCTAACTCTCCATCCCTCTCCCTTCCTGTCTGTAACAAATTAATAAAATATTTTTTAAAGAGCTTCTTACAAAAAAAAAAGTTTGAATTTCCCTTCGCTTTGCAGTTTCTCTGCTTCCCGGAGTGCTCAGTGCTGGGAATTGTCTGCAAGTCTCCCGAGAGAAGCTGAGCCAGCCTGTCAGTGGAGCAGGGCGGGGGACCTCCGGGGGTGGGGAAGTTGCCAGAAAACAGAGCAGGACGGGTTCAGCCTCAGAACACATCCCTGAGTCTGTGCTGCCCTCGCCCTGCGGGAGGCACATGAGGTATAAAAACCAGCCAACTGCCCTGCCCACCTGGCCACCTCCTGTTTACACCTCCGCTCCCGCACGAAACAGCCTGCAGGGACCGCCGTGATAGCAATCAGTGCTGCGCTCACTCCCTGAGCGCGCCCCCGCTGCCCCCAGCCACACCTCTGATCTCATTTTGCTGCAAAAGGGGGCCGAGGAGGGGGTAAAACACAGACTGGGCCACGGGGCCTGGGCTCCGGGAGGCCCAGGAGGGAATGCATCGTGCAGCAGCGAGCGTCCGGGGCTTAGGGAAGGGGCTGACTCAGAGCGACAGCCAGACACCTTTCCGGGCGAAGTCCAAGGCTGCCCTCAGGCTCCCCGGGAGGGCGGCCACGGCCCACCCAGGGAACCCTCCTTGGCCGACCTGGAAAGTCTTCCCCGGAGCTCCCCGAGCTCTCGGAGCGAGTGGCCGTCCCACCTGGCCCGGGACGTGATTTGGGAACGGCAGCCAGCCCAGCTCAGAGGCGGGTTGGGCGGGCGGCGGGGCTGGGCCGGAGTGGGGGGAGGAAGTGCCCAGGGGGCGGTGACGTCACAGCCCAGCCCTTGAAAGATGAGCTGTTCCTGCCAGCTCTCCAGCTCCCCTCCAGCACCTCCAAGCGGAGGGGACCGCGGGCACCCTTGCCCGACGCCGGACCAGGGAGCGACCGCCCGAGGTGCCCACGCAGCTCCCGCCGGACGAGGTGGGTGCCCGCCCGGCGCCGGTCCGCCGCCGCAGTGCCTGGGCTGGGAGGCAGCAGCCCAGCCCGGAGGGAAGGGGCGGGTGGGCGTCGCAGGGGCTGAGTTTGGGGCAAGCTCCCTTCCCGCCCCCTCCGGTCCCGGTCCCCAGAAGTGACAAGAAGGGCTTCTAGCCAGAGGAGTCGCTTGTTTGCCTTGGGCTTGCCTTCTTCCTGAATCAGGGTGCCAGGCAGCACATGTGTGCTTGTGTGTGCATGTGTGTGTGTGCCTGTGTGAGCCGTGTAGGACGGCCTCGATTGATTTTTGCTCTCCGGGGTGCCTTGGACAGAGAGCTTCAGCCCAGGAGGTGCGGCAGGGTGGGGGCTGCCGCTCGCTGGCCCTGAGTGACCTGGGACGCATTGCCCACCCTCTCTGAGCCTCGGTTTCCCCGTGTGCAGTGCGCTCTGCTGGCATGCTGCCCGGGCGGGCGGCGGCGGCGGGGTGTGATCAGGGAGGAGGGAGGGAGTTCGTGAATGTTGGTGGGTGTGCACTGAGGTGGTGATTTTAACACTCTCGCCGCTCCCCGCCCCCGACCCCTCCCGGTGCAAGACAGAGGGACGGAGAGCGCGGGCTCTGCATGCAGCCCTGGGTGGCCGTCCCGGCTCTGTCTCCATCCCCACCTAACACTTGTGACCACATTCCCCCCATGGCATGAGCCATAAAGATGGCCTGGCAGGGTGGCTGCGGAGACAGAAATGGGCTCCCGTCTGCGAAGTGCCCCACGGTATGCGGTCGGCGCTCAGTAGAGGGCGGTTAGTGGAGCTGCTGAGGCAGGTGGTGTCCCGGGCCTGGGCCCGGGGACAAGGGCGGGCGTTGCTCTCGGGGCAGGTTAGGATGTGCCTCCCTGAGTCACGGCTGCCTGGCTCCTGCAGGTCGGGAAGTGCGAGCTCTGGCCCAAGTGCGGGGCAGAGGGGCCAGGGCCAGCCCCGCCTCTCACCCCTTCTCTGAGGGCTCCAGGGGACACTGCCTTCTCTGGGGCGCACCCTCCTGCCCTCTGGGTCCTGGCAGCAGTGGGGGGATGAGTGCATCCTGTGATCGGAGCCCCACCAGCTGGAAGAAGGAGTTTGCTGTATTCCTCCTGCTCGGGGGGGGGGGGGGGGGGGGGAGTCTGGCAGGTGGGGAATGGCCAGGAGAAAGGGGTTTGGCCCCCACGCTGACTCCACAGGCAGGACCCAGGGTCTGCACCCAGCTCTGCCCGAACCCACAAAACCCCGCCGGCTCCTGCTCTTGCGGACGAGATGAGGCAGCTGAGTCTCGGGCGAGGACATAACCGAGTGTCTGGGGAAACGCCTCGACCCCTCGGGACTCAGACCTGTGGCTTATGCACAGGGGAAGGTGCCGGTGACTGAGTGTGGGCGGTGAGACCAAGGGCTGGGGATTCTGGGGGTGCCGAGCAGGGCGACAGCTATGCCACGTGGTCTCTGCTAACACACTGTGTCCGAATAGACGTTCACAGGGGTCTGAGGGGGGTGCTGAGGACTGCCGCTCTCACCTGGACTGCCTCGTGGCCCAGAGGAGCCCACCGGGGCGGGGCAGAGATCGTACAGATCTATCGGGGACTCTGGCTTCCGGAATGAAAGCACAGACCTTGTCTGTCTGTTCACAGCTGTCTCCTCAGCGCTGAGAGCTGTGCCTATCGCAGAGCTGGCTCTGTCAGTATTGCTGAATGCCTGGGTGGGTGGATGGATGGATGGATGGATGGATACAGGGATGGATGGATGGATGGATGGATGGATGGATGGATGCAGGGATGCAGGGATGGATGCAGGGATGGATGGATGGATAAATGGCTGGACAGATGACTGGATGGATGGCTGGCTGGATGGACAGATAGATAAATGAACATTGGTCACAGAGAAGCCACGAAAAGCACATGAAGTGTGTCACTACGTGAAAGAAGCCAGACTGAAAAGGCTACATGCTGTGGGATGCCTTTCCCAGAGTATATGATGCTCTGGGAAAGAAAAAACCACAGGAACCATACAATATCAGTGGCCGCCAGAGCTGGGAGCGGGAGGGATGAATGGGTGGGGCACAGAGGCTTGTCAGGGCAGTGAAACTACTGTGTGAGGCTACAATGGCGGTCCATGTCACTATACATCCCTCCAAACCCGCCGACGGTACGGCACCAAGAGCGAACCCCGCTGCCAACTGTGGGCTTCGGGGGACGATGGCATGAAAGTGTAGGTTCCTTCATTCTAATAAATGTGCCACTTGTGCGGGGGGGGGGGGGGGGGGCGCGGGGCGGGGTATATGGGAAATCTCTGTGGAGGCATTTCCCTGGACACTGTGAACCTAAAACATAAATTCTATTTAAGAAAAGAGAAACAAACGGAGCAGGCCTGCATGCTGCTTTGAGGAGTCAGAGGCTCAGGGCTATGAGTCAAATGATGGGAACTTACCAAGGCTTGATCCCCAAGTGCATCCATCAGTGCCACCCAGTCCGGGCATGCCCTGACCCCTGCCTCCCAGTCCGGGCATGCCCTGACCCCTGCCACCCCGTCCCGGCATGCCCTGACCCCTGCCACCCCGTCCCGGCATGCCCTGACCCCTGCCACCCAGTCCGGGCATGCCCTGACCCCTGCCTCCCAGTCCGGGCATGCCCTGACCCCTGCCTCCCAGTCCGGGCATGCCCTGACCCCTGCCACCCCGTCCCGGCATGCCCTGACCCCTGCCACCCAGTCCGGGCATGCCCTGACCCCTGCCTCCCAGTCCGGGCATGCCCTGACCCCTGCCACCCCGTCCCGGCATGCCCTGACCCCTGCCACCCCGTCCCGGCATGCCCTGACCCCTGCCACCCAGTCCGGGCATGCCCTGACCCCTGCCTCCCAGTCCGGGCATGCCCTGACCCCTGCCTCCCAGTCCGGGCATGCCCTGACCCCTGCCTCCCAGTCCGGGCATGCCCTGACCCCTGCCACCCAGTCCGGGCATGCCCTGACCCCTGCCACCCAGTCCGAGCATGCCCTGACCCCTGGGGAGCCGTCTCCGCGTGCATGCTCCCGCGATGGAGAGCTCACTGCTTTACCGGCAGCTCACTGTGTCTAGGGACAGTTGTCCTGTTATAAAGTTCTTTAGCCCCAGCCTGTTTTACTCAGTGGATAGACCACCAGCCTGTGGACTAGAAGGTCCCGGGTTCAATTCCAGCCTAAGGCACATGCCCAGGTTGTGGGCTCCATCCTCCCTCTCCCAGTAGGGGGTGTGCAGGAGGCAGCCAATTAATGATTCTCTCTCATCATTTATGTTTCTATATATCTCTCTCTCTCCCTTCCTCCCTGAAATCAATGAAATATATATACCAATTCGTGCACCAGTGGGGTCCCTCAGCCTGGCCTGTGGGATCGGGCCGAAAGCAGCTCTCTGACATCCCCCAAAGGGTCCTGGATTGTTTGAGGGCACAAGTCAGGCAGAGATACCCCACCGGTGCACGATGGGGCCGGGAGAGTTGCTGGAGGTTGGCCAGCCGGGGAGGGACTGTGGGAGGGCTCCAGGGTGTGTCCGGCCCATCTTGCTCAATCCCAATTGGCCGGACCCCAGCAGTAAGTTAACCAACCAGTCAGAGTGTCTGCCCCTTACTGGTCAGTGCACATCATAGTGAGCGGTTGAGTGGCCTTAGCATATCATTAGCATATCACGCTTTGATTGGGGCATGGGGCTTGGGGTGTAACCACGTTTACAGCCAGGCATTAGCACACAGCTCGGTCTCCCGCTGGCTCTCTGATGCTCGGGGAGGAGAGGGAGGAGCAGAAGGCGGTGTGTGCTGTGCGGAGAACCACAGTCATGTGCTGGACAGAGCGCTCCGGGCGCCACTTCACTGGATGGTCAAGGGCCCCGGGCAGCCACAGTTGAGCCCAGCATCCCAGCCTTTCCATGGGCGTGCTGTGGGGGAGGCTCTGCCGGCTGGGGTGTCCATCAGCCCCAGAAAGGTCTCCTTCCCTCCTGGCCCCATTCCCTGGCGGTGTCCTGTGTCCCTGAGCAGAAGAGGCCTCCGCTACATAAAGGCGGGTAGCACCGAGCTAGCACTCCTGCCCAGGCCACGGCCCAGGCCTGGGGCTCCCCCGTCTCTGCTGCCTCGGGCACATGCCCGGCCCAGTCGGAGTCCGTGGGCACCACGCTCACAGGGGCGCCACGGAGTTAGCCGCCGGCGTTGGGAAGAGGGTCCATCTTTAAGAAGGAAAACATTTCCAGTGAGCGTTCAGATTCCCGGCTTCTCTGAAAACGCAGGCGGGTCTGGCCAGGCCGAACTAGACCCTCCCACCGGTCACAGGCAGCCCGGTAGGTGAGGCCCGGGTCCTCCTGGAGCCCGGAGTGCCTGCCCCTCCCAGCCCAGCATCTGCTCTCTCCTCCAGCCCCACCTGGCCCGGGCCCTGGGCATTGGCATTGAGACCCTGCTGTGCACCTCAGACCTTGGGAGGCGTGTGCCAAGGAAGGGCCGCCGAGGAAGAGCCGAGCCAGTCACAGCTGGCAGGACGAACTTCCTGGGAGCAGATGTGCAAGGGTTTCCCCCGCACACACCCCCTCCTCAGGTGCTCCCCCGAAAGAAAACCCTGCAAAGGGAAGGGAAAGGCGGCCCCTCCGCACAGCGGGCCCGAGGGGTCAGACTGTAAAACAGGCTGCAGAGTGCCTTCAACACTGAGCAGCACCCGGGCCTGGAGCAGGGACAGCCAGCAGAAACCAGGAGGAGGGCAGGACTCTCCTGAAAAAAGAAAGGAAAAGCCAGCATGAAACAGGACAAACTGAACGGTTAAAGGTGCTGAGCACAGGGGCTCACACATATAAATACACACACACACACACACACACACACACCCATACATGCATGCATACACACATATACATCAATGCACACACATACCCATACTCCATACACACACAGACACGGACACTAATTTGCATATTACGTGCATATATATATATATATATATATATATATATGCCTAATATGCAAATTGTCCCCTTGGGAGTTTGACCAGGAGACTGGGGTTCGATTGCTCGCTATGATGTGCACTGACTACGGGAGGGGGGGTTGCAGAACAAAGGAAGGCCCCTGCGGGCAGCTGGAAGGCTCCTAGGGACCCTGATCACCAGCCAGGCCTAGAGACCCTAACCGTGCAGGAATTTCATGCACCAGCCCCCCCTCTATATATATATATATATATATATATATATATATATATATATATATATATATACACATACATACACACACACACACACACACACACACTGCCTCTCTGCAGCCTGCATGTCCCCACGGCCAGCTTGTGTCACATCTAGAACGTCCACGTCCGAATTGTCTTTGTGGGCAGGTTTTGAGTTCTTTCTCCTGAAGGACTAGGGGAAGCGAGGGTGGGTCCAAATGGGGGAGGGGTGCAGTGGGGTGGACAGGGCCCGGGACTGCCCAGTGCACACGGAAGTCTAGCTCAGCCCCACCTAAAACTGCCCTAGTACCCCCTGGCCAACCAGCTAGGCAGGGCGGTGTCCCCACGTGAGAAATTGGCTTCAGGGTGAGCAGGGAGTCAGTCGGAGGCTGAGCTGGGCTGGGCCCTGGGCTGGGTCTTCCCAGGAGGACACCGCACCTGCCGGACAGGTGGAAGTGTGGCTGGGACTCCTGAGGGTGCTCAGCCGGAGCGGAGAGCAGCCCGGCTGCTGGGGGAGCAGGAGGGGCTGGGGCTGGAGATGCCGCTGGGAGCTGAGCTCCCCGCCGACCGGACGCCTTGTGCGCCCCCGGCAATGGGTCCAACTACGAGATAAACATCAGACACAGGGACATTCCTTGCAGGCGGCCTGGGGATTTTTCCCAGAGCCTGTTTGGACTGTGGTGGCCGAGGGCCTGGGGTCACCCGGGGCAGTCACAGTTTGTGGGTTTGGGGAGCGTAAAATAGACCTTTAATCCTGAGGCAGGGAAAGGAACTGAGGGCTCTCGAGATTTTGGGAGCCAGGTTGAGGGGGAGCGTATCTCTCGGAGTCCTGGCCACCACCTGCAAGCAGGCAGTACTGCTCCCTGTCCTACAGGTGCGGAGACCTCAGGGAGGTGCCCCTCAAAGCCACGTCGTTCACAAATGGCAGCGCCGGGATCCGAATGGCCCCGGTGTGATGGATCCCCCAGGCTCTTTTGTTACGCAGCAGGCCTGACAGGGCGGCCAGGGAGGCGGCTGGATCAGCCAGAGTGGGGGCGGGGAAGCGGCAGGCAACATACCAAGGCAGAAACACCAGCCGGCTTCGGGGTTTCTGCAGCGGCAGAGACTTCAGACCCAACGGGGCAATGGCAGGCTCGGCGGAGAAACAGGGGTGGCCTGAGTGGCCCTTTGTGATGGGGGCAGGGCCTCAAACCTGTCACCTCTGTACCCACCAGGGAAAACCTCTCGGGGACCGAAGCCAGGCCATGGGGGGTTTGCTTCTGCCCCTTCCTTGGCTTCACAGGGACTCCCACCTTCAGTTCGAACCCTGGGACCAGGCATGGCGTCTGCAGCCCCGCGGGAGCCCTCTCCTCCCCCAGCTCCCTCTGCTTTCCCCCACGGAGTCCACCTGCACAGGGCCCGGGTGGTCCGGTAAAAACAGAACGCCAAGGCAGAAATATTCATAAATACTCCAACGCTCCCGCTGACATGAAAACAGGATTGTGCAAATATTTACCGGTTTTTCCTGTAAACAAATCCTTTCTTGGCCGGTTATCGTTCTTACGTAAACTAGCCCATATTTCACTCCCTGCTCTTGAAAAATCGGAGAAAACACTTGGCTTGTGTGCACATTTTTATTACAAAAGTTAATACGTGCTGGTCATAGGAGAATTGGAGGCTACTGCAAAGAATGAAAAGGGAACAACGGAGAGCCCCCAGCCCCCAGGCGACCAGCGAGAGCACGCATGGGCATGTTGCCTTCCTTCCGGAGTTTGCCTACCGCGTCCTCATGCACCTTAGTGCCGGCTTTTTTTTTTTCACTTGACGCAGTACCAGAAGTGCTCTCCGTTTTCTGGCGAATTCTCTGGAGCATCATTTCCCACATACGCAACTAGTTCCCTGGCTCTCAACATTTCGGGCCTTCTAATTCCCTCAGCTACCAGATGCTAAGCCGCTCTCCGCATCGCCCCGTCCTGTGGATTATTTTCAGAAATACCAGCCAAAAAGGAAGTGGCGGGTGTTTCTGTTGTTGTTTTGTTTTGTTTTTGAGGTCCTTGATTTGCTTCTCCGAATGACCCAAAAACTGAATTTTCTGGAGACAGTCTTGGGGGCACTCCCCCTCCCCGGTCCGACCCTCTTCAGGAAGGATGTCTGGCAGCCACCGCTGGCTCCGCGGTCTGTCCCTGGCCCGCAGCGCTGGCTGACCAGATGGCTTTCCTGCCGTCTGGGCCCCGTGGGCTCCGGCAGGAACCGGGCCGGGCAGCCAGCGGCTGGAGCCGGAGCTGGCGTCTCATGGGCCACAGGCTCCCGCTAATTGTCACGATCCCTGACGTGGATCGGCACCTGCGAACCCATTTCGCTGCTAGGAAATGAGGCTCTGAGAGGTGAGGGGCCCCTTCCCGGCGCCCGGCTCCCAGCAGAGCCGTGGGAAGGTGAGCAGCTTGGCACGGCCTCTGCCTGGCACTGAGTCACGGCGGGCCACGTGGGCCCCTCTGAGGCTTTGGTTTCTGGTCCCCAAACTGAAAGGCAGGAGCTACGCAAGCCGGAGCGTGTCAGTTCTCCTCCGCCCCCGCTCAGGAAGCGGAACCCCCCCTGCCTCCGCACAGAAACCATCACCCCGGGCCCTGCACCCCCAGGCAGTCCGTGACGGCCTCTGTGCCCGCGGGGCGGCAGCGGGCCTCTGCAGGGCACAGCTCTCCTGCCCCAGCCGGAGGAAGGCGGCAGGGGAGGAGGGAGGGAGGAAAGGGCCTCCATGCACACCCGGGCTGAGGCCCCCTGTGCTGCACGGTGGGCTGGCTCAGGGACCGTCGGAACTTCACTTTCCCCCTGAAATGGGGTCCCGCCCGGTAACCCTCGTGCAGTGCTGCCCGGGAGGGAGGGGCTCCGGTCCTGGGTCTCCCGACAGGCCGTCGGCATCTCCGGTACCTTTGCATCAGATGGACTCAATCTTTGTGTCTGAAACCAGGAGGGCTAAGGCAGCCACACAGAGACCTCGGGCTTACATCCAGGGGATTTAAGGAATCTTGGTCCCCATTCACCAGAAGCGTAGCCCAGACTCTGTTTGAACCCGTCCGGGGACGGGGAGCTCACCACTGCAAAGCACGTGCGACCCAGTGGCCACGCACTGAGCAGCTATGCTGGGCCGCCGGGCCGGGCCGGGCCGGGTCCTCAGAAGAGCAAGGACCGCACCGGCACCCGAGGGACCAACACTGGCAACCGGGGTGGGAGTAGAGAAAAGAAGCAGTGTGTGTGCGTGCATGTGTGTGCATGTGGGTATGTGTCTCTGTGTGTGCATGTATGTGCATGCATGTGTATATGTATCTGTGTATGTATGCCTGTGTATGTATGTCTCTGTGTGTGTCTTTGTGTGTATCTCTGTGTGTCTAGTGTCTGTGACTGTGTATCTATGTGTGCCTGTGTGTATTTGTGTGTGTGTTTGTGTGTGTATCTGCGTGTGTCTGTGTCTGTCTGTGTATCTGTGTGTGTGTGTATCTGTGTGTGTTTGTGTGTGTATCTGTGTGTGTATCTGTATGTGTGTGTCTGTGTGTGTATCTGTGTGTGTCTGTGTCTGTGTGTCTGTGTGTCTGTGTGTCTGTGTGTGTCTGTGTCTGTGCGTGTATCTGTGTGTGTCTGTGTATTTATCTGTACGTGTGTGTGTGTCTGTGTGTATGTGTGTGTGTTTGTGTGTGTATCTGTATGTCTGTGTCTGTGTGTGTTTGTGCTGGGGGTGATCACCCGGGTCCCCATTAGCAGTCTGTGACCTCGGGTGAATCGCTCTCTGACCCCTGGTCTGTACAATAGACATAACCGGCCCAGGAAGGACAGTCGCCTCTCCCTCCCTCCCCGGCCCCTCCCTCCCGGCACCCCCTCCTTCACTGAAAAGATGAACCATTTTGCCCAGCGGCTAAGGCGCCTGCCCCAGCCGCCAGCCAGAGGAACCCCGCCAGGGCCCGCCTCGGGGGCTCCCGGTCCAGGCGTGCGGTGGGCCCTGTGCTGGGACTCGGGCTTCCCCGGTCCTGGAGAGTCCGGCCGGTCCCAGGGCAGGTCAGCTCTGAGACACATGCTCCCCCCTCCCCCCCCCCGCCCCCCACTTCCTGGAAAAGGCGGGGTGTGGGCAGGCCCAAGAGCTCTGGAATTGGAAGGATGACTCCCTGGATCCCAACAGCTCACCTCCCGCGGCAGAGCTGGGCAGAGGCCCCGGCCACGGCGCTGCTTTGACTTGACTGTGGCTTTGGCTCGGGCAGGCCTGCCGGGTGGGGCCGGGACCCGGGATCCTTGGAGCTTTCGGGGCGCAGGGCAGGGAGGCTGCGCCGCTCCCGGTGAAGGGGGACGTGCTGGGACGCATCCCGCCATCTTAAGTGTCTCTGGTGCCAGTGAGAGAGAAATGAACCTGGGAAAACAGCACGCCAATCCCACTGCTTCTACTTGCCTGCTTCTCAGCTCGGGGAGCTGGCCGCTTCCCCAGGCAGCGATGTTCTCTCTGGGGACCTGCTGGGCACAGGCCTCCAGAACCAGCTATTACTGCCCGTTCTCCCCGGGAAGGCCCAGCGATGCCGAGGCGTTTATCCGGGTCCCGCCTGGAACTCAGGGATGGGGGCGGGCCTGGCCCCCGGGCTCTGGAGCTCAGACAAGGCTCCTCCCACCTCTTTGCTAGAGTCTCCGACGAGGAGGGATCTCTGCCGGCCGAGAGGTCAGGGAAGGCTTCCCGGAGGAGGTGACCATGGAGATGCCCTTAAAGACGGCACTGGGATGTTGCTTGGTGCCCCAATTCGTTGTGTCCTGCCTGCCACGTCTGTGCTCTTTCCTGCTCTGCCTCACAGTGAGCATGGCAAAGGGGAATATACACTAACTGGATGGATGGATGGATGGATGGATGGATCAATGGATCGATGGATCAATGGATGAATGAATGACTGGGCAGGAAGGCCACCCCCAGAGGCCAGCAGCAGCGGGAGAGTTCCCTGCAGAGCCGAGGGCATCTTGTGAGGAGTCTCAGGTGCCTAACATCTCTGGCCCCGAGGCTTGTTTTGCTCTGCAGCTGGCCCGGAGGCTCCGTTTATTGTGTCTTCCCTTGTTTTGTAAACCAGGCTGGGTGACCAGAGGTCACGGCACACACTTGCGTGTGGCCGAGGAGCCGGGCCGGCCGCCAGCTTGGCGGAGGCCCCTGGCCGGCCGCCCTCTCCTCCCAGCCCAGCAGGGCCTGTCTCCCGGCCCCCGGCCCTCCAGGGAGCGGGCGCCTGCGGCTGGGAGCATGCTCTTCAGCACGCCCAGGCCTGCGGGCCCGGCGACCTCGTGTCTGGTGAGCACCCCCGCTGTGCCCGTGGCCTTGGCTTTTGCTCCGTTGCAAGAATATTTTGTTGGTGGTGGTGGTGATGGTGATTTTTTTTAATTTTATTTATATCAGAGAGGAAGGGAGATGGAGGGAGAGAGAAGCATCACTGATCGGCTGCCTCCTGCACGCCCCCTGCTGGGGATCGAACCCACAACCCAGGCATGTGCCCTGACCAGACCAGGAATCGAACCATAACCTCCTGGTTCATAGATCGACGCTCAACCACTGAGCAATGACGGCTGGACACAAGAATTTCTACATGCCCCTCTTCATAAATTACTCACTTGCTCTGGACAGAAACTCTGGGGCACAGGAAGCGGGAGAGGACACCTTTGCCATCCACCCAGGGCAGCGGCTCTGGGGGCTTCAGCCTGGCCTGGGCGGCGGGCATGGGGCCTGGGGTGTAACCACGTTTACAGCCAGGCGATAGCACACGGCTCTGGGGGCAGGAGTAGGATGATAAAAAATAAAAACAAAGCAGGAGGTCTGGGGACCAGGATTCCACGACCTGGGCTCACGGCAGGGCTCTGCCACGCACCGGCCGCGTCCTGGGAGAACGGCCACCTCTCTGGGCTGCGGTGGCCTGTCTCTGAGGGAACTGAGACAAGTGTCCAGAGCTTCCCACGCGGCTACCCAGGGTTCTGGCAGGGTGGCCAGGGACAGTGCTGGACAGGAACCCCACCCTTCCCTTCCCTGAGCCCTTTCCAGGCCTGGAAGTGCCCCAGACCCCAGTCATCTCTGACCTGGACCAGAGCCGACTAACCACGGTGCTACACTGGCCAGGGCAGAACTCCGGGAGACTTTATTATGTTTAAATGCTCTTTAGTGTGGTCATGTTCATTTTAAACCCAAAGGGGAGACCTTTTTTTTTTTTTTAAGTGGAAGGAGTGGTGTCCGGATGTCAGATAAAGTTGCTCATTCATTAAAACTACAGAACCCAAGGCCGGGGCCAGGCACAAAGCACTGCTGAGCAGAGTAGCCTACCCACAATGCACAGGGACGAGGGACAGAGGACGAGGGGCCCTGGGTGTGGAGGGGAGCAGGTCGGCGAGGCTGCTCTGACCTCTGCTGGGGAACGCAGGCGAGTGAGGGGCTCCGCCCAGAGCCCGCTCCCCTCTCTCCCCCCACCCCCGCGCTCCCCTGCAAATGCTTCCAACACCCCAGGCTCCTGCTGTCCAAATCCTGGCAGGCCCACGAATGTGTGAGGTGGAGCCGAGCCCAAGCTCTCAGTTCCGGGACCCGAGCTCACGTCCCGGGACCCGCCGCCCCTCCTCAGGCCGCTCAGGTCTGTTTGCAGAGCTAAGGACACCGGGCAGCTGCACGGAGGCCGAACTCCCCCTCCTGAGGCTGATCCGGGCCCCGGGCCCCTCCCTGCCCCACCGGCACTCGCTGTGGCCTGAGGGTCCCCCTGTGACCACACACAGAGGGCGTCCTGGCTCGATTGTTCTATAGGTCAGGTTTCAGAGCGGCCCCCACTGGCCAGCCCCCAGGGGAAGCCAGGCGGCAGAGAGCCTGGTGGGCACCACCACCACTACCACCCTCCCGCCCCCGCGGGCCCCCCCCCCGCCCCCCTGCAGGGTCCAAGGGGTGTGGCCTGACCGGGGGCAGCCCTCAGCAGCTCCCACGGAGGTCCTGCCCCCACGCACCCACGCGGGCAGGAAAACATTTATCTGGGGAGGCGTTGGGGAAGGGGCGGAGCCGTGACTCAGGAGGCCTCGGTGCGGTCTAGCTCGGGCCCTGACCCCGACGTGCTGGGTGGTCTGGGAGGTTGCACTTCTTTATGGAGCAACTGTTTGTGGGTTTTGTTTTGTTTTGCTTTTTAAGAGGTTGAGATGCAGCCCAGCTGGTGTGGCTCAGTGGTTGAGCATGGAATCATGAACCAGGAGGTCACAGTTCAATTCCCAGTCAGTGCCCACCTCACCACGCCACGCTCACCCACCGAACTCCTTTAAATGCCTCTCTGACCGCTGGCCTGATAACCCCAGGATACGTGAGTCAGGGTCCCAGGAGGAAAGAGGCGCTGGGTCCTGTGGAGGGTGGGCTCAGAGGGCCTGCTGGCAGTGTGGACAGCATGCGGGCACCACAGGGGCCCCAGGGCCTGAGCTGGCAGCCAAGGTCCCGCTCCAGCCGCCCGCCCTCCTGCCTGAGGCCTGAGCTCGCAAGAGGGGGCCTCACCAGCCAGACAAGGACCCTGACAGCCAGCCCTGAGGCCCCGGGAGGGGGCTGGGAGGCAGAGGCCCCTCCTCACTCCCTCTCTCCGCCTCCTGCTGGGGCCCCCACTGGCCAGCCCCCAGGGGAAGCCCAGAGGCCCTCCAGGGTCTGCGGGGAGCATGGCCTCAGCAGCTCCCACGGAGGTCCTGCCCCAGGCAGGCACGCAGGCAGGCGGGCATGCACACACGCACAAACACAAACATGCACACACACACACATACACAAACATGCACGTGTGCACATACATAAACACACACACATGCGTGCATGCACGCACCCACCTCCAAACAGACACAGAGAAGCCCTAGAATGGCCTCCGCCTCCCACTTCCCCGGGTCCTCAGCCCTCCGGCCTCCGGGCAGCTGGGAAATGAGAGCTTTGAAAATGAGAGCAATGTCTGCAGCCATTAGCAAGCAAGTAGGGGCCAGCTCGGCCGGCTCCCCACATCTGGGGTCCCCCGGCCAGGACCACCCCGTGGGGAACCCTGGGCTCCTGGCCAGGTGACGCTCGCAGGCCCTGGGGTCCCTGTGCAGCATCACTGTCCGCGAGGAGACGGGGGCCCTGCCAGCAGCTGAGGCCCGTGGGCCAGAGGGGAGCCCCAGGGGGGCGGGAGGCCTGGCTTCCCTCTGCCCCCTGACCTCGGCAGCTGAGGAATGAATGGCTGCAGCACATGGCTCCGTGCACTTCCTCCCCCGGGGCAGCCTGGCCCCGCCGGACGTGACACCTCCGGCCTCTCCCTCCGGGGCCCCCGCCTCCTCGGGATCAGGACACGGCTCTCAGACGTCCGTCCGTCCCCAGGCCTGGCCTCGGCCCTGCGGGGGTTCCTGCCTCGTTAACGAGCGCCCATTGACCGCGTTCCCTCGCGTCCTGCTTGCCAACGGGGTTTGTTTCTAACGTGTCCCATTCCTGGACCAATTTCCCCGGCCTCATCGCCTCCGCCGCCGCTGAGCTGGGACAGCTGTGCGCGTTCGCAGACCCGAAGGGGGCGGCAGGTCGAGGTACACCCGTGCACACGGCCCCACGGGGTCCTGGGAGAGCCCAGGGGTGGCCCGGGAGGGGGAAGCCCCGCCTCCAGGTGTGCCAGCGGGGCGCGGGCCGGCGGCCGCCCCCCTGCACCCCTCCTCCTCGGCAGGGCCGGCGTGCAGCGGGCCTCCCTCCGGGTGCGGCCAGGCGGGAGGGCAGAGACAGGCTCTGGCCCGGAGCCGCTGGGCAGGAGGGCTTCCCCCGTGGCTGGGACCAGGTGAGGCCGGTGGTGGCGGCAGCCACAGGTGGAACCCACCTCCCTCCTCACACTCATTCCGTCCGAGTTCCCGTCTCATTCGTCCCCGTCACATCCCGTGAGCCTGCGCGCCCGCAGGCCCTGCCCTGCACACCATTCACACCCGCACCTGCCCACTGCCCACTGCCCACTGCCCACCTGCCCATTGCCCACTGCTCAGCTGTCCACCTGCCCTCTGCCCACCTGCCCACTGCCCACCTGCCCACTGCCCCTGCTCAGCTGTCCACCTGCCCACTGCCCACTGCCCACTGCCCACCTGCCCACTGCCCACCTGCCCACTGCCCACCTGCCCTCTGCCCACCTGCCCACTGCCCACCTGCCCACTGCCCACTGCCCACTGCCCACCTGCCCACTGCCCACTGCCCACCTGCCCACTGCCCAGCTGACCATTGCCCACTTGCCCACATGCCCACTGCCCACTGCCCACTGCCCAGCTGTCCACCTGCGCACTGCCCCCTGCCCCCTGCCCAGCTGCCCACCTGCCCTCTGCCAACCTGTCCACTGCCCACCTGCCCACTGCCCACTGCCCACCTGCTCACTGCCCACCTGCCCATTGTCCACCTGCCCACTGCCCACCTGCCCATTGCCCACCTGCCCACCTGCCCACTGCCCACCTACCCACTGCCCACCTGCACCTCACACCGGAAGGGCCAGGTCTGGTGGCCTGATCCTGTGTCTCCACGTCAGCCACCCCGTCTCCCCTTCCCAGGAGAGGGCAGCCCCTGGGGAAGGGGGGGAGCTGGGCACCTCCTCTTCCTCCTGCCCAGCCCCTCCGTGTCCAACCTGGCACCGGGCAGGCCAGTTCGTCTCTGAAAGCCTCCTCCAGGACCCACCCCCGGCTCTCCCTGTGTCCACGCTGACCCCTCCCACCCCCCGCAATCCCGTCTCCCGCAGCCACGCCCGGCTGCATCCACACCGGCTCCCCCTGCGGGGCCTCTGCTGCTGCTCCGGCCAGACATCCGCTCCACCCAGTGCCGCCGTCCCCGTCCATCCGCCACCTCGGTCCCGTCACCCCCGCGGCCCCGGCTGACGGCTCCGGTCCGCGTGCGTGCTGAGCGGCCGTTAGATCACGGGCTGTGAATGACGGTTCCCCGAACGGCAGGCTCCTGGCGGCAGGCGCTGGGCTTCCTCGTCCGCACCCAGCGCCGGCAGACCTGCTGCGGGAGGACCCCGCTCCCTCCTCGGGGAGCACGCGTGTGTTCTGTCCCCGCCTGCCACTCACCCCTTTCCCTTCCAGGCGGCCCGGCGAGGCCTCGCTCACGTCCCGCTCGGAGTCCAAATGTTCTCCCCCTGGAAGAGGCCGGTCTTCCTGTCTGTCCATGAAGAGCCGGTGCCCACCGCGGCCTTCTTCAGGTGAGCAGCGCCCCTCCACTCCCATCCCCGGGGGCGGGGGCCCCTGGGGGGCGCTCAGGGCCGCACGGGGCAGCCCTCTCCTGGCCCTCAGGGGAAGCAACAGGTGATGTGAACGTCAGAGGAACCCCTCCCGGGGCCAGGGGGCCGGGCTTGCCTCCCCCGGGGCCTGCTGGGCCGGGCGAGGGGGGGGGGTTAGGAGGGTGGTGGGGGCAGTGGGCAGCTCTGTGGGGTGTGGGGAGGGGTGTGCAAGAAGAGGACACATTTCTGGGGGTCATACGTGAGCTATCCTGGATGAACTTGGACATGAAGTCAACACCCAGGCGTCCCAAGGAGATGCGCCAGGTCGCCGTGGAGACGGGATGTGGCCAGCCCCTGGCTGACATCTGGTGGAAGGCCAGGACCCTGGAGAGAGAGAGGGCATGGGGGACTCTGTCCCGAGTAGAAGCAGCAGAAGAGGAGGGTCAGCCCTGAGGGGGCGAGGGCCAGCCTGGCCTCTGGGGCCTGTGGTGGGTGTGGCCTACGGAGGCCATGACAGAGGGCCTTCGGGGCTGGGCCTGTGGCTGATTCCCACGGATGCCCCCCAGGCCACCCCCTGGCCGTCCTGCAGCCCCGAGCCCACCGGCAGGGCCCCTGCGGGCTGAGGCGTGTCTGTGGGCGCTCACAGGTAGCCTCTGGGGGTCCGTGTCTGAGCGGGGCCCGGGGAGCCCGGTCCCCGTGGCTGCAGGGAGGGGCCACGCTGGACGAGGGCTGTCTCCTGGGACCTGCCTGTTTGCCCAGGGCAGGAATCTGAGGCCCCGGAGACCCCCTCCCTGCTCCCTGACGTCGGGGCCTCAGCGGCCGGTGTTCCTGGGGTGAGCCACTGCGTCCACATGGAAACAGGCCGTCCATGGGTCTGCGCTGCCTGCCACTACGAGCCAATTCAGCAGAGACGGGGTTGGATCATTCCCGTCTACCAGGAGAAAGGGCGGGCGGCGGGGCCGCAGTCTGAGCCAGGCTGGGCTCTTCCCGTCTGGCATGATATCACGTTTCTGTCCTAATAAATTAATTACCTGGGGCCAGACCGCGGGAGGCTGAGCGGTGAGCGGCCTCCGGGAAGGGCCCACGCGATGCGGAAGGAATGTGCTCCGGATCCTCCCATCACGGAAACTCCACGGAGGCCCGGGTCCAGGCCTCGTGATGGCTGGTGCCCGGGATGGATGCTGGCCTGGGAAACACCCCCTCGGAGCCGCGAGACCAGGAACAGGGGCCGCCTGTTTAGGCGGGAGGCACCCCCCATCCCCCGGACCCGGGAGTCAGGTGCCTGAACGGAGGCTGGGCCTGGCCGGCTGCAGAGCGGGCCCCGTTCCCCCCGTGACTGTGTCCTCCCTCCCGCCTTCCGCAAGCCGACCGAGGGCTGCCCCTCCTCCCGCCTCCATCGTGCCTCCTCCCCGGTGACCCGGGGGTGTGACCGCCCGCCCCCTCTCTTTCAGCTTGGACATGCTCAACCTCACCGCGCAGGCCCTGCCGCCCGCCAACGGGACCCCGGCGCTGGGCGGCGGCTGCCCGCCCGAGGAGCTGTGGGGCTGGCTCAACAGCGTGCAGGCGCCCTTCCTGTGGGTGCTGTTCGTGCTGGCGCTGCTGGAGAACGTCTTCGTGCTCGGCGTCTTCGGGCTGCACAAGAGCCGCTGCACCGTGGCTGAGGTCTACCTGAGCAACCTGGCCGCCGCCGACCTGCTGCTGGCCTGCGGGCTGCCCTTCTGGGCCGTCACCATCGCCAACAACTTCGACTGGCTGTTCGGGGAGGCGCTGTGCCGCACGGTGAACACGCTGGCCTACATGAACCTGTACAGCAGCATCTGCTTCCTCATGCTGGTGAGCATCGACCGCTACCTGGCGCTGGTGAAGACCATGTCGGCCGGCCGGCATCGCGGCGTGCGCTGGGCCAAGCTCTACAGCCTGGTGATCTGGGGCTGCGCGCTGCTGCTCAGCTCGCCGATGCTGGCCTTCCGCACGCTGCGGGACTACCGGGACGAGGGCTACAACGTCACGGCCTGCATCATCACCTACCCGTCCCGCGCCTGGGAGGTGTTCACCAACGCGCTGCTCAACCTGGTGGGCTTCCTGCTGCCACTGGCCGTCATCGGCTTCTGCACCGTGCGGATCATGCACGTGCTGCGCAACAACGAGATGCAGAAGTTCAAGGAGATGCAGACGGAGCGGCGGGCCACGGTGCTGGTGCTGGCCGTGCTGCTGCTCTTCGTGGCCTGCTGGCTGCCCTTCCAGGTCAGCACCTTCCTGGACACGCTGCTGCGCCTGGGCGTGCTGTCCGGCTGCCGGGACGAGCACGTGGTGGACGTGTTCACGCAGGTCGCCTCCTACGTGGCCTACAGCAACAGCTGCCTCAACCCGCTGGTCTACGCCATCGTGGGCAAGCGCTTCCGCAAGAAGTCCCGCGAGGTGTTCCAGCGCCTGTGCCGGCGCGCCCAGCCCGGCCCGGCCGAGAGCTCCATGGGCACGCTGCGCACCTCCATCTCCGTGGAGCGGCAGATCCACAAGCTGCCGCGCTGGGTGGGGAGCAGCCAGTGAGCCGGGGCCCGCCGGGGCCGCCCCGAGCGCGGGAGGGTCTTGGGTGGACAGCTGCTCCGGGGTGTGCCTCGCGAGGGCGGCAGCCACTTCCCCGTGAGCCCGGCCGGCCGCGGGCCGGTGCCTGCAGGGAGCTCAGCTGCAAGGATGGGTGACCCCGCCCGCCCGCAGGCCTTCGAGCGCACGGCGGCATTACCGTTCTTCCTCGCTGCACCGCCGGGCCCGTCTGCTCCCTCCCGGGAGTGGGGGGGCCTGGGGCCAGGACAGGGTGCCTGAGCGCTCCTCCCCGCCCCCGCGTGACAGCTCGGAGCTCCCGGAGAACCCGTGCCCGGCTGAATTTCTGCCTGGGGTCTCTTTCGCCCTCTCGGGCAGGACTTTGCGGGAGGATTCCTCGGGTCAGTGGGGGTGGACCTCGCAGAGTCCCCGCTGAGGCCCCGGGAGTCAGGGCGCGGTCACTCGCCTTGCCCTTGGACAAGGAGGCTGTGCCCAAGAAGAACCCAGTACTAAGCGCTGACCCAGCGCTGCCGTCTGCGGGCCCGGGGAGGACAGAGAAGGCGTGGCCTCCGTCTGGAGGAGCTCACCGGCTCGCGAGGGGACCACTGAGCGCTGGGCCAGAGCAGACGGGGAGGAGCCTGGCTCCCCAGCGCTCCCACCACCCGTCACACATCCCCTGGTCCCTGCCTCGGTTTCTCCCTCTGTGACACGAAGTGGTGAGGACTCAAGGAGGACACCAGCACAGAAGGACTTTGGAGAACAATGGTGCTACGTACCTGTGAGGCGTCCTTACACACAGAGAGCGGGGTCTGGGGCGGCCGGAACCCGGGGGGCCAGGAGGATCTGAGCCCATAAATCCCGCCCCTCCAGCTGCAGGCTTCATGACCAGAAGATTCCCTCCCCATGCCAGCCCTGCCCTGGCCGGCCACCGCCCTCTGCCCGGGACACAGGCGCACTTGTGGCTGGAAAAGGGAAATGGAGTGAGAAGGAGCCACCATCTGCCAGCAGGAAGCTAAGCCACGCGTGCACTGCGAGTGGAAGGAGAAGAGGCCGTGCTTGGCCAGCGTGGCCCCCACGCGTCCATGGGGGTGTGGGGGTCGAAGGGGCTCCTGTGAGCAGAGCCGCGTCACAGCCCCGGGGCCCCTAGTGGACAGCTGACCACGTGGGGTCCGAGCAGCGGTCATCCTACGGGAGGGAGCCGCCTGAGGGTCATGTTGCTACCTCGCTAAAGAGCCTCTGTCCCAGGAGAGCCCCCTGAGCGGTTAGTCTGTCAAGAGGCACATTTCACATACAAGGAGAGAGGGGTGGGCAGTGTCCGCGTGTCTGTCCGTACGCGTAATAAATGGAGGAGTGTTTGCAGAGTTCCTTCTTTCTTTTGTTTCCGCCCCCAGCCCCTGAGCTCCCTGGGGACACCGGCGGTCGGAAGGAAGCCGTGGGGTTTCCATCTATTTCCGCCGAAGCTCCTTTAGGGCGTTTGCCCTGTGGACCAGCTTTTACCCGAGGTTGCATATCCTATAAGTAAAAGAATGCTAGTTACTTATACCCAATACGTGTACTTATGAGCACATATTACAGTGCACACCCTGAAATACACACAAGTAGAAATTCAAGGGGACCAAATGGATTGGGATATTTGCCCCGTCCTGCGTGTCTACTCTGGTGACTCATTACCAAGCTCCGCCAGGTGTCTGTGGGGCCCAAGAGGCCCCAGAATCACAGAGATGCAGAGACTCCAGCGTTCATGTGTAACACCTACTTATATTATATAAATTTTTGTATGTATTATATATTTACTAGAGGCCCAATGCATGAAATTTGTGCATGGGTTCTGGGATGTCCCCTCAGCCCAGCCTGCACCCTCTCTAATCTGGGACCCCTCAGAAGATGTCCGACTGCCAGAATAGGCCCAAACCTGGGGATTGAGCCTAAGCTAGCAGTCGGACATCCCTCTCACAATCTGAGACCACTGGCTCCTAACTGCCTAATCGCCCCTAACTGCCCCTTCTGCTGGCCTGGTCACTCCCAACTGCCCACCCCTGCCAGCCTGGTTGCCCCTAAGTGCCCCCCTCCTGCATCCCTTTCCCTTAGTAGATCTCAGATTCCACCTGTTCCCTGATGCATCTTCTTTTTCCATGTCTAGCCATCATCTCTACGTCTCTCCCCACCTCCAGTGTTAACCACTCCCACCTCCCAATGATCAGTCTCCACTCTGCAGCCAATGACGGCCTTGAAGAATGCAAATACCACGGTAGAGCAGCTGTCATTGTAAAAAACAAACAAACAAACAAACAAACAAAAAAAAGGCCGTGTTTAGGAGCTAAGGCTTTGGGACCAGGCAGGCCTGGATTCAGGTTCTGGTTCTGGCTTGGGCTCTGATTTGCTGTGTGGTCTTGCGTATCTCACTCATCCTTTCTGAGTCTACATTTACATCCGTAAAATGGGGATGGTAACAATGGCCTCTACCTCAAAGAACTGCTAACAGAATCAGTGTATGAAAGTGTTTGGCACCGTGCCTGGTACAGAGTTGGCACTCACCATGTGTGAGCTGTCATGATGGCGATGACAATGGTGATGATGGTGATGGTGATGATGGTGATGGTGATAGTGGTGGTGATGATGATGATGGTAGTGGTGATGGTGATGATGGTGATGACAATGATGGTGGTGATAGTGGTGATGATGGATGGTGATGTGAAGACGAAGATGATGAAGATGATGGTGAGGGTGACAATGGTGCCCTCTAACAGGAAATGTTCAGGACTGCTCCACTTCTAAGTTCCACAGCCATAATGTGGCTTGCAGGAGCTGCGAGCAGCTGAGCCCTGCCTGTGTCTTTCCCTCTCTCTGCTCTCTGGCTCATGTTCTACCCTCCAGCCATATTGGACACAAATGCCTGGACAGAGTCCAGCAGAGATTCCAGTCTCCCGGTGCCCCCACTTCCCAGCAGCTGCACCCTCAGCATCAGCCTTGGGCTTGGAGAAAGCTGGGCTCCAGGGAGCCCCCTCCTCAGGGGCTTTGTTCAGAGCCACGAGCCTTTCTCAAGGGGTCTGCAGAAAGAGGGAGCTGTGCCTGGGGCCTGAGCTGGTGGGAAGGGCTGGGAGGGCCTCCCTCCACCTCCCCACCCCAGCCCGGCGACACTGACACCCGTGACTCTGGCCCCTCCACAGCCCCAGCCAGCTGGTATGATGGGAGAGCCCAGGTGGGCCTGTGGTGGACTCAGAACCGAAAATGGGCCCAGCTCCCTGGAGCCAGCGAGGCCTGGGCAGGGGTGCAGACTGAACACAGGTGACTCGACGGGAACTGGCGAGTGACAGGGCTGCCATCCAATCGCAAGGCCCCTTGGCGCAGTCTCTGGGATTCGGGGGGTGACGTCTCTGTGCGTCACCCCAGCGGTGTGCCTCCCTATCTCCCGTTACTCAATCCCTGAGCGCTGCAGAGGCTCACTCAGCCACCGCCGGGAGGATGTGGGGTCAGGGGTGAGCCAGGAAGTCGTGGTTTAGCAAGAGCCGTGATTGAGCGGTTAACGGTTTGTTTGTGGGCATTGGCTGCAGTGAAGGGGCCCATCAGAATGACTCACCCTCCGCTGAGCTCTCTGAGTCTGACCCCCGCCGTCAGTCGGGAGGAGAGGGAGGCCCAGCGAGGCCGTGCCAGAGGGACACGAACCCCTGAGACAGCTCCAGGGGCCCTTCGGCTGTTTGCACCCCGACAGGCGGACTTGGCACCTCCTGGGCCTGAGGAGCCACCTCCCCGAGGCTGCGGCACGCCGGCCTGAGAGTTTTTAAAGACGAGTCATAAGCGGGGGAGTGTGCCGGAGGCGTTGAGGATTCGAGGGGCTGTCTCGCTCCAGGACACATCCGTCTCCCCGGGGCAAGACCCCTCCACCTCCCGCAGCCGCTCCACCCCCCTCCTCACCGCCTCCTCGGCTCCAGCTCCCCCGGATCTGGACGGCTCACGTTGCTGGAGTCACTCCCCCTGTGCCTGGCTCCCTTCCTCCCGCTGACACCGAGACGCAATGTTCCAAGCGGGGGAAGAACCCCGGGGGCCAGGCCACCTGCTCGCCGCGTGGTCTTGGCCAGCTACGTGACTCGCCTCCCCCACCCCTCGCCTTTGGCCTCAGTCTCCTCATCTGTGAAATGGGCAGATGATGCAGTACGTATGCCTAGCTCACCCCAAGCTGATGGCTCTGGAGAGGGGGCTTCGTGGAATCCCAAGGCAGCGCCAGCATGACCGGCTGCCCTGGGCTGGGGCTGGGTGCCCGCTCTCACCCCCACTCCCCTGTCCGGCTGTGGGGACTGGGAGAGGCCAGGTAACTTCCCTCGGCGCCGGGGTCCTGCCTGCGCAGTGGGGATCCGGGTGTCAGGAAGAGAAGGTGAGATCGAGGTGTTCCCGCGGTGGAATACTGCTCCCTCTGTCCTCCCCCCATCCACACCCCCGCGGGACCTCAGAGGGGCCCGTATTTGGGAACAAGGTCTGGGCAGCAGTGATGAAGCGAAGCTGCGGCCAGCCCGGAGGAAGGTGCACCTAATCCCGTGACTGGGTCCTTGTTGGGAGGAGGGGAGGCACCCAGAGGCCCGGGGAGAGGTTGGAGGACACTTCTCCAGGCCAAGGGCGGCAGGCTGCGGAGCCCGGGAGCTGGACGGAGGGCAGGGAGCCGGGCCGCCCTCGGGGCCGCCGGGAGCGTGGACTTTGGCCTCTGGCTCGGAGAGTGAATGCCTGTGGTTTGGAGCCTTCCCGTGTGGCCCTTTGGGACCAGGCGGCGTTTTGCTAGTCTCGGGTGCATTCCCCCCACCTCCCAGTCCCCACCCCCGTGGCCACCTCTCCTCCCCGCCCCCCTGCTTCCCCCTGGAGAGGGGCCCAGTGCTCCCTCAGGTCCCTGACGCCACAGCTGCCAGCCAGCGGGGCAGGCGATTCCCGGGAGAGAGCGGAGGGCGTCCTCCAGCTCCCCGAGAATTGTCAGGAGGAGCCGCGGCCTCTCCGAGGGCGCGTCCGGGCCAGGCTCTCGGAGGGTGCACCACAGGCCGGGCGGCTCACCTGCCATCCGCCGTGCGGCCAGGCTGCCCTCTCTCTTCCTCCCCAGGCCCCTCTCTCCTCCTCCCCAGCCCCTCTCTCTCCCTCCCCAGGCTGCCCTCTCTCTTCCTCCCAAGCCCCCCTTTCTTCCTCCCCAGGCCCCTCTCTCTTCCTCCCCAGCCCCTCTCTCTTCCTCCCAGGCCCCTCTCTCTTCCTCCCCAGGCCCCTCTCTCTTCCTCCCCAGCCCCTCTCTCTTCCTCCCAGGCCCCTCTCTCTTCCTCCCCAGCCCCTCTCTCTTCCTCCCAGGCCCCTCTCTCTTCCGCCCCAGCCCCTCTCTCTTCCTCCCCAGGCCCCTCTCTCTTCCTCCCCGGCCCCTCTCTCTTCCTCCCAGGCCCCTCTCTCTTCCTCCCCAGCCCCTCTCTCTTCCTCCCAGGCCCCTCTCTCTTCCTCCCCAGGCCCCTCTCTCTTCCTCCCCAGCCCCTCTCTCTTCCGCCCCAGGCCCCTCTCTCTTCCGCCCCAGCCCCTCTCTCTTTCTCCCCAGGCCCCTCTCTTCCTCCCCAGGCCCCTCTCTCTTCCTCCCCAGGCCCCTCTCTCTTCCTCCCCAGGCCCCTCTCTCTCCCCCCCCCAGGCCCCTCTCTCTTCCCCCCCAGGCCCGTGAGCCAGAGAGACTCAGACAGCTTCCGAGGAGTCTGCGGGCCCAGCTCCCGGCTTCCGGACAGCCAGCCACAGCCCCCCTCGGGAGGGTTGTCTGCAGACCGCCCTGCGAGCCAGCTCCCTCCACGCTGTCACCCGCGTGGCCCACAACAGAGGGTGGCGTAACCCCTCCCTGCTGACACCCCCCTCACCCCGCCCCCGCTGTCTTGTGGGCTCGAGTGCTGGCTGCTGGCCAGGCCCGGCCACAGCTCCCAGCGTCCCCTGGGACCCCACGCGGAGAAGGTTAGGAAACCAGGGGTCCAGGAGGCGGAAGGAGGCCTGTGATGGTTTAAACCCTGGAGAGGTGGCTCTGCGGCCAGAGCTGCCTGCTGTGACGTCCAGACCAGCCCAGACCCTCGGCTTCCTGTTCGGAATCTCCCAGGAACGATGAAACCCGTCAGGAGCGTGTTCCGCCCCTGGGCCTCGCTCCCCAGGGTGGGCGCCGATGTGACGGACGCTCCAGAGGCCGCACAGCTGCTCTGTCCAGGAGCTGCTGTTTCTCAGGAAAACGGACGTCCGTCCTTCCCTCCGTGCTTGCTGTACGCACCGGACAACGAGGCCTCTGAGGTCATCGATGAGGTTTTCCACCGGCCCCCGTGGGCCAGACTGCACAGAGGAGGGCCGTCCACCTGGGCAAGGCCACTCAGCACACAGGTGCTTCTGCTGTCCTGGGAGCCGCTGCGTCCACTCACCTGTCTCCACAGCAGGCAGGCAGGTGCCCGGGGAGGCAGCCGAGGGCTCACAGAGGTCAGCGCACTCCCAGGACCGCCTGGCCCAGCGCTGTCTCCGAGTGCCGTGTATATATTAGATGCCCTGGGCAGGGAAATGGTGCAAGATAGGCCTTCACAACCCCGCTGCCTCGGCCCTCACAGCCGCAGCACGCAGCCCCGGCTTCGTCTGGAAGGTCGTCCAGATGGTTGTCCAGGTGGTTGTTCCCCTGTTCAGTCTATCTGCAAATTATGCTTTTGTTATTATCCTAGAGACCCTGTGCACGGAATTCATGCACAGGTAGAGTCCCCAGGGCTGGCTGGCAATCAGGGCTGATCAGGGCCTTCCATCTGCCAGCCAGGGCCTTCCTTCGTTCCACGCCGCCCCCTGGTGGCCAGCACACGTCATAGCAAGTAATGGAACGCCTGGTCGTCCGGTTGAACTCCTCTGAGGGGACACTTAGCATATTAGGCTTTATTATAGTATAGGATATATGTTGTTGATTTCAGAGAGGATAGAAATATTGGTGATGAGAGAATCATTGGTTGGCTGCCTCCTGTCAACCGAGTCCACCACCCGGCCATATGTTCTGATCAGGAATTGAACTGTGACCTTCTGGTTCATAGGGAGACACTCAACCACTGAGCCACACTGTCGGGCTCTCCGGGCGTCTGACAGGCGGGTGGGCCCCCTCTCTCTACACCCGCCTCTCAGGAAGGCCTGGCTTCCTGCCGGAACTGAGCCACCTGCCCGACCCCAACTCTGTTAGCTCAGCACCTTCCCAGGAGGGGGGTCTGGGGAGGCCACTGCCCGGCTGAGCAGGCCTTCAGCTTCCAGCGCATGGCCCGCGGGGCCGAGGTTACAAACCCTCCTGGTCCTTGGAAGCATCCAGAGCCCATCTCACAGCGAACGGCCGCGATACCACCGGCAGTGCCCGCAGCTGCCTGCATGCCCAGCTCACCCCCGGGTCGGCCACGGTCCCCTGCAGATGCAGGTGTCGGGCTGTGTGACAGCGTCCCTTAGGGTTTTCTGTTCATCCCCTCGCGTCTTGGCGCCTCCCTCGCCCAGCCTGGCCGGCCCCTCCGGGCGTGCTCTGCCAGGGCAGCCCCGCACACTCGGCTGCAAATGCTCGCTGGCTCTCCTGCCGGGCACCGGAGCGAGCACAGCCCGGGCGGCTCCGAGCCTTCCTCCTGCCCCAGGCGCCCAGCCCTCGCCCGGCCCGCGCAGGTGCTCCCTCCGAGTTCGCGGAATAGCGGGACGCCAGGGACCTGGGCTCCGAGGACAGAGGGGCACGCCGTGCGGGACGGGCGTGGTCGGCGGGCATTCGGCGGGAGAGGAGCGGCAGGTGGTTCCAGCCAACGCTCTCAGGGGGGCGGGGTGGACGCCTCGGGAGCCTGGGAGCCACCCTCCCGGCCGGAGCAGAGGACCCAGGTGAAGGGTGGCTCTGGGGGTCACAGCAGGGCCCTGGAGGAGTCTGGGAATTTGCCGTTGTCCTGGGAAGTGGCAAAATCCAGGGGTTTCTGGAATATTAATCCAGCACAAGAACAGACGGAGGGGAAGTCACGAAGCAAGGAGATGGGGCCCGGGCCAGTCTGGCTCAGTGGATGGTGCGTCAGCCAACGGCTCAAGGGTCCCAGGTTCGATTCCAGTCAAGGACATGAATCTTGGTTGCAGGCTCCTCCCCCACCCCAGCCCCGGTCAGGGCTCAGGCAGGAGGCAACCAATCAATGTGTTTCTCTCACATCAATGTTCCTCTCTGTCTCTCCCTCTTCCGTCCACTCTCCCTGCACATCAGTGGGAACATACCCGCGGGTGAGGGTGAGCAAGATGAAGCAAGCGGGCGGTGGGCTGGAGCTCTGGGCAGACCCACTGGTACCCGTGCGTCCAGAGCCTGAGAGGAAGGAAGGACGGACAGGCGCCAGGGCGCGAGCTGGGCCGCAAGGAGAACGCAGCCTTAGTCCTCAGAGAGATGGCCGCTGGGCCCTGCCTGTCCTGAGTCCTTCAAACTCAGCTCAGCTGCCCTGGAACACGCCTGGAGCACCGTCTGAGGATGCACCAGCCCCACATTCAGCACAATCCCAGGGCGGCGGCCTGCCCCACCCAGCTCGCCGGGCGCCCTCCCTCCTGGACAGCACCCCTGGGTCCCCCCAGGCCCCCTTCCTGCCGCATAACCACCTCTGAGCTGACGTGCTCTCCTCACACGCTTTCCCCCAGTCCCCAGCGCCAGGGGACCTCAGTCGCCGCTGTCCCTCGTGGACAGGGGGCCGTTGTCCTTCAGTCCCCGGAATGCAGGTGCCAGCTCCCCCTCCCGCCCCCGACCAGGGTCTGCCTCCCATTCCCCATGCCCGTGAGCAGCCGAGGGAGCGTCCGTGTCCTTACGCATGGACCTTCCTTTCCACTCCTCTCTCTGGTGGGCCCCGCGGCCCCGGCCAGGCGGCCACACAGTCATCTCCCCGAGACCGGCTGACTCAGCCTCTCCCCCGGCCAGGGGCACGGCACCCACAGCCCCCCACACGGCTGCTCGCTCACAAAGCCAGCCCAGCCCTGCACCCGGCCCTCCCGGCAGCCACCCGCCCAGAAGTCCAGCAGCAGCCGGTCTCCTGGTCTCCGGGGGAGTGTGTGCTGGGAGGAGGGTCCCTGGTCCCTGTGGGGGGGAGTGTGTGCTGGGAGGAGGGTCCCCGGTCTCTGTGGGGGGAGTGTGTGCTGGGAGGAGGGTCCCCGGTCCCTGTGGGGGGGAGTGTGTGCTGGGAGGAGGGTCCCTGGTCTCTGTGGGGGGGAGTGTGTGCTGGGAGGAGGGTCCCTGATCCCTGTGGGGGGGGGGGAGTGTGTGCTGGGAGGAGGGTCCCGTCTCTGTGGGGGGGAGTGTGTGCTGGGAGGAGGGTCCCCGGTCCCTGTGGGGGGGAGTGTGTGCTGGGAGGAGGGTCCCTGATCCCTGTGGGGGGGGGGAGTGTGTGCTGGGAGGAGGGTCCCGTCTCTGTGGGGGGGAGTGTGTGCTGGGAGGAGGGTCCCCGGTCCCTGTGGGGGGAGTGTGTGCTGGGAGGAGGGTCCCCGGTCCCTGTGGGGGGGAGTGTGTGCTGGGAGGAGGGTCCCGGTCTCTGTGGGGGGGAGTGTGTGCTGGGAGGAGGGTCCCTGGTCCCTGTGGGTGGGAGTGTGTGCTGGGAGGAGGGTCCCTGGTCCCTGTGGGTGGGAGTGTGTGCTGGGAGGAGGGTCCCTGGTCCCTGTGGGGGGGAGTGTGTGCTGGGAGGAGGGTCCCTGATCCCTGTGGGGGGGAGTGTGTGCTGGGAGGAGGGTCCCGTCTCTGTGGGGGGGAGTGTGTGCTGGGAGGAGGGTCCCGGTCTCTGTGGGGGGGAGTGTGTGCTGGGAGGAGGGTCCCTGGTCCCTGTGGGGGGGAGTGTGTGCTGGGAGGAGGGTCCCTGGTCTCTGTGGGGGGGAGTGTGTGCCTGGAGCAGCACCTCGCGGATCCCGTCCAGGTAAACTCTCATGGGGGCGGGAAGCCCACCGCCTTCTGCAGGGGGCAGGGCTGGCTGGCAGGACCGTGGCCTCCCAGCCTGCGGTGCTGACTAGGAGGTCCCGGGTTCAGAAACTTTCTCCGCTTAGAATCAGCCCCAGAAGGACAGCTGGAACTCATCCAACACCTGCGTGACCACAGAAGTCCCAGGTCGCTCCCGGCCTGAGGGACCTTCTGCAAAGTAGTCCCAGTTTCCTTCCTAAGTCACATCTGCTGCGGGTCCTTGAAGTGCCCCCCATCCCACCCCCCCACACCCAACTCCTGCTGCCACAGGAGAAAACGGCTAGAAAATCCAAATGTGTAATCTGTGCCCACGGGAATGTCGGAAGAGGGAAACCCACGAGAAGGCCCGATTCTGGGACAAAGGGGACATCTGCTCCAGGCTTGTTGGGGTCACAGTGACACCAGCACTGCAAATGGAGGGTCCCGGAGTCGGGACCAGGTGTCGGGGTGCGGGGCGGGACCTGAGATTTGGGGGCACCAGCTCTCCGGAGCCCTGGTGTGGGTGCCTCTGCTTTAGGGAGGAAGCTTGGAATGTCTTACTCTTTTTTTATTTTCAAAGTGAGCTTATTTTTTATTGACTTCAGAGAGGAAGGGGGAGAGAGAGTCGTGGATCGGCTGCCTCCTGCACGCCCCCCACTGGAGATCAAGCCCGCAACCCGGGCCTGTGCCCTGACCGGGAATGGAACCGTGACCTCCTGGTTCCTGGGTCGAGGCTCACCCACTGAGCCACACCGGCCGGATGGAACGTCTGGCCCTTTAGGAGCTGGGAGAGAAGGGGTTCCGTTAAAGGCTCTCAGGGCTTGGCCCTCAGAAACAGCCCGAGACGTCTCACTGCCCGGACGCGAGGCCTTGAGTAGCTCAGCTTGAAGGATGGATGAGGCCTGGCCCCAGGGCGGCCCCGAGGCTGCCAGGAGCTGGGGAAGCGCATCTGATCTTGCTCAACCGGCTGAGTCAGCCTGCCTGGGCTCTCTGTGTGTTTACTGGGGTCCCACTGACAGACGGATTCCTGGCCCCGGATCCCGCCGGACCCAGTGCCACGGGGACTTTCCAGCGGGCACCCCCGAGGCCCCTGCAGAACCCCGGCCCTCGGAGCCGCCCCTCAGCGCCCGCGGACCGGAGGCTGGTGGGCATGGAGACACAGCGCGCGGTGTGGTCTGCCCTCGGGAGTGTGGTGTCCTTGCCTTTTTAAAGGTGTTTTTCTCCTGTGTTTCGGTGGCCGTTGGCATCCATATTCCAGGCTTAGCCATCCGCGTACCCAAGCCAGCGCCCCAGTGCGGCGCCGGACACGGTCGTTTCAGGATCGCCGGCTCTGCCGCCCCCCCCCCCCCCCCCCCGCGCCCTCCAAGGGCACGCGGCTCCAGGAGGGGGTGGGCAGGAGGTGAGGAGGGAGAGGGAAGCTGAGTCATCTCTCGCCAGCTCCAAGGCGCAAAGCAACTTTCCTTTCAAAACCACAGCTCGCTTCCCCCGTCCCAAACACTCACTTTTTCGGCAACCCCTCCGGTGACGTCACCGGGGCGCGGAGGTTATAAAACGGAGGCCACCCATGTCCGCGCTTCCAGAACCGACAGCACCTCCAGCACCAGCCCCGCCGTCGGGAAAGCCGTCGGAAAAGCCAGCCGCCGCCGCGCTCCAGCTCCTTCCTGAGTGAGTAAACGCCGCTTTCTCTGCCCGACGGTCGGGACCTGGAGGAGGAGGCACATCTCTCAGAGAAAAACGGCCCCTTACAGCTGCACCCTGTCAGCATTTTCAGCTTTCTGTAAGAGTGTGTGTATACATTTTTAAAAAACCGAGTAATTCTAAATCACTGCAAGAGACTGCCTCCCAGGCCTATTTTGGGTTTTCGTTGCTTTGCCAGAGGAGGGAGGAGGGACGAGGGAGGAGGGAGAGCCTTGGGAGGTGCCCAGGTCGCAGAGGAGGGCCCTGCCCACGGCCTTCAGGGCCCCGTGTGGACGCCGGCCCATTCCTGCCTGCGAGTCCGAGTCTGTGAAATCAAACCAGCCCCGCCCGGGCCACTTACAGGATCCCAGCAGGCCGTGCTGGCGGGGCTGTGTGGCTGAGAGCGGTTGTGGTGGGGCGGGTGGACATTCCTTAATCTACCCAGTGCCACAGCACCTCACGTGACCCTGCGATTCCGGGGACGGCCCTCGTGGGCTGGAGGAAGTCCCCGAGTGCCACCTGCCAGCGTCAGGAACACCCGGACTCCGGGACACGTGGCGTCTGGGGCAGGACACGTGGCGTCTCGCCTCGAGCTCCTCCGATGGGCTCAGACGGTGCTAACGAGGGCGGCGGCTGCTGTTTACCGGTGCTGACCGTGTGCCAGGCGCACATCGGAGCCGGGACGGAGAGCCGGGAGGCATTCTCCCTCTCCGCCCAGCCCGGTGTAAACGTGGCTGGGGCGTAAGGTCAGCCCCTTTACAGATAAGCCCTCTGGGCAGGCCCCTAGGTCCTTAACAAAACCCCCTGCGAGTCCCCTTTGCCACGGCGGTCACAGCCACCCCAGGTACCAGGCCTGGGACGTCGGCGTCTTTGGGGCCGTTATTCCTCCGCCCCTTCAGGCCCACCCCCACCCTTCTCGCCCGTGGGTCCCGTGGTGCCTGGGCTTCTGCCTGTCGCTCACTGTGGGGTCTCCTAGGAGGACAAGGGAGCCAGGCCCCTCGGCTGCCCACCAAGAGCCACCCTTTCCTGCCCAGGCACCCCCACTTCAGAGGGGACGTGGACCACCTCCCAGCATGGCTAAGGGTCCCGGGAGAAGGAAAGGAGGAGGAGCTAAGGAGACACATCCCTGGGTTCACACCCTTTCTGGGGATCATCCTCACACTCCTGGCGTTATATGAACCCCCTCTCCCCACCTCCTCCACCCCCTCCCCCCCCCCCCCCAGGCTCCAGAGAAGGGGGAATCCCGAGCCCCAGGCCCTCCCGGATCCCAGCTTCTGGAATTCCAGGCCTCAGTTCCCCAGGGCACCGGGTCCCAGGGCTTCCCGGCCTGCTCCAGGGTCAGGAGGGGCCGCAGAGGGGTCTCCTGGCACCTTGCCGTCCCCCACGGCAGCACCGCCCGCCCGCCCACCGGCCCGCGGGGAGCAGAGGCTGCGGGGCCGGGAGAGACCGGGTGGGGGCCTGTGGCTCCCCCGTGGCTGCTGCATGGCTGCTGTGGCGCTGGCCGTGGTGGGAGCCTGAGACCCCACGCTTCACAGCCCCCGAGGGGCCTCCATGCGCCATCTCAGTCAAGCCTCACGGCGACGCTGCAACACGCACCCTGATTCCCACCTGACGGGCGAGGAAACGGAGACTCGGGAAAGTTCCTCCCCGCCCAGGCTCACAGAGGCCATCTCTTCGTGGTCTCAGCATGCGGTGCAGGAGGGCCGGGACCCTGCGGGGGCCGGGGAAGCTGTGTGCAGAGCCTGCCTTGCGGACCCGGGCGGGTCATTTCACTTCCCTCGCCTCAGGGCGCCCGCCTGTACCATGGGCACAAGGACACTCAGCCTTCCTGCTGGGTGCGCCGTCAGGTGCAGTTACACAGAGCCCTCACAGTCCCCGAGCCTCCGCACGCCCACCCGGCATGGCAGGGCTCAGGTCTGGGCCCTGGGGCTCCGCTAGGAAGGACATGGGCTGAGAGAGAACTCCCCGGGCCGGGCAGAGGAGGGCCTGGGAGGAGCGTGCCAGCCCAGGGCAATCTCCAGGAGTAGCTCGCACCCCTGTGTGCAGCACGGGGGCCTGCGGGTGCCCCAGCATGTGGGGGGGGGGGGGTGCTGGGTGTCCTTGTCCCCTGCGGCTGCCGTCGCCGATGACCACAAGCTGGGTGTCAAAACCAGTAACCAGTGGGCTGTGCCATGTGGATGGAGTTGTATAGTAGAGTTCAAGTCAAAACTACTTTCAAAACCATCATCTATTCAACTTGTATATATGCATGTATATACACATCCCCAACAAATTGGTTATACTGATAGATTTCTAAAGTAGTTTCAGTCTATAATTTTTTCAAAAACATTATGCCTCTAAAAGTATATGCATCCACATATGTTAAAGCAAAATAAACCCTTTTATGTATGTTAACTAACTGAACAATGAAAAGCGACATAAGCAAAATAATTGTCCTTGGTCCATAGCCACGGCCATAGCCATGTCTGAGGCGTGCACTGACGCTGTGTGTCCCTGTGTTCATGCCATAGCCGTGTCTGAGGCGTGCACTGATGCTGTGTGTTCCTGAGTTCATGGCCATACCCGTGTCTGAGGCGTGCACTGCTGCTGTGTGTCTCTGAGTTCATGGCCATAGCCGTGTCTGAGGTGTGCACTGCTGCTGTGTGTCTCTGAGTTCATGGCCATAGCCGTGTCTGAGGCGTGCACTGCTGCTGTGTGTCTCTGAGTTCATGGCCATAGCTGTGTCTGAGGTGTGCACTGCTGCTGTGTGT
This sequence comes from Pipistrellus hanaki, assembly GCF_964339955.1. Lineage (NCBI taxonomy): Eukaryota > Metazoa > Chordata > Mammalia > Chiroptera > Vespertilionidae > Pipistrellus > Pipistrellus hanaki. The sequence goes on from NC_140503.1 coordinate 3,650,036, forward strand.
CTCTGAGTTCATGGCCATAGCCGTGTCTGAGGCGTGCACTGCTGCTGTGTGTCTCTGAGTTCATGGCCATAGCCGTATCTGAGGCATGCACTGATGCTGTGTGTCCTGTGTTCATGCCATAGCTGTGTCTGAGGCATGCACTGATGCTATGTGTCCCTGTGTTCATGACCCATAGCCGTGTCTGAGGCGTGCACTGATGCTGTGTTTCCTCTGTTCATGCCATAGCCGTGTCTGAGGCGTGCACTGACACTGTGTGTCCCTGGCATCTTCCTGAGGGTATCTTTTCCTTTCCTTGGGATTTTGTATTTTCAGTTGTTCCACGTAATTGCTGAGGTCTTCTTCAAGCATACGGTTAGCGCATTTAAATCAATGCCTTCCATTGATGCTCTCCTTGGACCAGGATATATTTAAGAAACTATTCCCTCTGCAGGTGCCGAGGGGCCTGGTAAGCTCTGAGCAAATTCTGGGCAGAGATGCTCAGGCCCAGGGCTTTGCATGTGGAATTATGTGAACAGTAGAGGCATGAAATTTGTGCACTGGGGGGGAGGGGAAGAGGGTCCCTCAGTCTGGCCTGTGTCCTCTCACAGTCTGGGAGCCCTGGGGTTGTCCAACTGACAGTCCTGTGGGGAGAGGGCCTAAGCTGTCAGTCGGACATCCTTAGCACTGCTGCAGATTCCCCCCGCCACCGCCGCTGTGCTTGCCAGCTGGGAGCCCAGCTCCTGGCTCCTGGCTGAGCAGCACTCCCCCTGTGGAAGTGCACTGACATCGCGTTGGGTGTCGGCCCCCTGGTGGTCAGTGTGCATCATAGCGACCAGTTGTTCCGCCATTCGGTCGATTTGCATATTGGCCTTTAATATATAGGACTAGAGGCCCACCAAAACCGGTTTGGCTCAGTGGATAGAGCATCGGCCTATGGACTGAAAGGTCCTAGGTTCAATTCTGGTCAAGGGCATGTACTTTGGTTGCGGGCACATCCCCAGTAAGGTGGTGTGCAAGAGGCAGCTGATCGATGATTTTCTCTCATTGATGTTTCTAACTCTCTATCCCTCTCTCTATCTCTCTGTAAAAAATCAATAAAAAAATTAATTAATTAATTAATTAATTAATTAATTAAAAATATATATTTTTTAAAAAGTCTAGAGGCCCAATGCACAAAAGTCATGCAAGAGTAGGCCTTCCTTCCCCTGGCTGCCCGCACCTGCTTCCCTCTGGCCACTGGCAGGCACCCGGGACCCAAACTTACCTCACAGCCCCAGCTTTATCCGGAAGGTCATTCAGAAGGATGTCAGAAGGATGTACAGTCTAATTAGCATACTATGCTTTTATTATTATAGATTATTATAGACTAGAGGCCAGTGCACAGATTTGTGCACTGGTGGGGGGCATGGCCTGTGGGGATGGCCCGTGGTGGGAGTGCCAATCATCCCGGTCAGATGAGCAGCTATAGACCCACCCTCTAAGTGGCTGCTCCCTCTGTGGGAGCACCACTCATCCCGGCCAGCCAAACAGCTGCTCCCACTGTGGGAGTGCCCTGACCACCAGGGGACAGGTCCTGTATTGAGCATCTGCCCCCTGGTGGTCAGCACATGTCATAGCGACTGGTCGACTGGTCATTCTGATTGTTCTGCTGTTCAGCCACGGGGCTTTTACATATATAGAGAGAGATTTCGGTCCAGATGAGGTCACTGGGATCTGCTTTATGCCTTAGTTCAGAGTTCTTTCCTTCAACAAATAGATTTACCAGAGGAAACTCTTCAGATACATTGTAGCTATTTATCATTTTTGAGTGCTGTGTCGAATTTGGATGCCACAAATCACAGGCTTTCTCAATTCCGTCCCGTTTCTGTGTAGCATACTAGTGGGTCCCATTGAAAAAATTCTGCCCTACAAATGGAGGATTTCCAAAGCTCATTACAGAATTCGATTGCAGGGTTTTAAAATTAAATCTTGTGTGCCGTTTGGGCTCTCACCGCTTAATCTGATCATTTTCTCCCTTGTTCTCCCAGCAAAACAAAAATTTAATTATTTCCTACCTAATCCTCTTAAACCTTTAAGAGCGGCAGTCTGCTAAGAGCCCTAAGCGGGTGCTTTGGCACCGAGTTGACTGAACACCTCGCTCGGAGGTTTCCGGTTGGTTTGGAACGAAATGCAGCTCCTTAGAGACCAGCTGGAGAACCAGCCTGGTCACATGCAGGGCTCCCAGCCTCCACGCCTCCTCACACTGACTGAGGATGGGCAGGGGAAAGGAAGCGCATGCTGTCTCTCTTCGAATCCGCATCGACTCCGTCCGGCGCCGTGCCTTACCGTGTTGTCAGTGCTGGCCGCTCCAGCTCCCTCTCGGGGGCGCCATATCGAAATGCCTTGGCGTGCGGTGACGAAGAGTTCCAGGCCCATGATGCCACATCGCTCTCTGTGTCAGCAAGCACAGCGGAGTTCTTGTGGCACTGTGCCCACCAAAACGTGCATATGGCCGGGACTGGTTTGGCTCAGTGGATAGAGCGTTGGCCTGGGGACTGAAAGGACCCGGGTTCGATTCCGGTTGAGGGCATGTACCTTGGTTGAGGGCACATCCCCAGTGGGGGGTGTGCAAGAGGCAACTGATCGATGATTCTCTCTCATCAATGTTTCTAACTCTCTATCCCTCTCTCTTCCTCTCTGTGAAAAATCAATAAAATATATTTTTTTAAAAAACAAAAACAAAAAAACGTGCGTATGTGTGAGCCTCACAAAAGACAGTCCCAGTCCTGACCGGTTTGGCTCAGTGGGTAGCTTGCTGACTGAAGGGTCCCAGGTTCGGTTCCGGTCAAGGGCATGTGCCTTGGTTGCAGGCACATCCCCAGTGGGAGGTGTGCAGGATGCAGCTGATCGATGTTTCTCTCTCTCATCGATGTTTCTGGTTCTATCCCTCTCCCTTCCTCTCTGTGAAAAAGCAATAAAATATAGTTTAAAAAAAAAAAAAGACAGCCCCATTATCTCCAGGGTGTACAATGCTCACTGGCCTTAGACCAGCAGTCCCCAAACCTTCACCAGAATTAACTTCTGAAATTGCCCTTCGATTTCATGAACGGTATGAAAGCACTGGATCACGGTTGCAGTTGACCCGTTATATTTTAATAAGTTTTTATTGATTTTTAGATAGAAAGGAAGGGAGAGCGAGAGAGAGAGAGAGAGAGAGAGAGAGAGAGAGAGAGAGAGAGAGAGAGAGAGAAAGAGAGAAATATCAATGAGAGAGAGATGTCCATTGGCTGCCACCTGCATGCCCCACACTGGGGAATTGAACCATGACACCCTGGTTCACAGGTCAATGCTCAACCACTGAGCCACGCCGGCTGGGCCAGTACTTACATTTTTGTTAAGCCGTCCAGTCCTGTGGCTTTAAATCCCACCTGTGAGAGTACAGCTCCCACCTGTGTCCTGTTACCTCGGGCCTGGTCTCTGAACACTTACCTGTCTTGTGTATCCAATCGCCCCCTGGACATCCTCACTAGATGTCAGACACACAGCCAGACCCGAGCGTGTCCAGAAGGGAACTCCTGCTTGTTCCCCTTTCTCGTTCCCCCTCCCCATCCTCCCTCTGGCAGCTCCATGTCCATTGATGAGCTTTGTACCTCCAGGTGCTCAGACCCAACATCTCCTCCTCTCACAGCCGATTCCCAATTGAAAACCACAGTGGTGCCACCTTCGAGATACTTCTAGACTCTGACCCCATCTTGCCATCTCCCCCACTGACGTATTTCTTCAGTAGGTGTACTGTTATTGGCCCTCTCCAGATCTGCGTCTAGACCCGTGAGCACCTTCAGGCTGGGGCAGTGGTCGGCAAACCGCGGCTCGCGAGCCACACACGCTGCAGTTTGCCACTCCGTTGACTAATGAGTTTGCCGACCTCTGTCATATACCACCCTTTACCTCTTTGCACACAATATGCCACAATTGCCTAATCCTCACAGCTTCCAACCACACGGTAACATTTAGTCTAGTGGTTGGCAAGCTCATTAGTCAACAGAGCAGCATGTGGCTCCGCAGCAGAAACGTAGACGCTCATTACATGTTTGACTGTGAGCAACAACAACACGGTTGCTAATAAGACTGATGGCCACCTTCCGCCGAGTGCTTCCTCCAGGCCGGGCAGCCGTGCTAAGCAGGATGCAATCAGCTCTGGCTTTCAAACAGAAAAAGTCCGTGGGTCTAAGTGGCCCACACCCAGGGGCTGTGCCAGGATTTGGACTCGGGTTTCAAAGCCCTGGTCCTGTCCTTTCTGCCAGGGGTTGGGAAAAAATTTCCTCTTAAGGGAACTGATGGCCATTGTGTTCAGCCCGCGGGCCTGGCAGGCTCGGCTGTAACACAATAAGTAAATGCAGGGTGTGGCCGTGTGGCCGTGAAACGTTATTTTCCAGAACCGTGGCCAGCTGGCTGCAGCCGGGAGCCGCGTGGAGGCTTCCCGTCTCAGCTCTGTCCGTGCTGTTCCCCGCAGGTCCCCGTGGATGGCATTGCGGGCCCTCCTGGCGCTCCAGCCCTCCAACCAGAGCCAGCTGCTGCCCGCCAACGCCACCTCCTGTGAGGACGATGCCCGGGAGGCCTGGGACCTGCTGCACCGGGTGCTGCCCAGCTTCATCCTCGCCATCTGCTGCTGCGGGCTGCTGGGCAACCTCTTGGTGCTGTCCGTCTTCCTCCTGCCGCGGCGGCGGCTCTCCGCGGCCGAGATCTACCTGGCCAACCTGGCCGCCTCGGACCTGGTGTTCGTCCTGGGCCTGCCCTTCTGGGCCCAGAACGTCTGGAACGGGTTCCACTGGCCGTTCGGGGACGCCCTCTGCCGCGCGGTCAACGGCGTGATCAAGGCCAACCTGTTCATCAGCATCTTCCTGGTGGTGGCCATCAGCCAGGACCGCTACTGCGCGCTGGTGCACCCCGTGGCCAGCCGGGGGCGGCGGCGGCGCCGGCGGGCCCAGGTCACCTGCCTGCTCATCTGGGCCGCGGGGGGCCTCCTGAGCGTCCCCACCTTCCTGCTCCGCGCCGTCAAGGCCGTCCCGGACCTGAACGTGTCGGCCTGCGTGCTGCTGCTGCCGCCCCACAGGGCCTGGCACTTCGCGAGGATGGTGGAGCTGAACGTGGTGGGCTTCCTCCTGCCGCTGGCCGCCATCGTCTTCTTCAACTGCCACATCCTGGCCTCCCTGCGGGGGCGGGCGGCCAGCGTGGTCGGGGGGGCGCGCCGCGGGGGCCCCGGGGAGGGCAAGCCCACGGCGCTGATCCTCACGCTCGTGGCCGCCTTCCTGATGTGCTGGGCCCCCTACCATGTCTTCGCCTTCCTGGAGTTCCTGGTCCAGGTGCAGGCCCTCCGCGGCTGCTCCTGGGAGAACGCCACGGACCTGGGCCTGCAGTGGGCCAACTTCTTCGCCTTCATCAACAGCTGCCTGAACCCGGTCATCTACGTCTTCGTGGGCCAGCTCTTCCAGACCCAGGTGCGGGAGCTCTATAAGACGTGCGCCCCGGGGAGCGTGGCGGCCACGCCCTCGTCCCAGAGGAAAAGCATCCCCCAGCTCTTCTGGCGGAATTAAGGCGGCCGGGAGCCGAGGGGCGTGGCTGCCGGACACCATAGCTACTTGGCTGAAGAAACCGAGTTCTCCTTGTCTTGGGACCCCTTGCTTTTTATTAGCACAAATTGTCCTAAGGTGAGGGGCCCCCCCATGTAGCCAGGGCCCTGGGAGTGCTATTATGGGAACAAGGACTTTGCAGATGCAACTCAACCGCAGGTCTAGAGATGGGGTGATGGCCTTGGATTATTGGGGTGCCCGGTGTAATCACGGAGGTCCTTTGAAAGGGAAGCAGAAGAGTCACAGAGGACGATGTCACAACAGAAACCAGAGACTGGGGCGACACAGGGAAGGGGCCCGCAAGCCAAAGATTGACAGCGCCCTCTAGAGGCAGGAGCAGGCAAAGGGAGGGGACGGATTCTCCCTGGAGCCTCGGGAAGGAAGCAGCCCTGCGGACGACCTCCCTTCGATGGCCCCTGTGCCACTGATGTCCGTGTCTGGCCTCCAGACACATGAGATAATAAATGTGTGTTGTTTTACATCAAGAAGTGTGTGATCCTTTGTTCCAGCAGCAACAGGAGATGAGTACATGTTTCTGAAAAGGATCTCGTCTGGCATTCCCGCAGTTTCCTAGGGTGAGCACTAGGGATGCGGAGAGGCTGTGGTGAGGCAGCCTGCCCCCAGGCGTGTCATTGAGGGACATGGTTACAGTGTAATGAAGTGCAGGAGAGCACACAGGCTCACACGCACATCGCACCCTGAGTCCTCGGAGAGGGGCCGGGGAGGGTTCCTCCCGAGGGCTGTCAGGAGGATGTTGTGATGGAGAGAAGGGTGAGCGAGTTGCACCAAGGGCGGGTCTGGGTACAGGGAGAGGGGAGAAGGGCTGGTGGAGGCCTGACCGAGACACACGGTAGGGAAACGTGGGCTTCGCCTGAGAGAGTGCTGACGGAACTCCGTGCAGCAGCGTTCTTCTCACCATGAGACCCGGTGGTGAAGCTGAAAGTCTGCCTTCAAGCGGCTCGTGGCCACAGGGACAGTAACTAGGAGAGAGTCCCCATTGGGGCCAGAGCAGGTGCGCTAAGAACACAGAACTCCAGCCAGATGCCTGGGAGGGACATCAGAGAGGTTTCCCAGAGGAAGAGATGTATTGCTGAAAGGAGGGGTCCAGGTAGAAGAAACATGCCAGAGCCAGGGGCAGGCAAGCTCACAGTCAGGAGGGAGGAGGATGAAGGGAGGTGGATGAAGCAGCGGTAGAGGATGGAGGATGGAGGGTAGTGGAGTTGTTGGGAGGCCGGACAATGGCCAAGGGCAGAGAGGGAAGCAGGGGTGTCCCAGGGGTTTTGAGGGCCCGGCTGAAGCTAGAAGCCATGAATTTGGTGTGTAAATTGTTCAGTTCACACTGATGAATCTTGGGCTATGTATTAATAGGAGTAAGAGCATCTGACATGAGGGTGGTGATACCCATGTAGCTTAGTGTTGTACAGGGTACATGAGGAGTATTGTGTCCATCCCTTGGCTGGCTTGGAAGAGGTTCTGCCAGGTGGAAGGTCATAGCTCAAGGCTGTTGGGGTATCAGTGAGCCTATGAGGAATGGCTGGATGTTACGCCGGTGGTCTTGATCTGCCATCTAGAAGAGTTCAGGTACCTGGAGAAGGGGCTGTGCATAAATTAGATAAGAGTCCAGAGACGAAACATAATTTTGAAAGGCATTTGGGGGGCAGGGAGGGGGGTGTAGGGGCTGGGGGAGAGGAGCTTGGCTGAAGTTCTCCTTGTCTCAGGACCCCTTGCTTTTTATTAACACAATTTGTCCAGGGGCAAGATGGAGATATACACATCAAAGGGTTGGATTTCAGTACAGAATCCATTGTCAGATTGGGGAATTACCTCCGGCTGTTCAGGTGTTTAGCCAGGAGGAGGCAGTAGCAAACAATCATCCTTTTCAGTTTGGAGAAATGCCTTTAACCATTCCCAGCAGGCAATACATCTGTCTCTCAGCCCTTGGTGAGTCCCCAAGTTCCATCAACCTTTCAATGAAACTCTTGCAATTACGACATGCTGGAATTGGCTTCTGGCATGGATGAGGGGAGGAAATGGACATTAGGAGGTGAGGGAAGCCGAGTGAGGCTAATATGGTTGAAAAACAGGCATAGTGGGAGCACCTAGGTCCTAGGTGATGGATCGAGAAAAACAGGAGGGTGTGGTCACAGAGGAAGAATGTCTACACAGGACCCTCCAAGGTGGAGCCATCCCAGCAGCTGATAGGGACCAAGTGTGACCATGGCATTGGGTGTGTGGGGTGGAGGGAAGAGAACGTCATTGGAGACAAGGCAGGTAAGGAATGGAAAGGTGGGGGATGGGTGTCCTGCAGGCAGGCAGAGCTGTAAAGACCTGGCCAGGAGAGAGCCATGGGCCAGGGTCCAAGGTCAGTCTCCAGGGAGTGGGGGGAGGGGGTGAGCAGCCTCTACTGCTGAGTGGGAAGGGCCAGTCCTCACGGGAGAGCAGCCAACACCCAGATTCATTTGAGACATGGGAAGGAGGCAATGTTCCCAGGGCCCACTGGGAGGTGGCAGGGGCGGGGCCAGCAGGTGACAATCTTTGGGCCAGCACTCCAGCCCCACAGTCCCCTGGAGAGCACAGAGGTCCAGACAGCCCGGGCACAGGTCCACAAGCAGGCTCCGGCCTGCACACATATTCAAATTGGACCTCACAGGGTTGGAAGGAAGTGTTTCTGAGATGGCCACCCATATTTACATCTCACGTAAGAATCCACATTTCAGACTTCCCTTGAACATGTGAAAGCTCCAGTAACAGAGACTTCTGCACCCCCCTGCTCGACTCCTGGAAGCAAACCCACCAGCTGGCTTGACTGCGGCTCACAGGCACCTGAGTAACCCCAGCCCAGCCCCGCGGAAGAGCCGCCCCACTGAACCCAGCCCAAGGGGCCATTACAGAGCTGGGAGCTGAGGTGGTTCTATGTCATCCACCCATTTAGCTGGTGTTTACCGAGCATCTGCCTTGTGCCCTGTGCTGTGGTCGGGACTGGGCACCCGGCGTCTGGCCCTCTTGCAGGCGACCTCCAGGGCACCTGTGAATGGGCGCCGAGTAGCTGTGCCCCTGCCAACAGAACAGGCACTCCTTCACTGGCCACAGCCCCCTCCCCAGGGACAGTGGCTGGACACACCCTGCTTGCTTGCCCCCACTGCCTGGGAAGAAATCCAGTGAGCAGTGACCCTGTCGCAGAGTGGCCAGAGCAGGCAGGAGGCCGAGGCAGGGAGAGAGGGCTGGGAAGGGACGGTCACGCCAGTCTCTCCTGCGTGAGCTGACCCCGACGCGCCCTCTTTCCTCCTTCCTCGCGGCCTCATCGCACTTGTGGTTTACAAAAACCCCTTCCGGGGTTGCCAAACCCCACCACATGCTGGCCGAGGGCGCTGGCCGGGAGCCAGAGCATTGCTCAGAGCTGTGGTCCGGCAGCAGATGGTCAGCTGGCCCCTGATTTATGGGACACAGTGACATCACCAAAGCCCAGTGGCGGCCCTGCGGTGGGAGAGAAATTCGCACCCCCTGACCCCCGCTTCCTCCCCCTGACTCCCCCCTTTCTCCCTCTGCCCCCCTCCCCCCCTCCCCCCCTGCAGCAAAGATTCCATCCCCCTTCTCTGGGGAGGTAGTTATTCATGTGCAGAGGGGAGCTCTGGCTTCAGATCGTGCTATGGGAGAGCTTAGTATTTTAAGTCCCCTCGGGCCTGGTGGTGCGCCCACCTGGCGGAGGTCACACCTGGGGCGGAGGTCACACGAGGAGGTCAGGCCTGCCTCGGAGAGCTGACACCTCCTGGGGTCACACCAGGCCCAGGCCCCCCTCAGAAAGATGACACCTCCTGGGGTCACACCAGGCCCAGGCCCAGACCCAGGCCCCCCTCGGAGAGCTGACACCTCCTGGGGTCACACCAGGCCCAGGCCCGCCTCGGAGAGCTGACACCTCCTGGGGTCACACCAGGCCCAGGCTCAGGCCCAGGCCTGCCTCGGAGAGCTGACACCTCCTGGGGTCACACCAGGCCCAGGCCCGCCTCGGAGAGCTGACACCTGGTGGAGGGAGCAGTGAGCAGTCTCCCAGCCCCAGCTCCAGCACGCACATGGGTTTCCGTTTCCTCTCTGAGATGGCAGCTCCTTTTCCAGTCCCTTCCCAGATCCCAGCCCGGCGTGTGAGCCCACAGCTGCCCGCCGCTCCCCACACCCACCCCACGTCCGTCGTGGGCTCTCAGCGGGAGACTCCGGGGTGTTGCAATGGACGGGGAGCCTCGTGTCCGTCCGCCGGAGATGAGTCACGGGCTTGATGAGGAGCAGGTGGGAGGTCTCCTCCGAGCTGGAAGAGGCCGGAGATGTCATCAGAATGCGTGGGTGCACTCGGTGCCGTCTGGATAAAACCTGGAGGATTCTGTCCGTGTCCGTTTCCCGGCTGTGATCTCGTTCCATACGTATGCCAGACATTACTGTCAGGGAAACTGAGTAAAGAGTACAGGGGATCTCTCGGGGATTCCAAAAAAAAAAAAAACAAAAAAAACAGTTTATGTCAGGTTTCGTTCCTGCATTCCACAGATGAGGAAACTGAGGCCCAGAGATGGGCAGAGTGTGGCCAAGGTCACCAGGGAGCGGGCTCTGGCCAAATGCAGGGCTGCTCGCTAGGCTGTGGGGTCAGGGGTGGGGCCTTCGCGCCAGGGATCCACCACCTGGTCCCCTTGAAGGTGGAGAGATGCCTGGGGCTGGGGGTGGAGTTCCAGCAGCGAGCAGGAAGCCAGGCCCCTTCCCAAGAGCCTCAGGGGACAGAGGAGTATCCGAAGGGACGGACAGGGCTCAGCAGCTGTGATGGGGAGGACGCGTCAGTGTTTTAGCTGAACTCCAGGGAGCTCAGTGTGTGCTCTGGCTGCCAAAATAACAGCTGGCTCTAGGGCTGCATGAACAGGAGCATGGCATCTAAAACGCGGGAGGTGATATCCGATCAGCCCCGCACTGGACAGGGCACATGAGGAACGCTGTGTCCAGCTCTTGGCTGACTCAGAAGAAAGGAGAAGGAACAGCATCGAACCCTCTGTGACCCACTCGGGGCCGGAGAAGGCTTCCCTGGTGAAAATCAGACTCATGGGGAGAGAAGGAATGTATCCTGTGTGGCTCCAGTAGGACCAAAGAGGGGGAAATCCTGAGAACCACATCCCGGCTTAATTTGAGGAGGAGCTTTCTGATACACAGAGCTGACCCACAGAGAACCCCATGAGTGTGGTCCCAGGTGGCACTGGGGGGCGGGGGTCCCCTGTCCCTGGAGGTGTCCCAGCAAAGCTGTGGGGGCTGCATCGGGGATTGCAGACCCCTCTTCAGCGCCTTGTCTCCCCTTGAACGCACTGCCAGCAGCGGGGAGATCAGAAGAGACAACTTCTCCGTCAGAGCTGTGCTGTGTCCTCATGTGACAGAGTCCGCCCGGAGGGGTTCAAGAAGGAAGGGGAGCAGGGGAGGTGGCCCGCGCTGGGCCGGGGCCTGACCCACGTTCTCAGCCGGTGAAGTCCAAGGCTGGAAGGACAATGCCAAGGCTCAGAGGTGACTGGTCTAATGGGCCATGGGGGGCAGGCCGACTCAGGTGGGAGAGCAGAGTCCTCCTCCCCCGGTCCTCCTCCCTCGCTCCAAGGCGATCGGATTGCAAACAGCAAACGCAAAAGCCTGGCAGGGGGTGCCATCCCGATTCCTGGGAGCGTGTTCACAAAGCCCTCAGTCCTGGCCCGGGAGCTCGGAATGGCGGGTTCTGGGTGCCAGGGACACGGGCCGGGCAGCTCTGTGCTGTGGGTTGGTCCTGGGCATTGCAGGACGTTCAGCGGCCCCGTCTCCACCTCCTGGCGCCGGGAGCAGCAGCTCTCCTCCGGGGATGGCGGCCCATGTGCCCCCTGACAATACCTATTGCCCCTGGGGGCAAGGTCTGCCCGCCCCCAGCTGAGGACCCACTGCGGCTGGTCTGGCTCCAGGGAGGCCTGGGGCCTGGGGGACTCCTAACGGTTCGGGGAAGCCCTGGGGCTGGGGGAGCAGGCGCTGCGGGAGGCGGGAAAGCAGGACACAACACGCAGCGAAGGCAGTGGCGTTGGATGATTGATTAGCCAAACAAACCACCCCGCCTCCGCTGTGTCCTGTGCTGACATCAGGACAGCGCTCCACACACACACACACACACACACACACACACACACCCGCAGCTGGCCGCTATTGACTTTGGCGCCGTTCCCTGGTGTGTAACAGCGATACCTCCAGCCAACGCCTGTGGCTTCTCCCGTGGTCATCCCCCCTCCTCCTCCTGTAGCCAACCTTGTGATGAGGGTGTGTGTGTGTGTGGGGGGGTGAATAAGGTGGGAAAAGGCTGAGCCAAGGAGAGAAGAATGAGATACATGCATCATGAGCAAATAATCGAAGTGTAGTATGCAAATTGTCCCCTCAACCTGGAGTTGTCCAGGAGTTGGGCCAGGGGGCAGGGTCGGCTGGGGGGAGGGAGGGAGTTCCCGCCGGCAGCCAGCAGCACTAGGGACTCTACCAGGGGCCTCAAGTGAACAAATAACATTGTAAGTAAAAAAAGAACCAACAGGACCCAACCGGGCGGCAACTCAGCTGAGCAAGGAGCTGCAGGGTGGATCCCATCTTTATTTAAAATATTGATGTTTTGCCCGGTGAGCGTCGACCTGTGAACCAGGACCTGTGGTTGAGCGTCAACCTGTGAACCAGGAGGTCACAGTTCAATTCCTGGTCAGGGCACAGGCCCGGGTTGCAGGCTCGATCCCCAGTGTGGGGTATGCAGGAGGCAGCCGTTCCATGATTCTCTCTCACCATTGATGTTTCTCTCTTTCCTTCTCCCTTCCTCTCTGAAACCAATAGAGATGTATTTTAAATGTTGATGTTTTGTTCAGCTTGGGTGTTTTCATATCAAATTTACTTTTTAAAAAAACATCGCTTTGTTATTGTTTCTCTTGATGACTGACACGCCCGTGTCCACCCTCCTATGGGGCCCAGGCCAGGGCCTCCCTCGCCTCACCTGGCCCGGCCCTGGGTGGCAGGGTTAGGGCTGCACTGCCTGCCAGCAGAGCTGCACCAGGCATAGCCGCCCTCAGGGGTTCTGTGTCAGACTCGCTTTTAATTACCCCCACCCACGGGAACACACAACAAAAGATCTTTATCTGGATACAAACTGCACTTCCATCACCTCACGTCTCAGCCATTCCCTTATCAGCGTGCGGTGAGAACCCACCGGCTGCAGCTTTCACTGGCGTGTGTTGTTGCCACCCGGACCAGTAATGACAGGAAGACATTAATCGTGAAGGAAAGCAGCATTTTTACTTTGAACGTAAGCAGTGTCCTCGACTCAGAGGAAGCTGCCACAGGCCAGTCTTGTGACGAGGCTGGGACAGTTAGGATTTTTCCAAAGGCTTCCCACGGTGCGCAGGGTCAGACTGTGCAGGCTGTGTGCAGCCTGGGCTCTGTTGGGGGTGGGGGCGGGAACCAGACCAAAGCTCTGCTTGGGAAGAGAGAGGCGCCCCCTGCTGATACAGAAGAGGGATTGTTCATCCCCAGAAGATCCTGCAGGGGTTTCCCAAACAAGCCTCCCGGAAACGGGTGACCACAGGTCTGTTCCAAAGGATAAGATGATAGATGATGTGGGCCAAGGCAACAGCCGCTTGCTGGTGGACACATCAGTACAACTTCTATGAGAAGGGAAATGGCAAGAGCCACATTTTATTTATTTTTTTAATATATTTAATCGATTTTTTTTACAGAGAGGAAGAGAGATAGTTAGATAGATTGATGAGAGAGAAACATTGATCAGCTGCCTCCTGCACACCCCCTACTAGGGATGTGCCCACAACCAAGGTACATGCCCTTGACCGGAATCGAACCTGGGAACTTTCAGTCCGCAGGCTGACGCTTTATCCACTGAGCCACACCCGTTTCAGCAAGAGCCACCTCAATCACTGAAAAACAGCAGTGCAGTTGAGGTCGGCAGCTGCTCAAGGTCAGGTTTGCCGAGTAGTTAGCTGGGTCCCAGTGATCACACCTACAAGGTGTGTTTGCCACAAGGCTACATCGTAGGGATACGGTAGTGACGCAGGATAACCAGCGCAGTGATTCATATCCAAAAGGGGGTCGGGTGGCACATGTTAGCATCGCTCTCCTGCACATCCCGGCAGCAGGGAGCAGATACACCTGCCGTCAGCGGGCCTGGGGCTGTAGGAACACCATTTCCCAACAGCAGGATCTGACATGGGCCGGCCTCTCTCTCCCCCGAAAGCACTGTGTACTTGGGAAGCGTTCTTGGTGGACAATGGTGTTTAAAGCAAACTCCAGAGAGTCAATATTTTCATTGTCTTCCCAGAGTATTCTTCATGTCATAGTATTTTACAGTCACACTGACAGCAACACCTGCACAGCCTCAGTGTTCACAGCCACGGCCGCCTGGATTCAGGAGATCAGGAACCAGAGCAGCTATGGGCTTTGTCCTGAGAAACCCCTTTGTTCACAGAGGGACACGGAAGTTGAAATGTCCTGGCCAAGGTGCCCGCTTGGTGTCACAGGCCTGGCAATCCCAGGGTCCTGCCCGACTCCCTCAACATGGAAGTCTGACGGGACACTTTTAGGAAAGAAATAAATGAAGGATACTAAACACGGAAGTGCTCAGAAACAGACGCATAAGCATCTGCAGAGCAGAGCATCCTGTGAAACGGCCGGGACACGGGCTCCTCCTGCAGCGGGCGGCTTGTGCCCGGATCCTGCCACCAGCGGCGCAGGGGCAGGGCGGGCAAGCCAGGGTCACTGTGACGGGGCCCAATGGGCTTTCAACCTGGTTTGTCCGACGGGCCACCTGCAGCTCATAGTGCGGAGAGTATTCCTCCTGAACGTCTCTCATTGCCCTTAACCTCTTAACCGAGCGGGACCTATAAATACGTCAAACATAGCCGAAACCGGTTTAGCTCGGTGGATAGAGCGTCAGCCTGTGGACTAAAAGGTCCCGGGTTCGATTCCGGTCAAGGGCATGTACCTTGGTTGTGGGCACATCCCCAGTAGGAGGCAGCTGATTAATGATTCTCTTTCATCATCGATGTTTCTAACTCTCTATCCCTTTTTCTTCCTCTCTGTAAAAAATCAATAAAATATATATTTTTTAAACACGTCAAACATAAACACTATCGGGAACAGGTAGGACACATGAATACGTCCTTGAAATATATGTTGCGCCCTGAGAGGGACGGTATATATTTTTTGTAATCTTTATAATTGTTTGTAAAATCTATAATTTTTTAATTCGATGTTTCCATTTTTTTTTGTTGGTATTCTTTTCTATTTGTTTGTAATTTTGTATTTTCCTTTGTGCTTTATATATAAATAAACGAAAATATATATATTTCATTTATTTTAATTAAGTATAAATAAATAAAAATAATAATATAAAATTATGTCCACTGGGCGTGACGTACTGACACGTCCCGCAGGGGTCTTCAAACTACGGCCCGCGGGCCACATGCGGCCCGCAGAGGAGTCTGATCCGGCCCGCCAGGTTTTTTGGGCAGTGAGCGCAGCCGAGGTGTTACAGTAGGAATTAGTAGTTCATATAGTCCGGCCCTCCAGCTCTCTGAGGGACCGTGATCTGGCCCCCACTTTAAAAAGTTTGAGGACCCCTGTGTGAAAGAGTATGCGCCCGTTGTACGTTGCGTAATTAAAAAGGGAACTCCCCGGTTAACAGGTTAAAGAATCAGTGTCGCTACAGGAGATATATTTAAAAGTGAAAGGTTTGTACTTTCTGGTTTGAGCAAGCGGTTTTCCAGCATGATTAGTCGCCATGGATAATGGAGCACGGTGGGGCGACGAGCAGGGTGGTTGCCATGTGCCCCAGGAGCAGGCGGGCTCTGGCTGAAGGCAGCCCCGCTGGCTGTGCTCGCTCAGGACCCGGCCGGGGGGAGGGAGGGCGCAGGGGGGGCGGGTATGGACTGCACGGAGTGGGGAGGAGCAGCAGACGGCGTTATCCCAGCAGGCGGGCCGAGCGTGCCCTTTGCCTTTCCCCAGCAGCGCCAAGGAAACAAAATAAAAATCAATGCCATTTAGACAATTTCTATACATTTTAAATGTTCCAATTTGTGGTTTATATTGCTTTCCTGCTTATAAAATGTAGAGACTAAAACTGATTCGATGTCATTTTCCAAACCCCAGCTGAAATGTGGTTCTGAAACCTCAGTTCCCTCGAGGACGGGCCTTCAGGAAACTTCTCGGTCTGCAGGAGGGGAAGCCGCCTCTTCCTGTGGTGAAGGCGGCGGAGACGGTGCTCACCCAGGCCCTCCTCTTCCACAGCAACCAAGGTGGGCTGAGGAAGGCTGGCGGGTCCTGGGACAAGTCCCGGGACTGCACCGTGAATACCGGTGTGCTCGGAGAGAACCAAAACGTTCACGGAAGCATGCCATTTCACCTTTAAATAAAAATACTTTATTCATTCCTGACAGGTTATCAAAATGTACACTGTTCACCAGGTAAAAACGGTACTTCCAAGTCACTGAGCAGGGCTACTGAGAGGACGTCTGGTTACTATGAAAAGCATAAAAGCCACTTCCAGCCTCCCTCCCACACACCCCGACCAGCTTCACTGAGCCTGCTACAACTGAACATGTGGACACTTCTGTGGGCCCCAGCTCGTCAGAGAACGCACATCTTCATTTACACTTCAAATAATGGAGATTATTATACTACAATAGAATTACCTTCTTCTGCCAAAAACTCTCAGACGGACTCTTTTTGTATTTTGTATGACTTTGTAAATTACATAAAGACAGCACATGACTCGGATTAATCTACACACACACATACACACACGGGATAAAGTGCAACATAACAGGACATGTCTGGACATCCCGTGCTCGGCTCCCACGGGGGACTTTGAGTACATGGGAACAATGTTCTCGGGGCTGAACACGCCATCCACAGGCTGGGTGACTGATGCCTCACAAGCATATGGACAGCCCTGTCCGCTTGCTTGGCCTGTGGCTGGCGCTCGCTCTCTCTCTCTCTCTCTCTTCCCGCCCCCCCCCGCCCCCCGGGAGGGTCTGGAAGCTGGGATTCTTCCTAAGCCTCAGCGCCCTGAGCTGAGCCCTCTCCTGTGGGTCCCACGGACAGCGCGCCTGGGCCGGAGAAGCAGAGTCGGGGAGACAAGAGCAAGCACTCCACTCGCTTGGCAGCAACTGCTTGAGAGGCCCTCGGCCCCAGCCACCAAACACTTCTACAGGCAAGTCCCAAACCAGCCCTGAAGTGACACAAGTTTTGGTTGCGTGTTTTTGTGATGTTGATTATTTAACTAAGAAATGCTTTTGTTCCTGAGATGAGCACAGTAAGATGAAATGAGTCCCCTCTCCGATGGCCGGGGACACGCTGCTCCGAGTCCCGCCCTCACCCGTGGAAGACCCGCGTCTGCGACGTCAGTCTTCCCCGTGGCGCCACTTCTGGGACTCGTCTTGCCGAACGTCCGGTCTGATCTGGTTTCTCATGCCTCCCAGCACGTTGGACGTTGCCTCTGTGGCCACTATCAGCGGCTTCACCACGGCCGGAGGGATCTGGCGCAGGACTTCGCCCACCGCCCCGGTGACCCCCCGGCTCTCGTGCTCCCGAGCTGCGGTCTCATAGATGGTGTGAGCCGTGTCCGTGATGCCCTGAGAGGAGAGACGGGGAGAAGGGAGTGCATCACTAACCCACCCTACAATGCACGCTTCAGTACAATTACTCACCGTTATGTTTGTAACAGACCAAAAACTATTCTTTCGAGATAACCTAGGATAGCATGTCTACTGATAACAGCCCAACCCCACTGACTGCAGGGACAGGTCTGACTGGAATTATCTCTTTTTGTTCTCCGATTGCCTTTCTTTTTCCGGGCGATCAGTGGTGGTACCTTGATTCACCCACTAACCATTTCTCGGGGGCCCAATGTTGGGACCACAGAGGCTGCTCCACCCTACGGAGGCTGCGGCTGCCCTCGGCGCTTCTGCGCACCAGTATTTGTGGGATAAATATTTTTAATGAAGTCCTGGTAGGAGAACCATAAGTAGATGGCCTCAAACTTTGTGTCCTATTAAGAAGAATGTCGAAAATGACTAAGACAGGGAATGGCGCTGACAGCCACAGAACCAGGGCTCCTGTGCAGGGCTCCCTGTGCAGGGGCAATGGTTAGCAAATGTCTAGGTTACAAATCACCAACCCCACCTTCACAGCCTGCACCTGTGAACAAAGGGACTTTTATCCGAACCCTCCGAGAGCAGTGTTTTAGGGAAGAATGGAAAGTGTCCACTGATAGGAAAATAAGTAAACAGCGAGACGCTATTCAAGTTACATGTACATACATCAACATGGACAGATATGAAAGACGTGTCACAGGACAATGCACATACCATTCACGTTAACGTGTAAAGTACAGACAACAGCATGCCTTGCTTATGAGTACATATCTATAGGACAGAACTGTGAAGACATGCACAGAAAAGGCTGTACCACCTTCAGGACAGTGATGGCGGGAAATGGGATCCGGGAACAAGCCACCGGAGAGCGTGTATTTCTTACACAGATCTGAGGCAATGCAGCAAAGTGTAAGCATGCATGGACCCGGTGGGTGAGTGCATGGTGTCTACGTCACTCGCGTCTGCAGGGAAGAGAGTCCATCTCTCCACTGGGTCACTGCTCTTCCCGGAGCCCGCCAGTCCCACATGCCCTGCCCTTACCCAACACACACACGTGCACCCGCTGCCAGGAGCAGCCCAAGCCCACTCCCAGGGCCTCTGTGGATGAATGACACCCACTGACCACCCCGTGGGTGACAGCCAGGAAGCACGGGAGGACCACCTACCTCCTTCACGACACTGTAGGCCTTGGCCACCCCTTCCCGCAGGTCGACTGGCTGGTGGGCTAAGCGGTGGTGAGGAAACCTTCTGCTCTTCTTGGGCTCAACGGAAAGGGGGCCGGGGGACACCATGTCGTAAGCAGTCTCTGCCGCCGCCTGGCCATTTCACACAAGAAAGAAATGAATCAGAAGAGTCTGGGGTTCGCCAGGGACTGAGGAGGAGCCGAGGGACTCAGTGCCTGCAGTGTGAACGCCTTACAAGAACGAGTTACTTTTACAACAAGAACATTAAAGTGCACTTCAGAACTAGCATCACCTGACCGAGCTGATTTCTCAGTCCCTCCTCAGTCCTCTGAGGACACTCCCCACGTCACCAGGTTAGCTGACAATGCACAGAGTTATGGGAGCTTAACACTTCATAGAACACACCTAATACAACTACTGTCTGATCTGCAATGCTTTCCTTACATTTAGCTACGATCTTTTCATATAAATGTGGTGAAATAACCCTTGGGTAATTTAATGGTTATAATTTACCTGAAATAGGCAAACAAATTTGACATTGGATTCCAATGCTTTATTCTATTAACTAGAAACCTGGTGCACAAAATTCATGCACTCGGGGGTGGGGGGGACTCCTTAGCTTGGCTTGAGCCCTCTCAAGGTCCGGAAGCCCTCAGGGGAGGTCCCAGGGGGAGCAGGCCTAACCCATCAGCTGGACATCCTTAGTATTATGGTGGAGGTGAGAGAGGCTCCCACCACCACAGCTGTGCTCGCCAGCTGTGAGCCCGGCTTCTGGCTGAGCCGCACTCCCACTGTGGGAGCGCACTAACCACCAGGGAGCAGCTCCTGCATTGAGCGTCTGCCCCTTGGTGGTCAGTGCACGTCCCACCTTCAGACGGATGGCTGTTCCACCTTCAGGCCGAAACCAGCTCTCCAATATCCCCCAAGAGGTACCGGATTTCGAGAGGGCACAGGCCAGGCCGAAGGACCCACTGATGCATGATCAAGGCCGGGGAGATTGGCCAGCTAGGGCGAGACCTTCAGAGGGCTTGAGGGCGTGTTTGGCCCATCTCATTCAGTTCCGATCAGCCAGACCCCAGCAGCAAGCTAACCTACCAAAGTGTCTGCCCCCTGGTGGTCCGTGCACATCATAGTGACTGGTCAACCGGTCAACCGTCTGCCCACTGATGGTCAGTGCACATTATAGCATATCATTAGCATATCACGCTTTGATTGGTTGAACGGCTGACCAGACGACCAGACACTCAGCATATTAGGCTTTTATCATATAAGAGGATCACTTTTTTTATTGGATAACCAATAAAAAGAGCATGACACTGTGGATAAAACAGCATTTCTCAACATTTTCACAATATCATTATAAAACAGAATGGCTGAACGGTTCTGCAACAGCCCATCCTTTCTGCATAGGTTCAGGCAGCCCACAGAAAGGTACCTGTATGGTTTGAACCATCCTGTTGGTGAGCTCCAGGGCAGCCATGGCTGTCGAGGTGCCAAAGGAGGCAGCGCCGCGCTGAAAGCCTCTGACGATGCGGCCGTCCTTCCGGTACTGCTCTACTGGCAGCCAGACCAAGTCCTTCAGGCCTTGCACTAGAACAGGTCGACACAGAGAGGTCAACAGCGATGCTGGTGCTCAGGTCTCGGCTCCATTCCAACCTGGGGCTTTCAACCCCTGACATGGGAAGCACAGTTCGTGTGTATGACTGCAAATGTAGGTTTTCTAGAAAGATGGTCCTCACACAGACTCGAACGGCTTCCATACCCCAAAAGGGGTGAAGAACCACTGATGAGGTAAAATAACTTACATTCTGATTAAAAAAGAGAACTCACCTAATTGCACTAGTGAGTGCATAGGCCCAACACCTCCCAGGATTCCTGGGAGCTGGTTCTTCTTAATGTCAGTAAGCCATTCAGTGATTGCATAGGAGAATAACTTGTCAACACCTAGCAAACTAAGAAAATGACTGTTAGTATATAGGAAGGAAAAAGATGTATAGTAGCTTTAGATATGTTTGGGGAATTTTTTAAGAGAAAACTGACTACAGCTTAAGGGTAAAACATTATAGATGCTCAATCTGAATATATACATACATATAAATATAAATAAATGTGTGTGTGTGTGTGTGTGTGTGTGTGTATATATATATATATATATATATATCTCCCAGTTATGATGTTAATAATTTCTACAAAGCTTAGGCAATATGTATAAGTGTGTTTTAACACTGCTCTTATTTCTTGAACATCTAAAGCTCTGGCATAGGATTAATCAATGTCTACAAATTGCCACACAGTTTTTAGCTACTTAGTGAACTTCCCGTTTTCACTAAATAAACTGATTTACAACTTTGGGAAATTATTACAAATATCATAACAATAACTGCTTTTGAAAAATACTACTCTGTTCCAATTACTTTTACTTTCTCTGAATAAAGCCTAACCCTAGTCAGTAAGGATCCTCTGAAACTAAGTCCCGCTGGGTTGCAAACAGTGCTGTCCATGACTAAGCTGTCTGCAAACAGTGCTGTCCATGGCAAGCTGTCTGCAAACAGTGCTGTCCATGACTAAGGTGCACATGCTTGCTCAGAAAGCCCCGCTTATATTTACTGTACTAACTTCAGTGACCACAGTGTAGGCCTCCCCATTGAACGGCTCACCCGTGCCGGTAGAAGAGCCTCTTCAGCTTCAGTTCAGAGCAGTTCAACTGGGCCAGGCCAATCAAGATCCCAGCTAGTGTGCCCTTAAAAAAATCAATAAAGGCCACATTAGTCTGTAAATTGAGAGACTCATCATTTAAAATAGTTATTGTCTGGGAAAGTCAAAGCAATATTCACTAAGGAAGCTAAAATAATATTTAGAGCAAAACAACACATTTTATAATAGATATAAATAGGACCCAATTTATATCAAATTTTACTCATGGGGTCTTAAGCAAATGGTATTCAATTTACTTTAAAAACAATTACATGTTAAAATCTTTCACTTCCATATATAAAACTTAAACAAGAAAAATTTTAATTGAGTCCATTAGAAAAACAAATGAGATAATTTTATGGAGAATATATTTATCTAAAATTTCCAAACCTGATCCATTGATACATGTTTGCCATGATAATCAAGCCGAATAGGAACTTCTGATGTGAATCTGAATTCTCTGAAGATAAAGAAAGAAAGGGATATTTATATTCAAATTACTAATAGTTGAAATTAACTATAAATTAATTTGTTCAACCGGAGAATAAAAACAAAACCACAAAATGAATAAAAGAGAATTACTTTTAGCATTATATTTTCTTGAGATAATATAACTAACCCAAATGTTAATAATCTTATAAATTTTATTTTTTATATTTAAAGTTTCTCTCAAAAAACTTTTCCTAGTTTACTTAATAATGCTCATCTTAAATATTTATCCTGGCAGATATTTCTCAGTTAAATAGGATGCAATTACGAGCAAGTCACTTTACCTCTTTGAGTCTAAATGTCTTTGTGAATAAATTTTTATTTTTATTTATTTATTTTTTCCTCTTATGTTTCTGATCGGGGCACTACCAGGGGCACTTACTGCCCGAGCCAGTGAATCAAAATCAGCAGATTCTCTCCGAGAACTCTAGCACATGTGAATAAATTTTTAAAATGCCACCTACACTGGTGAATTTTAGTGAGCACTCCTGAGATTAATGCTTGTAAGCAGGATATAGGAACACAAATATTGGGAATTCTTTGAAGATGGAATTACACACCGCACACATCACACAAAAGGAGTTCCCAAAGGCTGAACTGCAAATTAAACTGGACACACACGTGTTCTACAGAATCAATGTTGGTGATCATAGCCTACACCATCCCACAGAGACCACTTAACCTCAGTAAAATGAAAATGCTGATTCACATCATTACTGCAAAAAGGTCATCTCCCTTCTTCTGAAGACTATCTCCATTCTGTTCTCTGAGTAACAGATCCTCAACACCTGCCTCTTCCTTTCTTACGTTTTTTTCTCCATGGCACAAAATAGTATCCTTTGGTTACTTTTAAGTTCATTTAAAAAGGGATTTTTCTCTACTTTGTTCACAGTGCCTAGAATAATGTGTGTGTGTGTGTGTGTGTGTGTGTATATATATATATATATATATATATAGCAAATGTTCAAGTATTTGTTGAATAAGTAAATGTTGAACAAATATTGGTGAGAACTTAGTAGACCATCACTTGGAAAATGCACTGAGTTCAGGATTAAGACCTGAATTCCAGTCCTGCCTCAGCCACAAACTATGTGATTTGAGTAAATCAACTCACCTCCCTGGGTATTAGCTTCCTCTTTTCCACAGTGAGTAACTGGACTCTACCTCTAATTCCCATCCCAGGGCCCTGGACCCTCTAGGAGCTTTTGAGAGTAGAAATAGAAATCTATAAGCTATTTGACACAGTCTAATGGAAAAACAAATATTTACTGGGTAAGGCAGGCTACTTGCTATACTGCGGGAAGCCACAGCTTTCCAATACTATCTTGAGAGTGCACCAAGGAATGAGGAAGGCCAGTGGACCTTGAGCATTACCAGGGCTGATGCTAAGCACCAACTGTTCCTGCTGAGATAGTGGTGGCTTGAAGCAATTTCCTGACCTGATGGCCTCCAAGTAAATGTTTACTGGACTTTACTAATCTTTGCTGACTTAGAGACAGTCTGTCTGCTGTTTGCTGTGCTTTACTGAGGGCAGGATGTGTATCTAAAACTGAATAATAATAATAATCGCTTCTCGGCCTTTTGGCTAAGATCATGTGTAGTATCTGTTCTTATCAGTTTAAAACTGAATAATAAGCGGATAAGACCAGGTTTCAGAGTGTCTTTTCAAGAAAGAGGCTCTAAATTCATATTTCTTGTATAGTATTTTCATTTGTGCATTGGCCACTCCTTTAAGTCCTAAACCCTGCCACGAAGGTCACGGCATCTGGTGCCACAAACAGGGAGGGCCTGGAGGAGAAGATTCGCCTGAGTAAAAACGAAATAAAAAAGGAAAAGTGGAAATTCACCAGAAAGGTGGGAAGTTCACTGTGCACAAAGCTTGTGCCAGCTTCAGAGTCGAGACCTTAGTGGATGGGAATATTTTTAATCAGCCAGGTTATAATGGGGAAGAATTCGAGTAAAAGGCAAAAACATCATTGTAAATTTTTAGTTTGCATGCTCAAGGATAAAGGAATTAAGGTGTCAAAAGGTACTCTCTTAAATCAGGCTCAAGGAAAATGAATGCCCTTGTCATCTTTAACTATGTGTGCTCTTGTTCGAACTGCATTATGCCCACTTTGTATTGAGGATCAAAAATCTGTAACACCTAAGGCCCTGGATCCTCCACTTCTAGTGTGGGAAGTCTCATCAACTAGAGAAAATGAGGCTAACAGTCCTTTTACAAAAGGACTCTTTAATGTTTTGTCTGAAAATTACCATATGACACTTTGGGACTGGCAGATTTTAGCTAAAACAACTTTAGATGCCAGTCAATGCTATGAAGAGCAGAATATGATAAGATCTGAGAACAACAGGCTGAGATCTAGACCACATTCTGGCTATAAGTCTCTGGCAATGTAAAACATCTGAAAGATCCAGGAAAAGAACTCTGATTTATTAAGTCTTGTCTATGTGTTATGCGCACTTGTACATATTGTATATATGAGTGTCTGTTAATTGTTGTTTTATCTGTCTTTGTTGTTTGGTTTAATTTGTTTATTGTTAGTCAATTAAGCATGCCTTCAATTTATTTTAATAGAAAAGAAACAGTAGATGGCCAGGCCATTACTAAATTTCCCCATAGCAAACAATGTGGGGGTAGGGAGAAAGAATATGAGATAAATAAATACACAGTTGATGATTTGGCAGTGAGGAGAGAAGCTGATGCAACCTCATAACTACCCTACACAAGCATGTTAAAGAACAATCTTCACAACACTAAAAGAACTTTGTTATCAAAATTGAACGACTTAGCCGAGATTGGTTTGGCTCAGTGGATAGGTCGGCCTGTGGACTGAAAGGTCCCGGGTTCGATTCTGGTCAAGGGCATGTACCTTGGTTGCGGGCACATCTCCAGTGGGGGTGGTGCAAGAGGCAGCTGATCGATGATTCTCTCTCATCGATGTTTCTAACTCTCTATCCCTCTCTCTTCCTCTCTGTAAAAAAATCAATAAAAATATTAAAAAGAAATTTAAACGACTTACCTAAAAAACACAGGCTGGTCACTAAACGACGCTTCTTCAGCCGCGAAGTCCTTCTCTTCCTCCCCGTTCACCACTTCCGCTGAGTTGGCACTGTCGCTTGGGGAAGGCTGCTTTGGCCCAGAGAAAGAGAGCACGAGGCTTGGCTCCTTGGAGGTACTCGGGCGCCGTGGCACACTGCAGGTGACGTCAGCGCCGGGAGACTTCTTCACTGAAAGTGTAAAGTGCATGTTGGGGACACTGGGATGTATGGTAGAGCAACCGTACATCACTCTGGCTTTAACTTGTTTTGCTACGTTTCATTTTATGAGCACAATTAACGGCTACAAAGAAAAATGACTTTCACCTTTTAAACTACTTTTACATAAATTACATTTGCATAATTTAATAAAAAATAAACACAACTCATTTATATAGTAAATGAAAAGGAAGACTATATAAGTACATTCTCAAAAAGCCTCCTGACAGTCAACCCAAGTACTGGTTATAGACTTTGCAATACCCATCTAGTACCTTCTGGATCTGGAGCCATGAGAAGCTCTACTTCTGCAGAAAGGCTTGTGAAGAAATCCTTCAGGAAGAACAAGGCATCCTAAAATTGAAAGATGCAGTTATAAGTAAAAGAGGGGGAAAGCTACATCTATTTCTAAATCTCTGAAACAAAGTATCTTAAAATCCCATATTTTAACTAATTACTCATATATAGTTCTAATTACTGAGTCCTTACTATATGTCAGACATGGTTCCTATTCTCATTCTCTCTCACTCGCACACATTCCCACACACTTCCTTGTTAGTTCCCACAACTCTATTAGAAAATTGTTGTAGATGTGAAAATTAAGACACAGAATTAAAATGACATAATGATTTCTAAATCAGAATACATTTTCTTTTTCTTAGAAATACAGCATCCTCACTCTCATTCCGCATAGAGTTCTCACTCTACATTGGTGGTAGTAATATTACTATCAATAATACCAGCAGCAGCATGTCCTGGATACTTACGAGTACCTTAAAAATTCTCATTGTCTTATCTCTGCTTTTACCACTACGTTATATTGGTTAATACATTTTCTTCATTGGGCATGATATTCAAAATTAAAATGCAATAAAATCACCCATTCAGTTTGGTCTCTTCTGAAATTATAAAATTACAAACTAAATGTATAAGTCTAACTTGATGCTGTCTAGGCAAGCCATATTTGCCCATTATCAGCAGCTTCATTTTGCCTACCTAATTCAAACTGACAAATCCATTTTGAAGATTAAAATTAAATATCTCAGCTATTTTCCTTTATCCTTCCCCTCTACTTAAAAAATTCAAAAATAATATAAAGTTTTAATGTGGAACCAAAATGAAGTATGAAGGTTAAGTTACAGGGTTACAATATTTGGTAGCACACAAAATCAGACTGGAAATTCCAAAGAATCTGACTGACTACAGATCACACTTGTAAGAAGTCTAAATAGCAAAAGTTAGGAAGGTATTTTTCCAGGTAACATGGCAGATTGGACTGCAGAATAAGCAGCTGGTTCAACAGTACTGGAAATAGAAACATTCTGGCTCTACAGTAGGGTAGTGGGTTCATGCATTGTTCATTAGATTATGCATTACACATATATTTTATACATTATTTACAATACATATACTTACATATTACTATATATGTGTATATCTCTCTATATCTTAAGTATTAAACAGTTAATAATACATGAAATTTATTCCTAGGCCACTAGGTGGGGATATTTTAATGCTATGTTTTTTAAAATATGACTGCCTTCAAAAAGCAGAGAAAATTTATATGCTCTTTAAATATGCTCTTTAAAAATATAAGACTAAAGGACAGTGATTTACCCATTTTTTACTACAAATGCACAAAACACCAGACAAAGGGATACTAATCAAGTCTTTTAAAATGTCCTCAGAATTTTTTTTTAGTTATTTATGCTACCTCTCTAAAATTCATAAGTCAAACAACCCAATTTTATAACTAGCAACACAGGCCCAGGCCAGGTGGCTCAGTTGATGAGTGTAGATTTACACTGTAAATCAATAAGTAAATCAAGAAACAAACTGTGGAATACCCATACAACGAAATACTGATCAGCAATAAAAATGAGTAGACTGCTATATACATGGTAGCACACAGCCTACATGAATGTCACGGACATAATGTTGGGGAGGAAGCCAGATGCAATTCCACTGACACCAAGCTGTGGAATGGTAGCTAGTGTGTGGTGCTGCAAATGAAGTCAGCGGTTGCTTTGGAGTGGTGGACACTGACTACAAAGGGACATGAGCAGACTTTGTAGGGCACACAAAGTGTTTCAATTGGTGTCACAGTTACTCAAGTGTATATTTGTCAAGCTCTGTGCATTTATTATATGCAAACTATACTTCAATACAATCAATTTCCTAAACTTAAAAATTTGTTTTTTCATTTAAGCTAAACTTGAACTACAAAATGTGTATTTCCAGCATTAAGGCCGTATGATAGAAGATATTAATAGAGCAATATGACAAAGTGTTAAAGAATTACTTTTCAGGTCGTTCTCGGGCCATTAAGCAATGACGCTGAAAAACCACGAATGTGCGAACTGGTCCTGCCACATGTTCAGCATCGCAGCCTCAGCTGGGCATTTACTTATCCTTCCTGCAGAGGAGACCTTCCCTCTCCTCTCAGAACTGCAATTAGGCCCTCGTGCTTTCACAAAGATCTTAATGTGGCTCACTCCATTGCATTCCTTAAGGCCCAAGCAAGTGTCCCCTCCCCCAGACAGCCTTTCCTGATCACCTCTCACTCTTCCAACCCCACCTCCCGCCCCGCAACCCCCCACCTGACCTTGGAGCCCTCTGCTGCTGAGACACCTCATCCTAAGCCGACCTTTATCACTTGTAGTCCCCACAGGTGCTAAGTCATAGTTTATGTTGGTCCCGCCACACCACACAGAGACCTTTGGGAATAAGATGTTTATTCATCTTTGTACCCCTGGCATCCTAGTACAGGACCTGGGACGAGGCTGGCATTCAGCATGACTTGGAATTAATTAGCAGATTTCCAGGCGGTACAATACTAAAATGAATACTAGACTAAGAGTCAGGAAATCTGGGCCCTTCATAGTTTGGACCTCAAACTGCCTACCTCTATAACCTTCATCATCTATTTACCCCCCTAGATGGAGATCACCCCATCTGCCTATTTCCTGCTTACTCCATGGGACCACTGAGCTTTGGAGGCAATTGCATTGAACTCCATCAGCAATGCAGCTTTTTATTTATTTATTTTTTAAAAATACATTTTATTGATTTTTTTACAGAGAGGAAGAGAGAAGGATAGAAAGGATAGAGAGCTAGAAACATCGATGAGAGAGAAACATCAACCAGCTGCCTCTTGCACACTCCCCACCGGGGATGTGCTGGCAACCAATGTACATGCCCTTGACCGGAATCGAACCTGGGACCCTTCAGTCCGCAGACCGACACTCAATCCACTGAGCCAAACCAGTTTCAGCTTTATTCTTATTTTTTAAATATATTATTATAGATTTCAGAGAGGAAGGGAGAAAGAGAGAGAGATAGAAACATCAATGATGAGAGAGAACTATTGATCAGTTGCCTCCAGCACATCCCCTACTGGGGATCAAGCCCACAACCTGGGCATGTGCCCTTTGCTCAGAATTGAACCTGGGACCCTTCAGTCCACATGCTAACACTCTATCCACTGAGCAAAACCGGCTAGGGCAGCAATGCAGCTTTTTAAAAACAGGAGAAAACAATGTGTTGCTTTCATACTTACTATGAGTCAGTGAAGATAAATAAAAGAGATATGCTTGGTAAAAAAAATATATATATATTACTCAAAGCATTATCATTCATCAACTGATAATGAAGAACACAAATATTTGGTTTTCTAATCAGACGATCATTTGCTATCTCAAAATACAGCGTATCAATCTTAGAAGCTGCAAACTAGGAAGGTTTTTTTAATCACTAACATACCCCCTGAGGTTTACATATTTGTAGCATGGCTTTGTTTCCCAGGCTTCAGAGCCTGGGGAATTACTCCCCATTCCTCCTCAGTTTAGTTAGAGCATTTATTTCCCTGTCTTCTCTAAGATTAATATTTGCCCACTTTAAAATCATAATGCATTATAGCTCTAAAGAAGAAATTAAGCTCAATATTAAAGAGAAAAGTCTATTAAAGAAAACTGGACTTGCTAAGTCTAGTGAAGTCGTGCCATAAAGATGTACCTTGTTCAAATCCGTGCTCACATGTGATTTCCACAGATGAAATTTCCCATAAATACTTCATCATATTCCTACTAGTCAATGTATAGATAAATTAAAATATGGGTAGCAAGAGGTATTATTCTCATAATGAGAAAGCATAAATCTAAAGTTCTCCTTGGTAAGTCTGACCTAGCTCAGAAGCTATAAATATTAATGAAAAATTGTGCTAAGCATCTGTTTCACATTTTTTCTAAGATATGTCTATATTTGGTTTACAATATAAATATGATTTAAGCTTATTCCTAAATACGTTACTTAAATAAAAAAATCAACATTACTCAGTCAATATTAAGTGAACAAATAATGCTACCATCCCGCACATACTCTACGTTCAAACCTCAGCTCACCCCAATATAAGGTATTAAAGGAGTGTTTGGCTAAGTATGGATAGAGTGTCGACCTGTGTACTGAAGGGTCCTGGGCTTGATCCTAGTCAAGGGCACATGACCAGGTTGTGGATTCAAACCCTAGTGTGGGGTATGCAGGAGGCAGCTGATCAATGGTTCTCTCTCATCATTGATGTTTCTATCTCTCTCTCCCTCTCCCTTCCTCTCTGAAACACACACACACACACACACACACATTAAAAAAATAAAAATAAAATAAAAGGAGGGTTTATTTCGGCGGCAGATTCTTCTTAAAACCCCATTTATTTTCTTCAGTTGTTATATGATCTTTCACCATCTATGCAAGGCACCAAACTAAGCATTTTACCTACACTAGTCTCATTTAATCCTTTGTTTAAAAAATGATGCTACATGTATTACTACTGTATTAGTATTTCTTCAATTTTATTAATGAAGAAAATGAGGCTTGGAGAAGTTAAGTAACTTAGCCAATGCCACACAACAGGTAAAAGAGAGCTCATATTTAAACCCAGGTCTGACTCCAACCTATGCTCTTCTCTACTACACTGCACCACTACAAAGCATCATATTGTCGTACTAGAGGCCCTGCATGAAATTCATGCATGGACAGGGTCTCTAGCTGATGGCTGTGGCCTCTCTTCATTCCGTGCTGCCCCCCAGTGGTCAGTGCACATCATAGCGAACAATCGAACTCCCAGCCCATCAAACTCCTGAAGGGACACTTTGCATATTGGGCTTTTATACAGTGGTGCCTCGCATAACGAACGCCTCGCACAGCGAACTTTGGACAGGTTTTTCATGAAACCATCGGCCAAAAAGCAGAAAATGGATGAAGATGTGCAAGATTCGGTAGACTCTACTTAGTCTGTCTTAAAATTAAAAAAATGTGTGTTTTTTTAAAAAAAAAAATTATGTTTTTAGATGTATCTAAATAAAAATATGTCATCTTATTATATTTTTTTTATGTCATCTTAGCATATTTTATGCTACAGAATGAATTATTTTTTTTAACATGTATTGTTATGGGAAAACGCGTTTCACATAACAAACTTTTCGCATAACAAGCTTGCTTCTGGAACGAATTAAGTTCGTTGTGTGAGGCACCACTGTATATATAGACTAGTTGCCTGGTGCACAAAATTCGTGCACAGAGGGGGATCCCCTCAGCCCAGCCTGCACCCTCTCCAATGGGGAACCCCTTGGGGGATGTCCAACTGCCAGTTTAGGCCCAATCCCTGTGGGACATCCCTCTTGCAATGTGGGACCACTGGCTCCTAACCGCTCAGCTCCCTGCCTGCCTGCCTATCTGATTGCCCTTAACCCCTCTGCCTGCCTGCCTGATTGCCCCTAACTGTCCTCCCCTTCTGGCCAGGTTGCCCCCAACTGCCTTCCCCTGCTGGCCTGATCTCCCTCCCCACCAACAGCCCTCCCTTGCTGGCTTGATTTCACTCTCAACTGCCATCCCCTACTGGCTGATCTTGCCCCCTGCTGGCCTGATCTCACCCCCAACTGCCTCTGCCTGCCTGATTACCCCCTAACTGCTCTCCTCTGCCGGCCTGATCTTGCCCCCAATTCCCCTCCCCTGCCAGCCTGGTTGCCCCCAACTGCCCTCCCCTGCCGGCCTGATCTCCCCCACAATGGCCTTCCCCTGCCGACCTGATCTCACCCCCCACTGCCCTCCCCTGCCAGCCAATTTGGTTCTGATTGGTTGGTTTCTATGCCAGTTAGCATCAAAAGCTCTGCCTCCTAGGCAGCCACTGGCTCCTCACAGTTCACCCAGATTTGGTTCTGATTGGTCGGTTTCTATACTAGTCAGTGTCTCTAGGCCTATCTCTGGGCCTGATCAGGAGGCCCTGAGAGAAACAGAAGCATGGCTACTGGAGAAGCCCAGAGAAAAGAGAGAGAGAGAGGCAATAGCTGACCAACAGCTGCCATGGAGGCTGCAGATCAGGCCCTGCCTCTCTCTTCAGGCCTCTCTCTGGGCCTGACCTGGAGCACCCACAGCACTAATTGCAGGACTGACTTCTGGTGTTCGGTTGAGCCTCAGTCGGTTACGGACCCTGGATTTTTATATATTTGGATACCTTGAATAAAGCCTGCAGAAGAGGCACCAACTATGTTTTGGACAGCATTTTGGCCCAAAGCAAAACCTAAAATCATTTGATGGGATGCTTGTTAGAATATGGGAAAGTGAATGTATGTCTTTCCATAAATCTCTGTTGTCTGTGCCAATTTACTAATCTGTCATTTCACCCAGGGCAGAGGAACTGTCTTCCAGGTGCTGGAGTAAGACACAATCCTTTATATCTTTCGATCGTATTTCAGGGCTTCCTTTAAGACTCTGAGAACACCTGCACGTCTGAATTAGAAATGTGTTCATAAGAATTAGAATGAGAAGCAGGTTCAAGGGCAATGTCATGCAAACCCTGAGGAGGAGACCGGAGATAACATCTAGAATGATTACACACCAACAGTTCAGATTCCAAAAGCCTAATAAATCTGCCCTGTTCTTTACCAGCAGAAGTCTATATTAATTATCCAACTTTCAAGACGTTAAATAAAAGGCATTTGATTCTTAAGTCTCTCATTCCGAATGCGGGATGTGTATCTTACTGTGGTCCCATGGATTATGGGTGTCGTACGTACCTGGTCGATATTGAGGCGTAGTGGCATCAGTGACACTCTTAAGCAGCACTCCTGAGGTGACCTGCCTGACTCCGGGCGCACATGTAATGCTTTAACCGTCAACTACAAGAAAGAAGGGGGAGAATGTCCCCAATGAGATTAAGATGTTGCTCTCATTTTAAAAAAAGAAAGGAAAAAAATTATATTTCTAGAACAGAAAGTGGAACTGTTTACCCTCTTTCCTTAAAGCCTGAATCAAACTTTTCTGGGTCACACCCTCCCTCAAGAATCTGAAAGATATGGATGCTTTTGAGAGAGAAAAGAGCACACGGTGCTGCCGGGCAGTCACAGGAGGCTACAGCCCCGGAGCTCAGCCCAGTCCATGGCCCAGAGCCAGCTCCACGGCGCTTTCTCCCGGGAGCCCTCACTAATCATTTCTATTCCATTACACCTTTTAAAGTGTTAGAAATCTGAACCCTTCAAGCAATCCTAACTACTCTGTGCAAATCACTAGGGACTTCCGATTTCTCTCAGCTATCCTCATGTTGACGGTTTTAGTGAATGGACCCTAGAAGTGACAAGCAAAATAACCTTTAAACCATAAAACTTTAAGCAGCATATTTAAAAGGGGTTTTCATATTAAATTGGGTAAAGATACCCAGTAATTCTCCCCAATCTAAATCTTCTGCAGTTATCTATATAATAGAAGCCCAGGACCATTATGGCAGAATGACCAGAATGACTGGTCACTATGACACGCACTGACCACCAGAGGACAGACACTCAATGCAGGAGCCCCTGGTGGTCAGTGCACTGCCACAGTGAGAGCAATGCTCAGCCAGAAGCTGGGCTCACGGCTGGCGGGCACAGCAGTGATGGTGGGAGCCTCTCCCACTTCCACGGCAGCGCTAAGGAACGGCCAACCAAGTGGCTAGGAGCGAGCAGGCGGGTGGTAAGGAGAGGGCAAGTCAAGTGGTAAGAAATGAGCAGGTGGGCAGTAAGAAGCAAGCAGGCGGGTGGTTAGGAGTGAGCAGGTGGGCAGTTAGGAGCAAAGGGTCAGAAATCCCCTGAGGGGTCCCGGATTGGGAGAGGGTGCAGGTTGGCCTGAGGGCCCCCACACACAAAAATTTTGTGCATCAGGCCTCTAATATATAATAAAAACACTTTTCTAGACTTCAGACAACAAAATATCAGGTTTGCAATCTTACCATGTTGGAATGAGCTTTGCGAGGCATTTCCTTGCTACAATACAGGTACAAGAACTTATTCATCTGAGACGTGGCCAGCCGGTCTCGAATCTCTAGGTCCTGCACAAGGAACACCTGCCGGGAGACTGGGTGCTCCAAGAGGCTGGGGTCGCACTCCGGCTTGCATGGCGGGTAGACTTCATGCTGAAACTTCACCTTCACAGACAAAGGAACACAGGGCCATCTTGACATTTTATTTAAATTAGATTTTGTCTTTGCAATGCAAAATGTCACTCATCTTATTTAAATTCTCAGCTTTCAATTCCACTTTCATAGTGCCTCGTTCCTTCATTTATTTGCTCACTTATGTACCAATCTGTATGTACCCTAGCACATAAGGATAAGCTTGACTGACATTTCCTATGTGACCTTGGCAAAATCCCTCTCCTTTCCAAGCCAAACTCTCAAGAGGAATAAGACACACAATTATCATCTTGCGCTTAGGAAACTTTCTGAAAAGGAATCAATGGCAGCAGAGTTGAAGTTCCAAAGCAGGCAAGGATCCAATTAGACACATGGAATAGGCATCATTGTATCTCCACCTAAATCCCCCTAATATATGACAGCACCATCCCAAACAAGCTGACAGAATTAAATGCATACAGTCATTGGGGGCCTGGCCCTACTGTGTAGATCTAGACATCCACAGAGGACCTGACGTGTGCTACTCAATGCAGGCCTTCCCAGACAGAGACTCCAGGCATGGCTCCCAGCGTGGTCCTGGGGCAGCAGGATCAGAATCCCCTGACAACTCATTAAAAATTCATATTCATGGGCCCTACCTCAGATCTACCAAAGCAGAAACTTTGGGGCCCAGCAAACTGTTTTAACAAGCCCTCTCGGGGGTTCTGATGCTTGCACATGGGGGGACGGGGTGCACTAATGAGCCCTCACTAATGCTCCCACTCCAGTGGAACTTTCCCTTCAAACTGCCATCTTACCTTGCTTAGCTGTATTTCCATTAAAAAGTCATGGTTTCTTCCTTTGCCCCCACATACCATATTACGTCCATGTCTCGTGGGCGTGTGAGAAGGTGAACTGTGGGGACTGCTATAATTGAAAAAGAAAAACATCCTGTTACAGGAATATCAAAGAAAGATAATGAGTGACCACAGGAAAAATAACAAGCTGAACAGAGTGCGATACACAGCCACCAGAATTCTGCCACACACTGTACGACTATAAAGCAGAAGCACAGCTGGTCTACTTCGGAGACTGCGAACACGCACTTTATTGTACTGCCCGGGTGGCAGTCGTCTGTTAGCTAAACAGGGAAACCTAGCTATGGTGCTGGTGCTCACATCACAGGACAGTCCTGGAAATGAGACTTCCTTACAAGTTCCTGGTCACTTCAGAAACCCCTGACAGTCAGAGTACAAGTCCTAGAAATCCCAATGAAGAGACAAAAGACTTACAGTAAATTCCCAAGTGTTTAAGAATTACCTTTAAATAGAAATAGTCACTGCACTGCTGTGCCACGGTTACCACCTCCTGGCACCCTTTCTCTCCTCCCACCCATGAGCATGCCTGCCCGCTCCCTAGTCCTCTATGTAGTCCTCTAGCTCGACCAGCTGATGCACCCATTTATCAAGGATTCAGGAGCAGGCACTGCTGTGTCTGAGCTGGTGCTGGCATGCGTGGTCCCTACCTCCTGATGCACACACTTCACTGCCCTCAGTTGCTCACACAACTCTCTCTCCATTTCGAACCCAGGGTGGGGCGGGTCACACTCATTTTAGTGAGTGTGCCCCTAACACAGGTTCTGGCACATGGTAGGTGCCCCAAAATTTTGCTGACTAGAAAGCACTTAAGTCACCACATTTAGGTAAATATACAAACACTGCACCTAAGTTTACAAAATGGAAAACTCTAACACTACCGTTTACAGAGTAATACAAATTGCAGATTTTTACTACTACTTCATTAATAATTCTTCAAATGATAATCCTGCCAGTAGAAATGGATTTAACTTACATGTAGCTTTTAGCTGGAGAAGTGGGAGGGGCTGCTCCAAAGTCCTTTCCTCCGTAAAGATGCCAAACGAGGGAGACTTCTTTAACAACGTACCGGACGATGGGAACGGGGAAGTGCAAGGGGGCTCTGCTCGCGTCTGTCTTCTTAACAGGCAGACTGAAGTAATTATCTCTTATCACAATCGCATCCTCAGCCATTATTTTTACAACTGGCTCTTCTTCCTTCTCCTGGAACAAAGAAACAGGTAACACATACTGTGTTAGCCGAGTAAAAACCACTGATTATGCTGCTTGTCTCTAAGGGATATATTGATCTGCATCCTTTCTAGCGATTTCAATACATAAAACAGAATAATAGTCCTGACATTAATCATTACAGAAGATATTTTGCATTACTATCTATAACGTGGACTCTGTTCTATGCAAAGTACCCCTTAGTATTTTTTATCTTCTATACTAGGGGTGTCGAACTCAATCAGAGAAGGGGCCAAAATCTAAAATCCAGCCTAAATCGCGGGCCGAATGGTTTACTGAACAGTCAAACTGACAATGTCATAAACTGACAGCGGAGTGCA
This sequence comes from Pipistrellus hanaki, assembly GCF_964339955.1. NCBI lineage: Eukaryota > Metazoa > Chordata > Mammalia > Chiroptera > Vespertilionidae > Pipistrellus > Pipistrellus hanaki. Next base: position 3,685,750 of record NC_140503.1, read on the forward strand.
GTGATGACAGCGCGGTGCGGGCCACATTGCAAGGCCTGGCGGGCTGGATTTGGCCCGCGGGCCTTGTGTTTGACACATGTGTTCTATACTAATAATAGAGGAATATGCAAATTTCCTGGGACACTGTCATAGTAACATTAATGACCCAACAGCAGGCAGCAGGCTGCATGGGGCAATAAGGCAGCAGGAGGGGGGTTGAGACAGTTAGGGATAACCAAGCCGGCAGGGGGTACAGTTAGGGGTGATCAGGCTGGCAGGAAGAGGTGGTTAGGGGTGATCAGGCTAGCAAGGGGGGAAGTTAGGGGCAATCAGGCAGGCACACAGGTGAGTAGTTAGGAGCCAGCAGTTCCAGATTGTGAGAGGGTAGTCAGACATCCCCTGAGGGGTCCCGGACTGGAGAGGGTGCAGGCTGGGCTGAGGGGATGCTCCCCTCCATGCACAAATTTGTACACCAGGCCTCTAGTAATCTATAATTTGGCTTTTACTATGTGACTGGCAATAAAAAGGCAGATTGTGTGTGTGTGTGTGTGTGTGTGTGTGTGTGTATAGTTCTTTAATTCAGAGTCAATACTGCATTCCAAATCTGACCTACTTCGACATCCTAACCAAATTATGATGTTCCTCATAATGAATTATCATAAATTTGACTGCTTTCACTTTTTAATTCCCCAGAATTTAGTCAAATAAATACACTCACCTACTAAGTTATTAGTAGGCAGTTTAAAACATATGTGCACTAAATATTGATGCATTTTGAATGGGGTTCAATTCTAGCACCAGTGCCTAACCATTTTGGTTAGTGAACTGTGGAGTCAGTAGAAACAGACCATGCTTTTTAAATGTGAGCATGACTCTAACATGAAAATTATAACAACCAACTCCCAGCCTTCACACAAAGCACATCTGACCTCTCCCAGGTCTTGGACTAGCAACTCTGTGCAGCACCCCTTCCTGCCACAAAACTCCCAGCCTTACTACACATGACATCTGTAGTTCAATTAAGTACATAATTAGAAGTTCAAATATGGAGGAGATTTTGCAAATATAGAGCATTCTTCTCTGAGTCCTTGAGAGATGTGTCCCAGAAATAGTAAAGCATAACAAACATTTACATAGCATAAATAGTAAGTTACAAACCAAAGTAATTCTGAACAATGAAGTTAAAATCTAAAGAATCTTTTTGGGCCTTTGATCAATTTAACTTTTAGCGCTATCTTAAAGCCTCAATTATGCTATCAATTTATTACCTGGAGAGTTGCCTTTGGTGCAAAGAGAATGCAAAAGTCATCGTTTTCAGCGGGCACGCCTGGCACTGGGTCACTGATCAAGTGGTGGGCGAAGGAGGCATGAGTGGGGCCGGGCTCCTGGGACACATTCCCACTCTCATCTGGAAACAGGAAGAGGTCTGAACAACATGGCTCCTGAATATGACATTTTTCATCCAAAACACCTAGGCAGAAAGATTACAGCGTTCAGTTTTGGCACACTCTGGAACATCAACAACAACGTAACAAAAATAAGCATTTTAACCGAGTGTTTATCTACTAGACACTCTATATACAAAGCTGACTGACTAATAATCATCCACCAAAACTCAGACTTGTTTTCTCTTTAAGGAGTTCCTCACTGAAAAACTTATAGGAACACAAACAATGTAAGCCTCGGGGACAACACAGAGCTTCCAGAGGAAAACCCCGTCTGCCTTACCGTTAGGCTGTGGCTTCACGGAGGAACTGGCCTGGTGCACTTCAATCTCCTCCATAGCATCGCTCATCAAATCTCGTAAGATCTGCTGATCTGCTTCAGGAAGTACCGGGCCTCGTGAGGACGACTGACCACCGAAATCTACCTACAGTCAAAGAAACTAATTAAAAAGAACTGAAATCGCTCTACAAAGCAAACTATTTAACATTCTTTTGCCCCAGAAATACACTACATTTTACAAAAACAGCAGTAATGGGTTAATACTTTTCAATATTCTGCCCAGCAGCAGCTCCAGTTTAAGTTTTTAGTGTCATCGTCACCCCAACAACTACTGGCACCACCCCAAAACCAGCCCAGGGAACTGGGATCGTGAAGAGGCAACACAGGAGGAGAGAGAGGTAGGAACGTGCCATAAAGCGGGGGTGGGGGGTCTCGCTCTGCAGAGTCTGGTCTGGGCAAACCTGCTGGCTGCCAGGGCTGCCAGGGCTGCCAGGGCTTCGAGACAGCCGTTGGGGCTCGCAGCTCACTTCTTAGAATGAATAGGTACATCAGGGCAGTGGGGACACACACAGAGGGAATCTCCCAAATGGTGCTTCATAGTTCAATTCCAGCTCTGATACTGAAACATTTCGGTCTGTGAGCTGTGGATTCATTAAATCCACACCATGCTTTTAAATGTGAGCGAGACTCTAAAATGGAAAGATCCTATGGCAGTAATCAGAGGGAAGGGGCACGGGATGGGGAGAAGAGGGTAAGGGGGGATAAATGGTGATGAAGGAGATCTGACTTGGGGTGGTGAACACAATACAATATACAGATGATGTATTATAGAATGGCACACCTGAAACCTATGTAATGTTATTAACCAATATCACCCCAATAAATTCAATAAAAAAGTAAAAGATAAAAATAAAATGAAAAGACCCGATGTGAAAGGGACAATTTAAAATAACTTTTCTTGCCGAAACTGGTTTGGCTCAATGGATAGAGCATCGGCTTGGGGACTGTAGGGACCCGGGTTCGATTCCGGTCAAGGGCATGTACCTTGGTTGCGGGCATATCCCCAGTAGGGGGTGTGCAAGAGGCAGCTGATCGATGACTCTCTCTCATTGATGCTTCTATCTCTCTCCCTTCCTCTCTGTACAAAATCAATAAAATATATTTTAAAAATAAATAAATAAATAAAATAACTTTTCTTGAACTGGAGAATGTTTCCATGAAGAGTCAACAGTAGAGAGGGAGTGGAAAGTCACTTATGAGCAGTAAGAACAGCGCAGCAGGAAGGAATCAAAGCAGCAGTGTAACACGAATGAGTGTGAGATGGTCTTGAATGAAGGAATGCCAGCCCGCCCTTCTAGAGGCTCCTAACCTAAGGGTGCTGAGAACTCTGTTCACAGAAGAGGTGTGCAAACAGTGAAAAATAAAAGCTAGACAAAGTGGACACTGGTCAATCTGAACATAAAAGAGGACAAAGAGGTGGCCCATTGAACCAAAATAGCTAAGTTTTGTGGCCATTTCTGCTACTAATTATGGCAAATTACCTCAATTCTCTGGGTCTTATTTATTCACCTGTAACACAGACAATAATCTCTAACCTCTGTGTCGCACTGGGTTAATGAAATCAACTGAGAAAGTATCTACAATAACACCCCATTTTCAATAGAACAAACACAGGAGATAATATTATGTGAGTGCTGTAAGTCTCCTGGTAATAATCTGTTTTCTCATACTACTTTTTACATACTTGCATATAATAAGCTCTTATATGACAACTGTTTTATTTCTCTCCCCAGGACAGGTGAAAATAAAAAGTTAAAAAAGTGTTATGTAGCCGAAACCGGTTTGGCTCAGTGGATAGAGCGTTGGCCTGCGGACTCAAGGATCCTGGGTTCGATTCCGGTCAAGGGCATGTACCTTGGTTGCGGGCACATCCCCAATAGGAGGTGTGCAGGAGGCAGCTGATCGATGTTCTCTCTCATTGATGTTTCTAGCTCTCTATCCCTCTCCCTTCCTCTGTAAAAAATCAATAAAATATATATATATATTTTTTTAAAGTGTTATGTTGGTTGAGAAGATGAATAATGTTCTGAAACAAACAATATCAAGCAGTAGAATAGATTTCAAAAAAAAATCCATGGAAGCTCCTTTCCAGACCCTATCCTGTTTCTTTCCTGCCTCACACCTGCCGGGAAGGCCTTGCTGATGTAAGCAGGTCCCTCGTGCGGCTGGCACGGGGCAGAGGGAGTTCATTCTGACAAACGGCGTGGCCGACTGTACCGTGGTCTTTCTCTGCGGGGCTCCTGGCTTCACCTCCGCCTTGTTGGCTGCGTGTAAGTCGCCGTAGCTTGCGATGTACTGAATGAGGTTCATTAAAGCAGCACAGGAGTCTGAGCACGTTCTGATGTGGACAACGTCGCTGGAACAATGTAACTCAAAGCGTGAGTCAGTCTGGACACGGCACGGGAAAAAAGGATGAAATGTTTCCTTTTTGGTATAGTTTTACATTAAATAAAATATAACGATTTGTCTTATCAAAGGAAATGTGTACTTGTAGTAACTCAGTCTTTATTTTAAAATATTTCATCTACTTTCTCCAAAATTAGGGTACGTGAAAAAATAATTCTACAGCAAAGTCAATGCTCTTTCAGTCCCTCCTATAAAAGACAAGATAACTAAAACTTACAATTATTTCAATAACTTACTTTCTCTCCATCAGAATCAGACTTCACTGCAGTTATGGTTAATTCTAAAAGCCCCATATCCATCACACGAACATAATCTAAAGTTTTAAAAAAGAATTAACAATATGTTTGAGAATAGCTTTTTAAAAATGCTGACCCAACACCTAATAAAACTAGCATCTCTACAATTCATGGCAGGCAATGCTACAAATATTTATAATGCAATAGAAATATAGTTCACTCTACAAAAATCCTGTAACTTATTTTAGTTAGAAACGAAATTTGTCTTATATTAAGTAGAGAATATATAATTTGATGCACTTAAGGACATTACAATTTCAAACTGATATTTAATAAAATCCTTAGTTCCCTGGCATTTTTCCAAAGTTAAATGCTTTAAAATAGTCACACACAAAAAATTAAAAAAACAACAACATTCCTCTATTCCAGATTTTGCTTTTTCACTGTTACCTCTATTCAGATTTACAGTGACAGTGTTACACTTGTCAGACAGATGTAAAGCAGCTTCATCCAAGATTATTCTGAGGGGGGAAAAAAGATAAACTCAATATCTAAAACACAAACCTCAAATATATGCTCTTGATCACTATATATGTTAGTTGTATCAATCTTTCTGACATAAATATCATCAAAGTCACATGCAGCTTCTAACTTATAAATGTCATATCATGTCTTTTTAAAACTCAGTGCCAGAAATATTTAAATGGTGTAAAAAAATTAGATTAAACCATCTGCTCAAATTAATTCTGAATTTTTTAAAATAGATGTCTAAATGCACAAGTTTCAAAATATAAAAATGAAGTGTACCAGGTATCATGGGAAATTTATATACCTACTTTAAAAATTAAACTACTAACAATCTCAAGAATTATTTCCTCCCTAAAAATGAAAGAGAGTAGTGAACAGAAAAGGTGGGATGAGCCCTAGCTAGTTTGGCTCAGTGGATAGAGCATCGGACTTTGGACCAAAGGATCCCAGGATCAATTCTGGTCAAGGGCATGTACCCTGGTTGCAGGCTCCTCCCTGGCCTGGGCCCTAGTCAGGGCTTGTGCAGGAGGCAATCCATCAATGTGCTTCTCTCACATCAATAATTCTCTGTCTTTCCCTCTCTCCCACTCTCTCTAAAAATCAGTGGGAAAAATATCCTTGGATTAACAAAAAAAAAAAAAAGAAAGAAAGAAAGAAAAGGTAGGATGAATCATTTGAGAAAAAACTGAAAATGGGGGAAAGGGACATGACTATTAGTAAAAGAACGCTGATTTTAACAAAAAATTGAGGATCTAGTCAGAGGGTTTAGATAACACAGTCAGTATGTTTTGAACAGCTGCAGTGAGTGTACAGAGAAGTTCACAAGGTACCTGAGTGTGGAAGACGATTTATCCAAGGCAACACTACTGGAAACGCTGAATGTTTCAACAGTAAGAAGAGAGCGGATTGGCAAGTAGAGAGGCCTACCACCAAAAGGAACATCAGAGCATCAGTCTGCTGCCACAACAGAAACTCCCCGTAAAGAGTATTTTAAACCTTAATTCTACTGAATTACGCATTTCCCCCAAAACTTAGTACATATTTGAAATAAAATCTTACTTTGCCCCATTTATAAACTAACCTATAATCAAGTGCACAGCTCCAGAGATGAACATGAAAAGTAGTAAGCGAAGTTGGAGGATTATATCCCAGAACAGGTTCATCAGCAATGTTTAGGAAGTATAAAATCTATAATCACAAAAATATAAAATTCCCTGCTTTAGAAGAAAAAAAAGTGTTGATATGGTATCATTAATATCAATGTAATACAAAATATCTCACACAGAAAGCAACCATATATTGGAAAATCATAATTCTAAAAGGAAAAAAAATCATCATTTTGAAGAATTTCATTTAAAAATTATTTACAAAACTAGAATTTGAAGTAAATAGGCCCATCCAACAACAGCAATGCTACAGAAATCTTAGGAAAATCATATCTTATGAAACTAACATTGCTGACATGTACACATAAGGAACTGTTTGACATTGAAATTGGATCTCAAAAGAACTTGTGGCCCACAAAGAAACTCACTCCAGACTGATTCATATGCCTTTCAGCACAACCATTACTGCTTGTCTCATTTTTGGTTCTTGTAAGTATATTTCCAGTAGAACATGACCTCACTCATCTAGGGGAAATGGTGAACAACATAGACTGATGAACAAGAACAGACCCAGAGACAAGGAGCCATGGGTCAGACTGTTGGACCTCAGAGGGAGGGTGGGGATAAAAGGGAGAGATCAACCGAAGGACTTGTGTGCACACATATGAGCCTAACCAGTGGTCAAGGAAAATAGGGGGGGTGTGGGCATGACTGGGTTGGGGTGGGGATTGGAATGGGGGAATGAGAACAAATATGTGATACCTTAATAAATAAAGAAATTAAAAAAGAAACTAACAAAGTATGTATAAATTGCTTTCACATTATTTTGTTTGGAACAAGTCATGAAAAAAAAATTTTTTTCTAAAGACTGCTTAAAACTGTTCCATCTGATTTTCTAAATAATCCACTGCTAGGAGACGTTTTTTATCCTTAATTTATACCTAGCCAAATCTGAAAACCAGTCCCTCTCACTAACATCTTTTCTTACAGACTTCTAATCTAAGAAAACAGGAGGTTAGGCTAAATCTCTCCCTTACAGCTAGTTCAGTGTTCATACTAACCATTTCTCTACCCTCACTTTACAGATGTGGATAAACAGATGTAGATATAGATATTCTAAAGAATATCTCCTCACGTTTCTATACATAGATAGGTAGGTAGACTATCTCATTTCCCATATGCTTTTATTAAAAAAGCCTTCGAAAAACATTCAAGTTTAAAATAATTAATTTTCCCAGCATGCAAAAAAATTCCCCCTTCTAAGAAAAATGAACAAGAATCAGTACATTATTTTTTATTCTCACATAGAGTTAACTTCTCACCTAAAGTTTCCTGTGAAAAAATAATCAACTATATTTCATTAAGCGTATACAATTATTAAACTGGAAATTACAGAATAATTCTGAAATTATGGCACTTACAGGACACACGGCTATACATGCAAGTCAACACATCCTTTAATGATCCACTAGTGGCCTGGTGCATGAAATTCATGCACAGGGTGGGGGGTGTTCCTCAACCCAGCCTACACCCTCTGCAATCTGGGGCCCCTTGTGGATCAGGCCTAAACCGGCAGTCAGACATCCATCTTGCAATCCAGGACTGCTGGGTCCTAACTGTTCACCTGCCTGCCTGTCCCTAATCACTCTGCCTGCCAGCCTGCTTGCCCCCAACTGCTGCCTCCTGTGCTGGCCTGTTCACCCCCCAAAACCCCCCTCTCCCACCCCTACTCCTGCTGGCCTGATCGCCTCCAACTAACCCCCACTGATGGCCTGCTAGCTCCCAACTGGCCCCCCCACCAGCCTGATCACCCCCAATGGCCCCCGAATGGCCTGATCACCCACAACTGCCCTCCCCCCACTTGGCCCCTAACCACCTCTACCTCAGCCCCGCCACAGCAGCTCTGTCCAGAAGAATGTCTGGAAGGTCTCCCAGTCTGATTAACATATTATCCTTTTATTAGTACAGATGTGCCAGGCGCTCTACAGGCCCTGGGATGAAGGATCGCTTCCCTTAATGGCGTAAGAGATAATTCTATGTTTGCAATGTTTAGGGACCAAACTTTGAAGTAAAAGATCAATCACATTCTGAAGTGCTGACAATGTTCTATTTCCCAACCTAAAAGGTGGTTATGCGGGAGTGTTCGCTTTGTGATAATTCACTGAGCTGAACACTTGTAGTCTGTGAAATTTTCGGTACACATATGCCAACATAAAATAAAAAAGACTGCTGCAACACACATTTCTGTTGCATTTCCTTACCACCCTCCTGCCTCTTACCTGCTCATGCCAGCTCAGCCCGGAAGGGAGGACTCTGTGCTGGAGAGTGGCTCCTTTCAGCCCCACGGCGATGAGGAATTCCTAAACAGCAGCACAGAGAGTTACACTCACCACTGCACACCCTCTGGTTCAAAACCGGGAGTCTTCCTAACAAAATTCATGCGTTGCCTTTTGTGCATTTTAGCTAGTAATCAACCCAACAGCAAGTACTCGGTATAAAAGTATAAAATACAGACCTTTGTATTGGACTCTGACTTATCAGACAGTATTTTAACAGCAGCAGAGAGCATATTCAACGTGTCTCCTCCAACCCCCTCTGAAGAAGCTCTGCTGAGGCCATTTTCTTCAGAGCAATAAATGGTGGGCTCCAACCAGTGTGGGCGCGTGGCACTGGGCAGCCGTACTTCTGTAGGAAGAATCACTCCATCCACTATGCCTACATCCAAGGGAAGTGAAAACATAAAAATAAAAATAAAAATGATTACATGAAATTAGTTCACGGACTTCTGTAACTGAAAACAAAGCCATGAGCTTCCACTGAATACAACATGATTCTGGAGGCAAAATGAGCAAGAACCTACTTGGCATTAATAACCCATCCCCCCTTACTAATGTTCCTATGCCTGATAGTTCCCAACTTCAAAAAAAATTAGGATTTAAAACGCTAGGATAATTCAATTTAAATGGAAAAATCTGGTAAACATTAAGAATGTACAAGCATCTCATGTCTATTTACAAGGGAACACAGGAAATGTGCTCAAAGAATGGTAAATTCTGTGTCTGTTACCAAAAGGAAATACTGCTTGAGAATAAAGAATGCAAAGTCCCATTAACTGATCAAAAATAGATAAGATATGGTACATACACAACATGGAGTATCATTTGGCAATAAAATGAATGAAATACTGATACACCTCGATAAACCTTGAAAACATACCAGTCACAGTACATTGTATGACTCGATTCATAGTTAACATCAGGGATATACCAGGAATAAACCCATACAGACTAAGTGGAGTAGTGGTTGCTCAGGTTGGGGAGATAGGAGCTTCTGGGGTTCTAGCTAAAGGGTACAGTTTCCTTTGGGGGTAATGAAAATGTTCTAAAGGTTATTGTGATTATGTTTATACAACTCTGTGAAATATTAAACACTACAGAAATGTATACCTTAAATGGGTGAATTGCATATGACATGTGAATTATATCATACTAGAGGCCTGATGCATGAAAATCGTGCACTTGGGAGGCGGTCCCTCAGCCCAGTTTGCGCCCTCTTGCGGTCCAGAACCCCTCTTTCCTTACCACACACCTGCTCACTGCTCCTTACCACTGGGCTGGCTGCTGCTTAGTGCTGCCACAGAGGCAGGAGAGGCTCCTGCCACCACCACTGCGCTCGCCAGCCATAAACCCAGCTTCTGGCTGAGGGGCACTCCCCCTGTGGGAGCACACTGACCATCAGGAGGCAGCTCCTGCTTTGAACATCTGCCCCCTGGTGGTCAGTGGGCATCATAGCGACAGGTCATTCGATTTGCATATTAGCCTTTTATTAAATAGGAAGATTGCAAAAAAGATCAATCAACTTCTAATTCACAGTATTACTTTGCCAGTGGAATCAGAACACCCCACAGAAATAATTTCTAATATCAGAGCTGTGATCTCAATAGATTTTCATTAAACAAAATTCAAACATGTCTAAACAGAAATGAAACATACACGTACTTAACACTTGTCCTACCTTTGTGGTACAGACTGAAGGTGCTGGAATGAAGGCAGATGTAGTGCTTGTCTTCAAAACCTTCATATTTTGTAACACAAAATAACGTGCCACTACTGAACTCTAACCAGAATTCACCATGCTTGTTTTCCAAAATATCTCCGTTATCTTGCTAACAAAAAGATGGGAAAACACAGATGTCATTATTTAAATGCAGAAACCCTGGGACAGAATCTCTCAGGTTGCAGCCAAGTGATCTGACTCTTAAGCCATCTGACATGATGGTGTGAAAACCTGAACAATTAAATGGGGTCTCTTCTGTCAAACGACCCCATGTCCTCCATACTCGGTCACAATGACAGATTACTAGTTATCATCTCGGGAGCAGAACAAGCATGCTTCCCAAAAGAAGGTGTATGTAACGTGTGTCTTTTGAGCTGCACGAATGGCAGCTTTTCAGAGTCGCTGTCATCATGCCTGCCTCAGAAGGCAGGTCGTCTTCAGTGGCTGAAACCACTCCCAACTCCCTCAACTACAGGCTGTGTCATCGTGGCAGATTTAAGTAAGGTGCACTTGAAGGAACACTTGATATTTGTAAATATTTACCTTTACGTCTGTAAACACTGCCACTAATCCGTGATTAATACTCAGAAGGACGGAGAGAAAACTCTGCGAGTTCTTATTCTGAGAGTCAAGTTTTTTTTTCCTACGGGAACGATAGTTGGGATCGAGAGTAGAAAAATACTGCAAAGTCTCCTCCTCTGATCCGCTCTCCTCATCTGTGAGAAATAAAGGTCACAATTACATGGTTCTGACAGCTTCTTTAAAAAAACAGCAACCTGAACATTATCATAAGGATATTTCTTTAACAGCCTGTTCCTTTTTACTCAGAATCTGGTATGACAATAAAAATGTACATGCTATGTTTTTTCATTTTACCACTGAACTTCAGACAATGTATATACTATCACTATAAAGATAATATCATTAATAACAACATTCTCAATATACAGAGAGAAGTAGGGAAATATAAATTATTAAAAGATATAAAAATATAAATGAAAAACTTCATCAAAGAAAGATTTTTTTAATCCATCAACTGAAAAGGTTACTATTTTATTGCTAACCAGGCAGTGACATCAAAACAAACTTAAGCCAAAACCGGTTTGGCTCAGTGGATAGAGCATCGGCCTGCAGACTGAAAGGTCCCGGGTTAAATTCTGGTCAAGGGCATGTACCTTGGTTCCGGGCACATCCCCAGTAGAGGGTGTGAAAGACACAGCTGATTGATGATTCTCTCTCACTGATGTTTCTAACTCTCTATCCCCCCCTGTTCCTCTCTGTAAAAAAAATCAATAAAATATATTTAAAAAACAAAAAAAACTTAAGATATATTACCATAGTGAACTGTAGATTTGAATGGACTGAAACTATCCTTGTTGAAGGTATTGATCAGCTGACTGGCTACTGACAGCCCAATTCCATACGAAATGTTTTCAAACGTCTCCACTGGTGAAGGGGCTGTTGGTTCCCACAGCAGCAAGTCATTGAAGATCCTATAAAGACAAAGCTGGAAAATAAGTACATAAGAAGGCAATCTAAAGAACATCCCTTTAACAGGTCGCATGAATACGAATTTTCTAACTGCTGAAACAGAAGTTAGATCTAATAAAAGTTTTTACTTAAATATCAATTATGTTCCTAAAATGGAAAAATAATAACAGACATGGCTATAATGCAGGGCATTGACAAAAGAGTCTGTGCAATTAGATACCTAATTAGGTGCCTGCCTACTTTTACCTGTGTTACATGCATTAAATAACATACATCTAAATGCACTTTAAAGAAGGAAGTTAAAATTTTTTGAAAAACAGGAGAAAAGAAAGAAGACTGTTCACACACATGAGAGCACTCTGTGAACTCTAGCAGGCCATGCACTTGCCTCACTTGACCCTCCCACCAATCCTGTGGGCGGCCAAGGGACGCTCCTTCCTCTCACTCTCCACTTGAAGACCTCCCTCAGAAAGGCTAAGCGACCTGCCAGAGAGCAGACTCACTGGGAAGATGGCGTGAGATGAAGAATGCAAGAGGAACAGGGAACAGAGGAAGGAAATCTTTCTAACTAGCAGGCTAGCCAAGTCAATACTGGTGACTTATGGGGTGACCGATGTCAAGCTAGGCTACTACAAGATCCTACTTTTTAAAGAAATATGTGTTCTATTCAGATGTCCTTCTGCCCGTACCCTCCCCTCGTCACCATGTCTATGCTCTTTCATGCAAACAAAGACTTCACAGTGTCCTCTGAGAGCCCTTTAGTTAGATTTGGACCTGCAGCATCTCCTTCACACACGATTCAAACGCAGCACTTACAACATGCTACTGTACTTTCCTGTTTCCTAGCGGTGGCCCTCAGAGAGAAGGGCCTGTGTCTTGGTCATCGTCATACGTGCCCAGCACAGTGCCCTCACAGCAGGCAGTGCTGATGAAGGGACCAGTGTGTGACTCACAGGGAAGGATGCCAGAGGCAGACTCATCGTAAAGCCTAGTGTGAATTCCAAGCAAGGTGCCAAGCGATGAGGTAGCCCGGGCCCCCTCCTGTGAGAAGCCACTTGTCTAGGAACGTCCCGGGCCAATCCCCAAGCTTCCGAAGCCCTAGAAAGTATAAGCCAGAGCTGAGTGCTGTGGTCCACAGGGCCTGGAATCCCCGCCCAAAGGGACCCTTTCTGGAGCACCTCTGGGTGGCAGACCCGGGGACAGCAGGAGAACGATGTCTCAGACACTGGCCGCTGTGCCCAGAACTGTGTGGTGGCCACCTGGCTAACGGCTTCTTGGGCAAAAGAGTTTAAATATAGACCTTATCTATACTCCTATATGTATAAATAATGAAAGTATAAAGTGAATTTTCTCAGGAAATGGTCTTCCTTTCCTTATTCTCAACAACTATTCTCTTACCTTTATAGATTTAAGAGAAACTATTACTTAAAATAAAACCTGGAGTTCACACTATATAAATAAAACTTCATAAGATTTTACTGTTTTTCTTATTTATATTTTGGTGGTGTTTTTAATAACAATGAAAAAAACACAAGATATTTAAGGATACTTCACCATGATTCTATGGCTATGAGCCTGAGAGATAAAAGAAGCTCAATAAATATCATACTTAGTAAAATCAGCTAGAATTATTATTATTTTTTTTTTTTATTCTACGAGAGGCCTGATGCCAAAGATTTGTGCAAGAATAGGCCTTCCTTCCCTGGCTGCCAGCACCAGCTTCGCTCCAGCCCAGAGCGCCTTTCCGCCTTCACTCTGGTGCCACCTTCTACCTCTCACCTTGTCCCTCAATTTGTATATTCCCTCCTTATTGGCTGTGGGCGCCACCATCTTTTGTCACAAAGTTTGCATATTTGTCACAGTCAATTTGCATATTCTGTCTTTATTAGCTAGGATTCCAAAGGACTATTAGCACAGAAAAAATTCTCACGTATATCAGACTGACATCTTTTTTAAAAAGAGCTAGTTGACCAAGGCATTAAATGAATAAACAAGTATTTTAAATGTATGAAGTAAAAATACAGCTGTTTATAACTTCAATTCAGAGAAATGTTTTTAAATGTTATACACAGACATATATACACGTATATATGTGCATAAGGGTGTGTGTGTACATTATGGAGACGCTGGCAAGCCTTGAATGGGATCTGAGGACTAGATGGTAGCAATATATACTATATATGTCCTCTTTTTGGTTGGTGAACAGTGGTTATGAAGATGTCCTTGTATGTGGAAATATACACTCAAGTGTTCAAAGCTGAAGGGGCATTAGGGCAGCAACTTACTCTCAAATGGTTCAGGGAAAAGTGTTTTCCTGTACTTGCAACTTTTCTGCAAGTTTAAGAATGTTTAAAATTTTAGCCAAAACCGGTTTGGCCTGCAGATTGAAAGGTCCCAGGTTCAATTCTGGTCAAGGGCATGTACCTTGGTTGCGGGCACATCCCCAGTAGGGGGTGTGCAAGAGGCAGCTGGTTGATGGTTCTCTCTCATTGATGTTTCTAACTCTCTATCCTTCTCTTCCTCTCTGTAAAAAAATCAATAAAATATATTTTAAAAAATCAAAAAAAAAAAAGAATGTTTAAAATTTTTTAAAAATAATATTAATTTTAAATGTATAAATATATGCAAAGCCAAGTAAGGGGCAAAGAATTCACACCCAAGGAACTTCCATGTGTGACTTACGTGATCCACAGTGGGGAGGGGCACTTGGTGTTTACCTAATCCTAGGGCCTGAGAGGCCAAGTGGGCAGAGTAAAACAGGACAGGACTCTCTTAAGTAACCCTCATTTAGCCCACTCCCAGATGGACAGGCCCTCTCGAGTTCCCTGATTTAAGCAAGTCCTCTGACACTCTTACGGTGGATGTCCCACATGCCGCCTGCCGGCTGCTGGGACAGACCGCTCCCAGCGCAGCTGAGAGCTTCTCCCCAGCTGAGCCCTATGTTTGTCTCTTCGCCACAGGTCAGTGGTGTTTGGCCTCAAGTGTGCTCATCCCAGCTGTATTTATTATTGTAAGTATAGTTTAGTTAAATGTTGTGCTAACTAATGACTTTTAAGTATACAGACTGAGGTGGGAAAACTCAAAACCTAGAAGGACTCTGCACTCAAATTGTTTGGAAACTATCTTTGTTTCACTCCACTTCAAAGAAACGGAAACTGAAAATGGTAGACCAAGCCTTCTGGGTACACATTATGCAAAAATTCCAACCAGTGACTCATACTAACAAACAAGCCTTTTCCCATTTTTAAAAAGAAGAGGTAAATAAGCATATATTTATAAATTGCAGTTTAAGGCATGTTTCACAGTTCTAATGTCCCAATTTAACCAACAACCAATTAACACCAAAAGAAAAGAAAAAAAGGGAATTAAGCCCTCTGCCCTCCGGGCTGGGCTTGAGCTGGTCATTTCACTGTGCTCGGGTTAGCCTTGCACACTGCAGGCTCTCAGTGTATATATACTTATATATATTTTATATATAAAATATATTTTATATTCCTCAAATATAAAATAAGAACAGTCTAGCCCTAACTGGTTTGGCTCAGTGGATAGAGCGTCAGCCTACAAATTGAAGGGTCCCAGGTTCGATTCCGGTCAAGGGCATGTACCTTGGTTGTGTGCACATCCACGTGGGGGTTGTGCAGGAGGCAGCTGATCGATGTTTCTCTCTCATTGATGTTTCTAACTCTCTATCCCCCTCCCTTTCCCTGCAAAAAAATCAATAAAATATATATTTTTTTAAAAAGAAGAACAGTCTAGAGATCAGCCATTTCCAAACTTCAGATCATCTGTAAACCCTACGTTAAAAACTTCAGGAAAGCTCTTAATGTGAATGTATAAGTTGTATGCAACTTTTAATAAATTATGCATATTATAAAATAAATATAACATATAAAGTTTAACCGTGTTTTTAAAATCTAATAGAAGCACTAGTATTTTCTTCCTATAGTCAATGGACTGTGCTGAGAATCTCATCTTCAAGTCGACTGAACTACAAAGGTCATTCTGAAACTTAATTTTCTGATTCTAAGACCAGCAGTCCTGGTCACTGGTCGTCAGTGAGGAGAGCCAGAGCCCATCATTAACAGTTCAGGAATGAAGGGCCAGTGATATTTAATACCAAGAAAATCTACAGCTGAAACAACAGTCTGAAGTTTCTAAAGATGAACGGAAGTCAGAACCACCTGCTTCCATGTGGGAAGCCAGTGGAGATGGACACTGAGACATCTTCCTCCAGAACCCCCCGTGGCCACCGCAGGCGCGCTGCAGAAGAGACTCCTCAGTGGGCAGGAAGGAGGACAATGACAGGTGACTGCTGAGTGCTTTCTGTGTGCCAGGCACTGTTCCCACCCCTTCCCAAGTGCGCGCCATTCAATCCTCCCAACAGCCCGCGGAGGCCGACTGAGTGTCCCCCTCATTTACAGAGGAGGAAGCTGAGTTCGTGACGCTAGGTAAACTGCCCCAATCTTCATAGGCTATGGCCTTCAACTCTAGAATGCCATTTATTTCAACATATTCCCTTGTTGTCGGCATTAAATATAATACGTTAATTTTTATACAGAAGCTTATGTGAGAGTTGATCATTCTAACAAGCCCCTGTTTGGACTTGAGAAGGGATACTTCTGAAACAAAGACTCTAGGATTCTGACTCCACCCCAGTACCGCTGGCCCTCTAGACAGGTATCTCCCAGCTCTTTTCGTGTCACTGCACACACAGAATGGCATTTGCTCAGTAACTATGGTAGGTGACAGACAGCAACCTGCCAACGCGAGGGCAAAGGAATTAAATATCTCACACACAGTAACGAACGCAGCTGCCAGCACACTGGCTAGGAAACTGCCGTGACCACAGCACACCGTCACATAACGGTTCTACATGCAGCACCACACAAGGTTCACCGAGGTGGAGACAACATCAAAGCCAGGAACGCAAAGGGGGAGCAGGGAGGCAGAAAGGCAGGCAGGCAAAAGATCCATCCCATTCAGCTAGTGTGCTGCACTCACCTGTTATAAAGCTTCTCATAAAAGCTTCTGTTAGGCAGTGTCATGTGAACATTGGGTAACGTCAGTTCCAGGACATAGTGAGAATTGCTGATTGCTTTATCCTGAAATTCTGTCATTTCTACAGGGTCTCCTGGCATCACCATCTGAAACATGATAGTTTAGTACAAAAAAATGCATTAAATAACCCCTGTATATTTAAAATAGTAACTGCATCTTCTTACTCTAAGCCTAGGACTTGGTATGTCAGCAAATAAATAAGCATGTAACTTTGCATTTTAACCGAGGAGGAAACAAAGATATGATTCAACTGTGGAGTTAAAAGCCTATCACAAACAGTATATCACAAATTTCTTAAAGAAAAAGAATTAAAGCCATTAGTCCGTGATCAAGGGTAATTTCTTCGTGGTTTGCTCCCACTTTTAGTTTACCTGCTCGTTTTCAAACATTACTCTGCGAGAAGAAAAGGGAGAGGGGGCGGGTCTTCTCAGATCACACACGTCCTTCAGGGAGTGAGCACCGCCTTCCTCCTCTTCCTGATAGTGGCCATCACTCTCCTCTTCTTCCTCCGCTGCTATTCTCTCCAAAATGGAATGCATGGCTAGTGGATTTATTTTCAGTACAATTCTGATACCAAGGACAATTTTAAAAATCAAGATCCATGTATAAACTGCAAAACTTTAACTTTTATGTAAATTAATACAAAACCACTGATTGAATCATTAATGGTGGGATTTGCCTTGCCTACAAAGTCTAATTATATCTAATCTACCCCATTTCTCAGCATCTTATAAACTTAAAAGTGTAGAATTGATAAAACAAGTAAACCAAAGAGAAGGATTAACATTTTATTTTTAGCTAACTGAAAATCTCACCTTTTGAGGATACAAAGATTTGTTTTTAATTTTACTAAGAATTATATTTTTTCTCACTAACCCTAATTATTCTGCAGTCGGTCTGTTTTGCCATTATGGAATACTTGCATTCCTAGGAAACCTTGTGTCATAAAATATGTTCAAATGGAGGAGGAGAGATCGGCTAGGGAATATTTTCAGAGCTGCAACAACAAAGTCATCTTCCCTTTGGGACTTTCAGTAACAAAAGGATTGTGTTCTCTGCGGGCCATCGCCAGCACAAGGCTGTGCAGTCTCTCCTTCGTCACATCAGTCCATTGTCACGAGGAGGCATATCCCCCTCCTCCAAACAAGACAGGCATCTGTGTCCCATCCAGAATGGCTTTTTCTTTTCTACTACGTAGGTAGGTGGTACCAGTTGGTTCTCGTTATAAAGTTTCACAATTACTTCCTAATTTATAGTTATCCTAATGGAAATTGTGCTTCCAAATTACATAACTGAAGTAGATCCATTTCTTATGATGAAAACTCATGCCCTAAACTCCCTCGGCTTTGCAGGCTGTACTGATGATGTCTGTCCTAAGAGTCTGACAGGCCTGATACATAGATGGTGGGGTATAAAACAAGGCAGGGAGGAAAATGGCACCGAAAAGATCACCTTAAGCGAGGCTTCAAATACTTACTTTTAAATATAATAATGGATCATTATTTCAAGTAAATTAAGTTATTTCAAACATAATGCAAGCCCACTATCAGGCTAATTTAAACTAACGAATAGTCACCCAGCCTGAGGAATCCCGAAGCTGTGATTCTCTAATCCAAGTGCACACTGGGATCACCTGGTGTGTCTTTTAAACTCCACTGATGCCCGGACTCCAGCCGAGGATCCCAGGGTGGGGCCCAAAAACCAGGATTTTGTAAACGCCCCCCAGATTTGAAAATCACTCTCCCAAATCATCAGTGACCAACCATACAGTTCACTTGACGACTAACCAAATGTGCCCTATGACATCTCTTCTCCCGCAGCCTTGAACTGTTTTTAACATGGTCAATGGCACCTTGGTTCTTCCACTTAGACCAGAGAGCACATCTTAGGCTTCCACCTCTCACAGTATCTATTATAACAGACACTTTCATAGAACAGCACTCAAAACACTTTTTTTATTTCATTTGTCCATCTTCCTCTGGGTTCACTCATCAAGGCTGGATATTTTTAGCTTAAATTTAATAGCCAAAATGATGGCTAAAAAGAGCACAGTAATTTATTTAAAGGAAAATCTCATTAAATGTATGTATCATATCCATCTGCTTACTCACCGTGGCCAGTCAAAGTCATCTGATGATGTTGTATCTCCATCTACTCCACCAGACACGTGGAGAAACTTAATAGATGGCTCTCCTTTCTCTTCCTGGAATGACCCTATTAAAACAAGACTAGTTAATCGAAATGCATGTCTTCTCAAGGGCTGAAAGGTGCTGTCCTCCTTAAGGGAGCAAAGATTCTCTACATCAGGAACATGTGCAACATTAAGTTCTACAAATGGCCAAGAAACATATGAAAAAATGCTCAGTCACTAATCATCAGAGAGATGCAAATTAAAACCACAATGAGATCCCAACCCACACCTGTCAGAATGACTATCATCAATAAAGTAATGAATGGCAAATGATGGTGAGGATAGAGAAAAGGGAACTCAAGTACCCTGCTGGTGGGAATGGAAAACAGTATGGAGTTTTCTCAAAAAATTAAAATGGAACTTCCATTTGACCCAGAGATTCCACTTCTGGGAATATATCCTAAAAACTCCAAAACACCAATCAGAAAGAACATATGCACTCATATGTTCATAGCAGTGTTATTTACAATAGATTTGAAAACAGTCCAAGTGCCCATCAGTAGATGAGTGGATAAAAAGCTGTGGGACATTTACACCATGGGATACTGTGAGCTGTAAAAAAGAGGGGTCTCTTCAGGACTGCATGGATGGACCTGGAGACTATGCTCAGTGAAATAAGCCAATCTGAGAAAGACAAATATCACATGGTCTCACTTACTTGTGGAATTTAACAAACAAAATGAATTGACCAACAAAATAGCACCTGAAGCAATGGAGGCATAAAACAGACTCAATGTGGGAGTGAGAGGATGAGGAGAGATAAACCAAAGAACGTATATACTTATAAGCAGAGCCCATGGACACAGGCAGAGGGTGGTAAAGACGTGTGTGTGTGTGTGTGTGTGTGTGTGTGTGTGTGTGTGTGTGGTGGCTGGGCAGTGAGCGGGTAAAAGGAGACATCTATAATACTGTCAACGATAAAAATATATATATTTTTAAAAACTGACTTATCTTACATATTTGTATACAATACTGGGAAAAAGCTGTTTCTCTTGTACTCTAACATAATGCTCTTTAACTGTATGTTCTGCAGTGTCATATACTTTTTCACGCTCTAGGCTTCAGCAGCAGTTGTGTTTACAGTCTGCGCCTTTACAGGCACGTGAAATCTTACCAGCTAGTTCTCTAAAGGTAAGTTCCAATTTAATTTGTTCTGGGGTTGATCCTCCTATGAATTCAGTCTTAAATTCTAGATCCGTGAATGCTAAATGAAGAATCTCCTTCTGAAGTGACTTCTTAAACCATGGTCCTCTTTCCTGATCTGATCGAAGATCGGGTATTGGGAAGCGAACAGAAAGGTTTAATGCTGGTGTAGCAACTTGTACCGATATTCGACAATTAGAAGGATTATGTGAGTCATCTAGAAACACTTCAGTGAAAGCCTTGTGCTAAAACAAAACATCAAAATATAGGCCAAATGTTAAATTAAGTAAATAAACAAGTGACATTAGTATTCAAGTATTCAATATTATAGTATGTACAATCATATTTCCTCATTCAGTATAGTACATTAAAATATAATTCAAAATAACCACTACCATATTAGTTTAGTATAATGAAATTTTGTAATCCAATAGCCATTTTAAAAGCCAAAATACTGCCAAAACTGGTTTGGCTAAGTGGATAGACCATCAGCCTGCAGGCTGAAAGGTCCCAGGTTCGATTCCAGTCAAAGGCATGTACATTCGTTGCAGGCACATCCCCAGTAGGGGGTGTGCAGGAGGCAAATGATCTATGTGTTTCTAGCTCTCTCTCTCCCTTCCTGTCTGTAAAAAAATCAATAAAATATATATATTTTTTAAAAGCCAGAATACTGGCAACAGGTAAAACCTCATATAAAATAAATAAAAATAAACACTGAACCAAAGTGAAAACAAAGTCATATATATTTCACTATAGGTTTAAAAATAACATGTAAATTAGCTCATCAACAAATTCAATAGTTAAAAATCACTACAGTACCCAGTATTCAGTTTGAAGGATTTACCTACAAATATGCTACTTTAAAGATTCAATATGAATGTGAAATCAAATGAATTATGCCAAATGCGAAGGACCTTCCCTGACTCATCTTTGTACTTCCTGGACTAAGCCCAGACCCTGGCACACCACAGGTTCTAGATAAATATCCAATAAATGACTCACTCTGTGTTCCCATCCAACCCAAGGATATGATCCCAACAAATGGCTCTTAGAAACCAAAACACACATGCACCATTTACTGAAGCCATGTTCCAGTGAAAAGTCCAAAGAGCACGCCCTTCAGATAAAAGCCTGTTTCTATTTTTCTCCAAAATGCACTGAAAGATAAAGCTTTAGTCCAGGGTGCACCCTCATGAATCAGTCCCTAACCTCCCAGTTTATGAAGTCCCCTTTTATACTAGATTTGGATTTTTAACAAAGCTATTCTTTCTCTCCCCATTTGACTTCCCAGTTCTAACTCTTACTTCAACGAAAATAATACATCGATAGCTAACAGATATAGAGACATTAGTCCCACAGAACTTAAATAACAAGCAACTGGTACAAAAATAAAGATTGCTGATTTAATCTGAATACCATCACTAACTGAGGGAGAAGAAAATAAAGTAAAAAATAAATTATAACTTCCTTTTCTTTTCAACCAAAGTTATCTCTGTACCTGGTCCTACAGCTCCCAAATTCCTAACAGATTTCTTGCAAATCTGACTTATTTAGTTTGCTTTTGAAAAGACGCCAGGAACCAGATTTAAGTACAAGTCACATAATGTGATGCTCAATAACACTATGAAATAAGTATGTTCCCATTTTCAAAATATATCTTCCCTTATATGGGCTACATCTTATAGGTGGCTCAAGTTCTTTGTGAAATGTGTGAATAGCTAAAATTTTGTGAAGATATTATCATCATAGTTTGTAAAATTAAGAAAAGGAAAGGAAATCTAATTCTATTCCTCTAACAAAATCAATACTACCAACTGGTGTATTTGCCTTTACTCTTTTTCTATACATCAATTTTAATCACACCTTTGTAACGCGTTTACTTCTTCACGAGCCTTCTTCACATTGCTGACCATCTTCACAACCATCATTTAAAATGGGTGCACAGAGTTTCACCCAGTATATTAGCAAAACTTATTTAGCTATCTAATATCCAGACATAAAAGACGTCTCCTTTTTTCATTCTTACCAATAATAATGTTAATTTAAGAATACTTAAGTTCAGAAATAATCCAAATAAGCCTATTAGTAATTCTGATTAGCATTTGCAACTTTTGATTACTTACCAGACTATTATGTTTATTATATGAAGCATACATGTGGGATGCCATCATCTCTACTGTAGTAAGTTTCTGTGGTTGAAGCAAGGAATTTAACCTGTCCACAATACTGATATCCAACTCACAAAATACGGGATTTAATTTAATTTGTAATTCTGCCTTCTGAGGAACAGAACTAAGTCTTGCTTGATTACCCTTTTAAAAGAAGAAAAGCATTAATATGATCACTAATGATACTACAAAACTAAGTTAAAACCTTCCGTTTGTGACAAAATACATGTCAAAAAGAAACTTACAGATGGTAATCACAGAAAAAGATCTCTTACCTGGGGCCCTTTATTCTCAGAATGCTTATAATGAAGCTGAAGACACACAGGGGGGTGGGAATCAGTTTGTTCTTTGGAATGGAACATTAAAAGCTTAAAAGACAAAGATGAAAATAAATTAAAGGTAAGATATTAAGCTATAATTAATCACACGAATTAACAGATGTGCTAACATACTGGGAAGAAATTTTTGGAGTCAGAAAACTTTAAGTTTTCATTGTCACTTACTACCAATGTGAATTTTGACAGGTTAGTTAACTTTTGTGATATTTTGTACCTCATCTACAAAATGCAGGGGAGGACTCAAATAAAAAAATGCCCAAGAAAGTGCTTTGAAATAAAATATAATAATACATGAGGGCAAAGTAAAAGCAACATGTCACTCTGATAGCTTAGAAAAGTGTCTATAGGACACACTATTAGGATAGAAATAAAAACAGATTAATAATAAATAAATACAAGACATTGCATTTGTCTTCAGCAGTGACTAAACAGTGCTTAGCACATAGCAATTAGTTGAATAACAGAATTCTCATGAAATTAAGAGTGCTTAGAAAATGAGTGAAATGAAGTCATTTGCCCATAATCTGTCAACTCTAAATTAAACATTTTAACAGACCCTTATTGCCATGAAAGCCATACTTACAAAACACAAATGTTCACACACACACACACACACACACACACACCCCTCTTCCTATATTACTTGCTATACCTCAAGAAAATCACTTCTGTTCATAAAATTCTTAACGAGCAGGACAGACTTAAAGAATAATCATAAAGGGAAAGTATTTAGCATTTACCTCTGTATAGTGAGGAGAAACAGAATGAAAATCAGTTGGAAACAGGCACTCCAAAAGTTCCATTTGACCAATAGACATATCAGTACTAAAATACCTGGAAGCTGATCTTTGTCTTTGTTCATAGGATACTTTGATGCCAGTGCCTATGAATCTATCATAAGAAATGCAGCATTTGAGAGTATGCATTGGATTCTAGATTGAACAACGTGTCAAACAGTACACAAAAATTAATGAAGTATAGCAATGGCCTACCTATTCTGATAAATTCAAGTCGAAACTAATATTCCTAAGGATATTAACTAGAAATAATATTTAAAATGTCCCTGATATAAATAAGATAAAGAAACCAGTTCGGATGACAGGAAATTATCCAGGATATATTTATATCCCAACACCGCCCTTCCTTCCTCCACATTTTAAAATGCACACTGCAAGTGGATAAAACCTTTAAAACTATAAAATACTGTACATGTATGTAATAATTTCTTAAAATTATCTAAAAGAATCATGTAATATTTTTAAAACTTCAGTGGAGCTCAAATGAAGGTATTCCTCTAGTTTTTATTGCTTTTGTTGTATTTCCTACTAACAGATATTTGAAACCTTATCAAAAACTGGAAGAGCCCTAGCCAGTTTGGCTCAGTAAACAGAGCTTCAGCCTGCAGACTGAAGAACCCCGGGTTCGATTCCAGTCAAGGGCACATGCCTGGTTGCAGGGTCAATCCCTAGTTGGGGGCATGCAGGAGGCCACTGACCAATGATTCTCTCATCAATAATGTTTCTGCCAAAACCGCTTTGGCTCAGTGGATAGAGCGTCAGCCTGTGGACTGAAAGGTCCCAGGTTCGATTCCCGTCAAGGGCATGTACCTTGGTTTCGGGCACATCCCCGGTAGGGGGTGTGCAGGAGGCAGCTGATCGATAATTCTCTCTCATCGATGTTTCTAACTCTCTACCCCTCTCTCTTTCTCTCTGGAAAAAATCAATTAAAATATATTAAAAAACAATAATAATGTTTCTAACTCTCTCTCCCTTCCTCTCCCTCTCTGAAACCAATAAAAACATATATATTTTTAAAAACAAAACAGGAAGAAAAAAAAATTTTTTTTGTAGTTTGTTATAAATAGATACTATGGTTCTAACTTGCAGAATTTCTTTTGCTAGGTATAAAAGCTAATTTGCATATTAATTTTAATACTTCAAAAAGTTACTTAAAATAAAAGCCAAAATATTTTCTAAAAAAATTAATATATTGCATAAATCATTGTATAAAATAACATGACTCGATAATTTACAGGTCACTTTTATGTTAAAATAAATAGCATGTACACATTAACAACATTATACTTACAAATTTAATTATCTCATCTATTAGAACTCAACCCATGAAGAGGTGATTGACTAGTTAGTTTTCTAGGTAGAAGGTGAAAATGTAGCACCAAGCTCCACCAGCCTCAGTATCACTTCCTCATGGCCAGTGTTATGGATCATTTCCAACTTCCTTCTAATAAGATTATTCTACTCTCACCACCACTGCCATCTCTGCTAAGCCAGTAACAAGAATGACTATTTTTATGATTGTAATGGTGTCAGTAGGTATGATGGCATAATGTGGTCAAAGAAATCTGACAAGAGCAGGGAAGAGAGCTAAACGAAAAATATTCTCCAAACTCCAGATTATCTACAGCTTATATGTGAATGTTTCACATTCTGAATAACCTGGGAGTTTGCAGCAGTGGGAGAAAATCTCCCTCATCCACTCATTTACAAATAAAATGTGAATTAGAAAAACGAATGGAGTGAGGTAGATAGATAAAAACAAAAGTCCTCTTTGGGTTTTTTTCAAGGATTGTTAATAAATATGAGAGCATTTACCTAAGGTGATCATGTGAGCAAGCTTCTGCAAATACTGTTCTGAAAGATGTAAAATCATCTGTTGAAAATCTCGCTGGATCTATCTTTTCTATACAAGAAAAGAAAGCTATCGCCAGAGGAGTCAATGGATTAAGGTTCAATGATGTTTCAGGTGGAGACAATGGATCAATGTGAAGCACAGAGACTGACAAAGTTCCCACAGCTAGTCGAAAAATGAGCTCAGGCCTGGATTCATCCATTGAGACAGATCTAGAGGGGAGAGCTGAAATGCATGTGTTCAAATTATACACATAAAATTTAACACTTAAAAACAATCCATTCTATCAAAATTATAAAACTTATTCATGTATTCGTTTTCAAAAACAAGTGATTACACAATAGTTTGAATGATATTAAACAATTAAAATAAACTAAACTGTTATCTTTCTGCATTTCACATGCAGGTCGTTGGTCCCTGAAGTACAAAGAAGTATGCTACAATAGGGAATGTATGAGCAAAGCTCGCATTAATAACACTGAACTGGAAAAGTCAGAGATGAAGCCAAGCTGCTCACTAAATTTTCCTCCAAGCCTTGCGTCTACTCCAATTAAATTTTTCAGGGAATAAACCCGAGGTTCCCTTTCAAGGAAAGCATACAGTGAAACAAAAATCAGATGTTGGTTGAGACTCCTCAACTGCAATAATATGAAACTTACGGTGAACTTCTTACTAAAAATATTTAAGTACTTAAATATCCAAAGAATACAGGAAAGGTACAACTATATTAAACACTTCATAGTGAATTGTTCAGCCATGCTTCATATATACAAAGGAAAAGAAAAGCAGGATGGCATTTTTTTTAATTTTAAGTTTTTTAAAACCCTAGCAGAAACCATCGACAGCAACCTTATTTGTCACTTACAAGTCTTCTGTAGAGATGATGGGTGAACTAGGTTGGATGGCAGTGCTGACCCTCTCACTGGCTGTTCTTTATGATGATCAAGGAAATTTCCCCAGGTTGGCTGAAGCTATAAAAGAAATGTTTAAAGCAGATGCATAAAATATTGAATTTTAGAAGCAAGTCTTCAAGAATAGAAGAAAAATTAAGTAATACTTTACCACAGTAGCACTTAATGGAGATCCTGCTGGGGTATTCGTATATGTGCTAGTTAATGATAACTCAAGGTCCATATTTGGGGGGTCCCCAAGAGGTGGAAGAGAAGAAAGACTATGGGACATATCCATATCAGCCATGGAGAAGAAAACTTCTTCTTCTAGAGGGAATTAAACTTTGTCAATTGTATTGTAATTCCACAAATCTGTATCTTTAAGTTAAGTACATATACACTTAATATAGTATTCTTCTTTCTGACTACCTGATACATAGGATACCCTAAATGTTATGTTACTTCCAGTGAGGTAATTTATTTGGATCTAAGGCATAAATTGCACAGTAAAAACTCAACTGAACATAGGTCAACCAAAGGTTATGCTATACTGTTGGTGAATTGTTAAAAAAATATATGATGTCCTAGCTGGTTGGCTTAGTGGATAAAGCGTTGACCTGCAACTGAAAGGTCCCAGGTTCGATGCGGGTCAAGGGCACATGCCCGGGTTGTGAGCTCCATCCCCAGTGTGGGACAAGCAGGAGGCAGCTGATCAATGATATATGATATGTAGTATTACCTGGTATATTTTTAAGTTTTATATTACAATTTAGAAGTTAAAATCCAATTGTTAAAATTATATATACAGAGGTTGCCCCAAAAAATGTATATACACATTTTGAGTATGTTAATTAAAATATATTTTATTTTCAAAATTAAGCTATCAGCTGTTAAACTGTGTATACATTTTTTGGGGGAACACCCTTTATATATCTTGTAACCTCTGGTATCATATGGATACTGCTATTTCTTTAAAAAGAAAAAAAGATCGGCATGTATTATTTCAAAATTTATTTACATTTCACTTCTGTCTTTCTGGAGATTTTTTAACCTTAATGTAAATAAAATTTGTCATAACCAACATTTCTTAAGTTGACTTCAATTTTCTATCTAGTTCAATATCACATAATTGAATTGATTCTTATTATTTTGGATATTAGTACTCATACATTCTGAAACACCTCAAAATGCCAAGTAAACTGAACAAAGATTATATTTAGCCCTATCAGGTTTGGCTCAGTGAATAGAGAATCAGCCTGCCCACTAAAGGGTCTCCGGTTCAATTTCAGTCAAGGGCACATGCCCAGTTATAGGCTGGATCCCCAGTAAGGGGCATGCAAGAGGCCAATGATTATCTCTCATCATTGATGTTTCTATCTCTCTCTCCCTCTCCCTTCCTCTCTCAAATCAATAAAGATATATATTTTTTAAAAGATTATATTTACATATAATTGAGAGATCAATAGAGAAAGGTTCCTATTTAAAATAATCTATAAATCATTATGTGAACACTTAAGAATTTGACAGATGAAGAATTACCCCCCTTTAGTTCTTGTGTAAAATGATATTTTTATAAACTGACTTCCTTAGAATAAATCATGATTTATGTAAACTACATAATCAAAAAAGAATACTGTAGCAGTCACTATAATTCTGTGGTTAGACATTTAAACCTTATAATAAGGATCTTTTGTTCACCCCCATTTACAGCAGCGCAAGTTCACTGTGCCTTACAATAACAACATATGATTCCGGTGTCAACTTTTTGAGTTGCTTACCACGGCTAGAAGGTGTACGAGCCGTTTCTGACTCATAAAAGCTTTGCTCTGAAGACACACCCACAGAAAGGGAATCTTTTCTCAAATAATAGCGGTTTAATTCCATCTGAATGCGATATTCTTCTTCCTGCTGCATGGGTCGGTTCTTCCTATCTTTATTAGCTAAACCTAATTTGCTAGAATTTTCTATAAGTAGAAAAGCAAAATAGTAATTAAACTTGCAGTTACTTATCATTTTTCTCCCAAAACACACTTATCCAGTACCAACGGCCACATTTTTATAAACTGGCTTTCCTAGGAATAAGTCATGATTTATGAAACAAAACTACAAAATCAAAGAGCAATTCTATAGCACGTGTACTAACCACTGCTGTGGTTATCACTGTAATGCAGTGGTTCGATCAACTTAGAAATGGAACCCTTCTCACAGTTCTTTCCTTACTAACTCCATTTCCCAGCAGCCTCCATACCATAGCGACAGGACAGCACTGCCAGTGTTAAACCACCTGTTTTATATGAACTGGAAATCTAAGCAATAACTTCAAGCATCTAGTTAGAAATTACAAAAATCTTATCTTTCAAAAATAAGTCATTTAAGCCGAAGCCGGTTTGGCTCAGTGGCATAGCGTCGGTCTGCGGACTGGAAGGTCCCGGGTTCGATTCCGGTCAAGGGCATGTACCTTGGTCGCGGGCACATCCCCGGTAGGGGGTGTGCAAGAGGCAGCTGGTCGATGTTTCTCCCTCATCGACGTTTATAGCTCTCTATCTCTCTCCCTTTCTCTCTGTTAAAAATCAATAAAATATATTAAAAAAAAAAAAAAAGAAAAAAAAAAGAAGTCATTTAAAATGTGTGCTACTTACTGTGTTAAAGAATTATGCTTTTTCAGTTATGTGAAATACTATCGCCAACCAAGGAAGTAAGCCAGACAATTTTTAAAAAGTCAAGATGACATAAATAATCTGAATGCTAAAAATCAATAAAAAAAAAATTAAAAAAAAAAATAATAATAATCTGAATGCTAATTTGTGCCGTGGAGACACTATTTAGAAGATCCAATCAGCCCTGACCGGGTGGCTCGGTTGGTTAGAGTGTTGTCCTGTACACCAAAAGGTTGTGGGTTCCGTTCCTGGTCAGAGCACATACATAAGTTGAGGGTCCAATACCTGGTAGGAGCACCTAAAGAGGCAACTGATGATGTTTCTTTCTCACGTGGATGGGTTTTTTTCACTCTCTCTCTTTTTCTTACTCTCTATTATCAATAAAAACATACCTTCAGGTAATGATTTAAAAATAAATAATCCAATCAAGTTTAACAGTTTAGGATTCTTACTTAAAATACATCTTTCTTATTTACAATACATTCACACATAACTCTATAAGAGAATGCCCTATATGTATGTTGTATATTTTAACTAAAAAGTTTTACAGAATTAAAAATAATAATAAGTTATACTTGCCTGGTCCAGCAATAGCTGCTAACATATCCAAAAGCAAGTGTACCTGTCTTGGAGACAGGAATAGATGAATAGAGTCTATCTGTCCATCAATATCCAACTTCAAAAAAAAAAAAAAAAGAAAGAAAGAAAGAAAAACATTCAGGATGAACACAGTCTATAATCTTGTCACCACAAATCCCAGTATACTTTAATACATTGAGATGGATACTGATTATTTAGTCTTGGATTTCTTCACCTGAGATTCTCTCTACTAATTCACACAACCTACAGTATAAGATTTAAAGATTGCCGGAATTGTTCTATGAGGGAAAATCCTCCTGAGAAGTCCATGTTGGCAAGTCCAATGTCATACTTTTTGTCTTAAGTTTTGAGTATTATTTGAGACCTAAGAAATAGTCTCCAAGAAAGAATATTAAGACAGCAATAGCAGAATATTCATTCCCATCATGACTTCAAAAAACTCCAATCATAATCCTTAAAGCTTGATTTAAATCAAGAGCAAATAGAGATGGCTTTCGTGATTTTGCCTGTAGATAACACTCCTTAATAGAGCATGTAGGAACTTTTCCTGCTAACGGGGTGCCTCTCCAATGCCCACTGTGTTCCACAAAGCCCACTCCCACATGGGCATGGGAGTGAAAGCCACATCAGAAATGGCAATAGGCCCAGCTGGTGTGGCTCAGTGGTTGAGTATCGACTTATGAACCAGAACAGTTCGATTCCCAATCAGGGCACATGCCCGGGTTGCAGTCTCGAACCCCAATGGGGGAGCATGCAGGAGACAGTCTATCTGATTCTCTCTCATCACTGAGTTTCCATTTCTCTCTCTCCTCCCTTCCTCTCCGATATCTTTTTTTTTTTTTAAGCCAGGGCTGTCTTTTTTTTTTTTTTTTTTTTTTTTTTTTTTAACAGAGAGGAAGGGAGAGGAAGAGAGTTAGAAACATCGATGAAAGAGAAACATCAATCAGCTGCCTCCTGCACAACCACCACTGGGGATGTGCCCGCAACCAAGGTACCTTGATCGGAATCGAGAGAGCCGAATCCTAACCACTAGACCCTGGGACCCTCCAGTCTGCAGGCCGACACTTTATCCACTGAGCCAAACTGGTTAGGACAATAATTTTTTTTTTTAATGCCGATGGAAGAAGGATGCTCATGTGGCCTTCCCTTCTCTTTTATAGCTATTTTTCCTTCTAAAAATAAAAGCCCCAGCCCAGTCTCATCCTGATTTCTCTGGAGTTTATTCTGAAGAAGAAAAAAACTATTCTCTGCATATCACATTTTGAAGAGTTGAATACGCCTGACTTATTTTTCATTCATTTCTTCAGTTCTAATGCTAACACTGACTCCTATTGGAATTTTATAATAAAACATTTGTATTTGGAAAATGGCATCTTCCCCAAGAGAAAAACAAATTCCTTCTGATTCTAAAAATAAAAGAAATTACACAGTGATTTTGAGAAATTTTCAATTCTCAACCAAGAATTCTCCAGCCCTAGCCAGTTTGGCTCATTGGATAGAGCATCAGCCTGCCGACCAAAGGGTCCAGGGTTCAAGTTCAGCCAAGGGCACATACTCGGTTGTAGGCTCCTCCCCGGCCCAGACCCTGATGGGGCTCATGCAGAAGGCAACCCATCGATGTGTTTCCCTCACATGGATGTTTCTCTCTGTCTTTCCCTCTCTCTTCCACTCTCCCTTAAAATCAATGGAAAAATATCCTCCAGTGAGGATTAACAAAAAGCAAAACAAAAAAAGAATTCTCCAATCATCATCATCATCACCTCCTTTTGTTAGTATCAGGGCACTATCCTGGGTGTTTTTATTGTACTTCCTCTAATTCTTAGCACTCCTGCTGCTTTACAGATGAGGAAGCAGGCTCACAGAGAGTAAAGGATTTCACAAGGCTATCTAACAGACCCAGAACTAGGATTCTAACCTTCGCTGACCCAGATGGGAAGTCCCCATTCCTTCCATTCTGTCCATAGAGGTGTGGACCAAAACGGGGTTCTACAGAAAGTAAAGTCATAGGGTGACCTGATCATAAACTCCTAAGTGGGCAGGTCATGCTGGGCAGTCCACCCTGCCACATACCTTCTTTACTGAGAGCATATAATCTTATAACTATTTTGTAATCCAATCCCCACCTCATATAATCCTTAGTTCCCTCCATTCCAAACGTACAAAAGAAACAAAACTGCCATTCTCAGAAGCAGTGGACACCTCCCTTCCTGAAAACTGTTGTCAGTTTGGACTCAGATAAACTCAGAAAATCTATCCAGGTTTGGAAGTTTCCTCTGTCAACAGAGGACTTGTTTTACGGGGCTCCTTCCTGACTGCTGACATGAAGGCCATAAATCAGTTCTGTCTGGGGTCAGTGGGGAAAACTTTCTTTCTGATTATATCGCATTTTTAAAAACTGCTTAATTTGTTAGTATTGAAAACGTACTACAACTATAGAATGTAACACAAATAAACTTCAAGCTCAATGTAACATGGAAATGGAAATAAAATGTGTATAAACACAAAAGGCAGTTCCCTGTTTTCATATATAATGCATTCCTAGAACCGTGATAAAACTGAGTATGAGAAACACCAGATTCTACACTATTTGAGGTGGACACTGGTCTCAGAACTAAAAAAACATGAAATCTTTCATAACATGTGGAACCCACAGTGTGAAGACTTAAGTCTAATGAACATCAGAAAGAGACTAAAGACACCACACTTTGAGCATCCTAATTAATGCCATCTGGTCTATACTATATTAAGTTTGTGAGATCCATGTTTCTCAATGCTAATCTAGAACTTTTATTTTTCCATTTAGTATTCACTTTCATTACATAAGAACAAAATATACTCAAACACTCAGTTATTACACAAAAACTAACACCTGGGCAAGGACAGTACTATTTCCAAATATTAAATACTGGCTGGCAAACAATGCCACCATGCAAAAGTTCCCCATATTCATTTGTCACCTAATGCACAGATGTCCAAAAGTAACATCTGAAAGGCACTTATGCAAATCAGTACATAACGTGCAGAAGTTTGGGTTCACCCTAATATCAAATAGACCAATGCTGAGGACTATCTGAATTAGTCAGAACAGAGCCATAAAGATACTCGACGGTCTTCCTTCATGGAGAAACAGCGAATTCCCCAGAGGCGTGTGTGAATTGGTTTCCCAAGGATGTTACCAGGCAGGGGATTCCCTACGGTGGCCCACATGCCGATGGCTTTCTGCTGCATTAACACCCCCTCCTGCTAGTTAATAAAGAGGCTTAAGACCTAATGAGAGGAATTCGAACCACCCGAGGTAGGACAGAGCAGGACACAGAGGCGAGGGGACAATCAATAATAAATATGGATGCTGCCATTCTAATCACTACCCCCCCCCCCTCCTCCTCCTTTTTCCAATTCCAGTCAGGTGTTCCAATCCAACGAAGGGCCTCTGGGAGCCTTCAATCCTCTGAAAACCTTTCTGTGTACATTCACGTGTACTCAGGGGCTCCCGCCTCCATGTCCCCACAGCAATTTCTATCCCTCATAGCACAGCTTTTATTAAAAGGCAAAGACTGAGTTCTGCTCATCTCTGCACTGATCTCAATTGCTTGCCAGCCTGGCACAGAGCAGTCACTCAAACGTCTGAAGCTAGACAGACCAGTGAACACACCAATGAGAAAGTCCCCGTATCTTCTCAATTGAAACTGCATTTTACAGAGATTACACAGGAAATGTGTTTCCAAAGTCTGAAAATAACACTTGACAAATACATGTTTCACTGACTGAATAAATGTATGTTTCCTGATTCTCCAACAGAATGTTCAATATTGTTCCCTAAGAAGCAAATACAGTTGTCTTTACAGTCTTCAAAAAGCCTAAGACATCTTGAAAAAAATCACTCTTTTCACAAATATTATACATCTATAAAAACAGCCGTCCAGTTAAAAATATACATAAGCTGAGTATTCGTACATATAATTAAACATCTTCAGTCAGCTGGCTTTCCAAATCTCTCCTCCTTTAAACTTCATTTTGTGAAGCTGGAAAGGAATTCTTGCATAGTCCACTCCTAGTTATCTGAGCCAGTGAATGTTTCTGAGCTGGGGGAGCGGGGAACCGAGTGTGAGCTGCCGCGGGAGGGCACAGGCGTTTGTGACCTAATCGCACAGGCACAGCTGAGAGCAAAAACGCTGACTCCAGGACAGTGGGTCCCTCATAACCATCAGGGGGTCACTGGAGAGACTACGGAATACTTGTTTTGTTTCATTTCTTACCACAGAAAGGAAAACAAATACTAACCTTAGCTCCAGGAAGCACTTCATTCTGTTTCAGCGTGAGACTCAACTCCAGCCTACCAATTAGCCCTCCAATCTGCACGGGGTCAGAGGGCGCTACCTCTGGTAAAGTTCTAGTTAGCTGTGGGTGTGGCTCGTAGACAATTTTAGGATTCCAGCTAGGGGACAGCTTTGGCTCAGTTTCCTACAAGAAGGTGGCAAGAATAAGGTACACTGTAAAAAAATCAAACTGCAAAATACAAATGTCAATTTAAGAAGAAAATATTTGACATGCAAAACTGTATTATGTTACAATTGATAAACTGGAATTGTATAGCTAGTATGAAGCACAGTTGTATGTTAGCACAGTAGTACCTTGGTAATGAAGACTAATAATGAAAAAGGATTTTTATGGGGGGAGGGGGGAAAAGCACAGCATCTGTTCAAATTACAATAAGAAAATTTAGCCGAAACCAGTTTGGCTCAGTGGATAGAGCGTCGGTCTGCGGACTGAAAGGTCCCGGGTTCGATTCCGGTCAAGGGCACATACCTTGGTTGCGGGCACATCCCCAGTGGGGGTGTGTGCAAGAGGCAGCTGGTCAATGACTCTCTCTCATCGACGTTTCTAACTCTCTATCTCTCTTAATTCCTCTCTGTGTAAAATCAATAAAATATTAAAAAAAAAGAAAATTTAATAGATGGTCTATAATTAAGAAAATCTGATTTATGAAATAACAAAATATAAATTATAGAACTGATTTTGATACATAAAAGGAGGAATAAAGAACTCCTTAATTATAAACCTTTTTTAAGATACAATTTGTTAAGATAAATTTTTAAGATAAATTTTCAACAATACAATCACTATGTAAGGTAAATGTGAACATTGCTTGATTCCTGAATTTATTGTATAAGGATATTAGTTATTAATATACCATTGCTCCCCAAGACACATTAGCCAATGTTTCTGTATCTAATTAATACATAGCAAAAAGGAAAGCATCTATAATAATAAAAGCATAATATGCTAATTAGACCGGACATCCTTCTGGATGAAGCCGGGGCTGCAAGGGAAACCCAGGTCCCAGGTGCCAGAGGGAAGCCGGGGCCAGCAGCCAGGGGAAGGAAGGCCTACTTTTGCATGAATTTCAGACATCAGGACTCTAGTCCTATATATTACAAGACTAATATGCAAATCGACCGAACAAAGGAAAGACTGGTTGCTATGATGCACACTGACCACCAGGGGGCAAATGCTCAACACAGAAGCTGCCCCTGGTTGTCAGTGCATTCCCACAGAGGAGCACCGCTCACCCAGAAACTGGGTTCATAGCTTGCGAGTGCAGCAGCAGTGGGGATGTCTGACTGCCAGCTCAGGCCCGCTTACCCTGGGGGAGCAGGCCAAAGCCATCAGTTGGACATCCCCTGAGGGTTCCCAGACTCTGAGAAGGTACAGGCCAGGCTGAGGGACCTCCCCACCTAAATGCACAAATTTAAAGTGCTAGGCCTCTAATTAATTATAAATATGAATGTTTTAAAATCTCTGAAATATGTCCCCATTACTCAATATTTGTGTTAACTTCCAGATCAGATGGAAACTTATTAACACATATATTCTAGCAAAATAGCTCCCACTTAAACCTTTGAAAAATCTGTGATTTAGTTTTGGTTTTGTTTTCCTTACCACTGGTGCAGTTGAACACACTGGGGAAGATTTTGCTGAAGCAGAAAACTCATCCCAGAAGAGAGACACTCCAGAGAGCTGGAGTAACTTGTGAGCAAAAGCTGTAGGCTGATGGACATTAATTCCTGAGGACTCGTCTGCAGTTTCATCACAGTATACAGTTCTGAAAGTGAACACCAAAAGGGCATTAGCGTAAAATTCCTGGGAAAACCTACTGGTAGTGATAAGAAATTCACACAGTGTTTTAAGTTAAAGAGGTTTTTCAAGTATTGTTAGCACCTTAGGATGTGTCTATAATGTGGGTCAGCATTACCATGCTTTACCACAGTAAATATTTCATGAGTAGACCTTACCCCCCAGTAAGGATAACTTCATGAGGCTCCTAAATTTTTTTTTCTTGGGGGGAGGGGGGAATCAATAACTTTCTAAAGTTAGCTTCAAGGAAAACAGTTCCTGAGATCCTCCAAACACCTCTGGGGAACTGTGAGACGGCATTTGGCTCCCAGTCAAAAGTCTGACATAAATTACATGTCTTGAATTCTAATGACTATGCTATAAATTCTTGATTAATCTTCAGTTTAATCAAAATAAAGTAGTTCTAAATGCATGAGATTTTATGTATTATTTAGCATACCATTTAAGGTAGGGCAACCTAATTTCAAAAATCTTTGAACAATAACTGACAGGTATGTTTTGTAAAAAGACAGAACCCATAATATATCTGCTTAAAACTTGGCAAAGGTCCCTCACAGATCCATATACAAGTATCGTTGGAGCTGAGTGTATACACTTCATTCTGCTTATCTCTGGGGGCAGTTCTCATGGCACTCAGACAGGTGAACAGTCAGTAACTCTAATCAACACCCATGAGATGTAAGTCAATCCCTGCTGAGAGCTATTTACAGGGTCCAAGTGGGCATACACAGAAAACCAAAAGTGATGTTTATATCCATTTACGTAAATCACTACTGCACATGCTGACCTTATAATACCCTCACAGGATCCACAAAGAAAACAGAAGTCTTACCTTTCTCACCAAAGCAGCAAAACTGCTGCTCACATTAATGCGACGCGCCTAACAAGTGCTCGGCTATGTGCCAAACCTGATGCTCCCCAGCGGAGTGCCTTACGCTTAGCAGCACATTGTTTTGACTTGACAGTAACGAAAAGAGAATTACCTGCTTTGAATTCGACATAGTATTATATATAATTATACCCCAACTGGCACTTCACGTTTTCCATAAAGGGACTAGAACATAGATTAGAGAGCAGCACTTTACTCCGAACTTATGCAATATATTCATTAAATACATTCCTTCTCACCTCCAAAAGCATTCTGAAGTCTAATAAGAGTTAGAGTATGTTCTTTATTAAAAAACAGAAGAGGGTCATATTTTTTCAGGTATAAAAAGTGTTACCTTTCTATTCGAATTTCAAGTGCAGTTCCAGTTTTGGAGTTCTCTGGCACATGTTCAATTCTCAAGACGGTGTCTATAAAAGTGACTTTTACTCTTCTTAGTACTAAAGTAAATAGGTAACCATTAACAGAAGAGATAAATAAAACTTCGAATGAAATAATAAATACTAAATTTGTTTAATATAAACTTACAAAATAAAACTGAATTCCTTTCCTTAAAAATCCCAAACTCGAGTTGTGAGCACTTCCCCCTGGTTACACCCCCTGGACACTGGGCAGTGACTCACACTCTCTGTTGGATTCAGGCCCAATTCTAAGCATAATAAAGTAAACCCAAGGAGAAGTGGACTACAAAAGAACGTGAAATTAAATTGAATGCAATATTTAAATAACCTCAATTCTGAAGTTCAGAAGGGAGAACAGTTCATTTAAAAGTCACTTCAATGACTTTTCCTTATACAAGGCTTACTAAACAAAAGTACTAAATGAAATGGATTTTTAAAAAATATTCAAAAATACCAAACCTGTTTCAATAGTTTCAGCAAACTTTTCAAGTCCTTCAAAGGGCTGGGATCCTTCTCCTTGTTCATCTGTTAGTTTCTGGCTGAGACATTCTTTCGCCAACTGCATACTGCTGGTCATGAAACTTGACCAATACATAGGCTCAGATCCAGTTGCTGCAGAAAATAGAGGTTAATCCTAAATAATTTTTCATTCTTACCACAATCCATTTCTTAAAATAACACATTTCAAGTAGATAAATTATTAATCCTCCACAAGATATTTACCATCAGGGTGTTGCGTAGGGATACAATATTCTACAGAAATTACCCCTTAGACTTAAACACATCTTATAATGACTGAGGGGAGGGGACAGAGACTTGTGCTCTGGTCACATGCTGTCTATCTGCCAAATACTAACTCATGTGCTCATTCACTGGGTGCTTTACACACCCAGGGGCTGTTCCGAATACTGGAGAGCAGGAGTTGACAAACTTTCTGTAAAGAGTCAGATAGTAAATGCGTTAGGCTTTTGGACCACATAGTCTCTATCGCAACTACTCAACCCTTTCACTCCAGTACAAAAGCAGCCAGAGAGGATGAATAAATGAAGGAATATGTTGGTGTTCCAATAAAAATTTATTTACAGAAACCATATTTGGTCTGCCGGCCTTAGTTAACTGACCTCCAATAGGGGTAGAAAAATAAAATAATTATTAATTCTGCCCCCAGAGAGCCTATAGCATAATAGAAGAAGTGAGAGAAGAGTAGATAACTATTAAGTTTCAACAGAAAACATTATGACAACTAAGAGGTGAATTCCTCTAGCTGAGGGAATTTACAGGAAAACAGGTGCAGGTAGAGTTGACTAGGCTTTAGAACAGGGGTCTTCAAACTGCGGCCCGCAGAGGAGTCTGATCCGGCCCGCCAGGTTTTTTGGGCAGTGAGCGCAGCCGAGGTGTTACAGTAGGAATTAGTAGTTCATATAGTCCGGCCCTCCAGCTCTCTGAGGGACCGTGATCTGGCCCCCACTTTAAAAAGTTTGAGGACCCCTGCAGAAGGTTAGTATTAATGTAGATAAAACAAAAGAGCAACCTTTAAGGAATAAACACAGGAATTGAAAAATCCTTTCTAGCGCTTCCCCTCATGAGAGGATTCCACCACACTTCCTTTTCTTATTCAAAACAACGAGCGGAGATTACTAGAATTACTGTATTCCAAATCAATTGTAAAAGCCCTTCTAATAGAGCGTTTTTAAAGTAAGGAGAAAATACTTGACTTTCCATCAGAAAGTATTATTATATGTACTCATAGTTAAAAGATAAAATATTCTTGTTAATTAAATACTGGGTTATTAAGGAGGATTTCCATGCACAGATTACAATTTTCAAAATACAGGCATTATAATTCTACTAAGCATAATTTAAACTTGGTGATTCAGACAGCACTGGAAATTCTAATTCTTCAAATATATGCTTAAAAACATCACTTGCCACTGAAAAAAAGGAATTTAAGTTCATAATTTAAGATGACTTACCATCGTAACTTAACTGGTTCTTAAAATGCACACACACATATAAATACACAATTTGTAGTAGAAAATCTGAGATACAACATAGCATAGTGGTTAAGAACAAGGACTCCAGAACTAGACTGGCTGAGTTCAGATCCTCTCTTTTCCACTTAACTAGCTATGACCTTGGACAAATTATTAAACTTATATGTGCCTCAATTACCTGTTCTGCAAAATACAGCTAATAAAAAAGTATCTATTTCAAAGAGCTATTGTGAGGATATTTGTAAAGCACTAAGTATAGTATCTGGCATGCAAGAAGTACTAAATATGCTTGATTAAGTCAGAAAACATCATGTGCAAGTAAAGCTACCACACACATATACTTGTAAACAATAACTTACTACAACTTTAAAACTTTTCCTTCCAAAAGTTTTTGCCCACTTACCCAATTCTGGGAAAGAGATGAAATAATTGTACAATGAACACCTGCATGCCCTTCACCTAGATTCATCAAGATCCTATTCTCTCTCTCCTATTTTTGCTGAACTATCTGAAGATAAACTGCAGACATCATAACACTCACTCCTAAATACCTCAGCATGTAACTCCTAAGAACAAGAACATCCTCCTGCAAAATACACCCAAGAAATATAACATCTATATATATAAAAGCCTAAGCAACTGGCTAACCAGCCTACTGGCCCGTAGCTACAACACACACTGACCACCAGGGGGCAAGCGTTCAACACAGGAGCGGAAACCACAGGCATGGAAACATGGAACAGACTAATGAATCTCATCAGGAAGGGGGGAGGGGAGAGGGCAGGAAGAGATTAACTAGAGATCTTATATGCATACTAGAGGTTCAGTGCATGGATTTGTGCACTAGTTGAGTCCCTCAGCCTGGCCCGCAGGGATATAGCCAAAACTGGCTTTCCTACATTTACCGGATTGCAAGAGGGTGCAGGCCAGGCTGAG
Organism: Pipistrellus hanaki; assembly: GCF_964339955.1. Classification (NCBI taxonomy): domain Eukaryota; kingdom Metazoa; phylum Chordata; class Mammalia; order Chiroptera; family Vespertilionidae; genus Pipistrellus; species Pipistrellus hanaki. The sequence goes on from NC_140503.1 coordinate 3,725,383, forward strand.
GAGCCCCACTGGTGCACGATCTGTGCACCAGGCCTCTAGTGAATATATAATAATCTTATGTTTCTTACCCAAATTTCCCCAGCTACCCTGATAACATCCTTCATAAGAATAAATAAATAAACAATCGAACAAAGACATGATTATATACCACAATTAGTTATTCATGTCTTTAGCCTCCTTTAATCTGGAACAGTTCCTCCATCCTTCCTGTCTTCCATTACACTGACATTTTAACAGAACCAACCATTGACTTTATAAAATTTCCATTATTTTGGATTTGTCTGACTACTGCTTTATAATTTACCAAGAATAGTAAGTACAACACTGATGTGTGTCCTTCTAAGTTGATTACATCAGGACACAAATAAGCAGTCAGTTATTTGTGTTGGTGACTGTCAATTTTCTCCAACATAAAAGTAACTTTAGCCTTTTTAAAAAATATATAGCCCTGGCCAGGTGGCTCAATTGGTTGAAGCATTGTCCCTTACACCAAAAAGGTTGTGAGTTCGATTCCTGGGTTAGGGCACATACCTAGGTTGTGGGTTCGATCCCTGGTCAAGGCACTGAAGGGAGGTAACCAATTGATGTTTCTCTCTCTTCCTCTCCCTATACATAACCTCTGGTGAGGATTAAGACTAATGATAATAATCTATAAATCAGTGGGAGATAATTTGATACTCTCTAAATATTAAACTCCTCAATAACTCTTCACCAAATGGTATTAGCATTCATTGATGATTCTGTTCTATATCAATTTTTACTATGGTGGCCAAAAGAATGGTGAATTCTATTTTTGTTGTTTATAAGTAGGTATTCTACTGCAATAAAGATCTTTCCCTTCTCCCTACCCCCATTACATATTTATTTATTTGCATCAATACGGACTTAGGGTATTTTTTAAAATTTAGCATGTTATAATTCATTATTGTCATCATTATTTTTCATATTCAAGCTTTCTCAGATTTGGCTAATGGGAGTCCCTTCAAGCCTAATCTTGTGTCTTTTTAACAATTCTCCGTCAATTTTTGAGCACTTCCTTGCTTTCTGGCACAGTACTGTGAATCTTTAGAACACAGTAAGTAATTGATAACAAATAATTACATCAACTATCTACATACTAAAGTTCCTATGGGCAAATAGGCAGAGAAATAACATTAAAGATCACACACACACACACACACACACACACACACACACACACACTACACTCTCACAAATACAATGCAAAGCAATAAATTAAATACTGAATATAATGCAATTAGATTACTTTCCCAATCTCTGGAAAATAAAATAGACACAATCAGGAACACGTGAGATACACCTACCTAGGCGAGGTCTGGGCCGGAAGACCATCTCTAGCCCTTTCACTTCCAGTGCACAATTGTCCTGCAGCAAGGAGCCCCATGGAACTGACAGAGAAATGGACTGTATGAATCCTTCAGTGACTTCTAATGGCGCATCTGCTGACTCCAGGATCTCATTGAGACACTAAAGAGAAAAACCAAGGGTAATTTTAAATCAAGAGAACTTAAAATTGTTAACGTATTCAGATGCTGAATATGCTCCTATCTGTGTCAGACACCAGGATAAAGGAAGCAGAGACCTAGTTAAAGACAATCCCTGGTCCTCACAAGCTTACAAAGATAGCTCACCATGAAAGGCGCACATAATTAAAGTGTGATGAGCTGCACCCAGCTGGGGTGGCTCAGTGTTTGAGTGTGGACCTGTGAACCAGTAGATCATGGTTCAATCTTGGTCAGGGTACATGTCCAGGTTGTAGGCTCGATTCCCAGTGGGGGGGGAGGGCGGGACGGTGCAGGAGGCAGCCAATCAATGATTCTCTCATCACTAATGTTTCTCTCTCTCTCTCTCTCTCTCTCTCTCTCTCTCTCTCTCTCTCTCTCTCCTCTCCCTCTCCCTCTCCCTCTCCCTCTCCCTCTCCCTCTCCCTCTCCCCCTTCTTCTCTGAAATCAATAAAAATATATTATTTTTAAAAAGTGAGATGAGTTACATGACAGAGGAATGCATTATGCTACTTGAGCATGTAAAGACCCTAACCTGGAGATTCAAGGCAGGCGAGTTGAGGAAGTGCTATTTAAAGCTGAGACCAGAAGGCTGAGGAGTTAACTGGGCAAAATGTTCCAGGCAAAGACGAAGATGTGTGGATTAAAAAAAAAAAAAAAAAAAAGCAGAGAGGGCAAACACACGTGTTTGAGATGCAAGAGTATCGGAAGAGAAAAGAGGCTGTAGCTTTAGTGTACTGTGTCAGGGTGATGAGCCAGAGATAAGGCTACAGAGATAAGAGAGAGGGGCATCCAAGGAAGCTTGTAATTCATGTTAGAGTCTGAAATTTATCTCAAGGGCAAGGTGAAACCATTGAAAGATTTTCAGCTTCCATGCCATGGAACATTTAGAGGGCCTCTCTGCAGCCAGGTAGAGCAGGAATTGGAAGAAAGCAAGCTGCAGACAGAACGGTCCTTCTGAGTAGAAGCTGGAAAAATTGGTTTGGCAAGGAGAGCCACACTGAGAACAGTGAGAAGCGGATGGATTGGGGCGATATGTTAGGAAGAAAAGTTAACTGCCATCATGAGGAATGAAGAATAACTCCCGGATGCTGGCTTGAGCCACTTCTTAAACATTTACTGAGAGAGGGAAACCTGGAGAAGCTGGTTAGGCGAAAGACGAGGCGTAAGTCTCCAAGAATACATTGGAGCAGACATCCAGGTGGAGATGTCTAGGAAGCTGTTGGAAGTTCCGGTCTAGAGCTCGAGAGAGAAGGCTGGAGACAGAGAAGAGCACTGTAAGCTCAGAAGGCAAATGACGCCACGGGCGTGAGGAGAGGCAACCTTTAGGAACTTATGTGGAGGAAAATAACAAGAGGTCTAGGACAGAACCTAGTAAACACCAATATTTAAGAAACACGTTAAGAAAGAGGAACCTGCAAAAGGCAGAGAGGAGAAGGAAAATCAAGAAGGCTTCATTTTCCAGAAAATCGTGGAAAGACAGCATGAAAGAAAAGAGTGGGCAAGTGCAGCCACAGCTACAAAGGAGTCAAAGATTTCTAAGTATCGCCTGGACTCTCAGTAATATTCAGGGGAGAGGTGATGCCAAGGAGAGGGGCTTCAGTAGAGCGGGGAGGCAAGCCAGATTATACCAGAAGGTTGACAGAATGGATGTAAATAGTTAGCAGAATAATTAAGTGCATTTTTTGACAATGTATTTTTAAATTGGAATAAGTTATTAAATGCCAGTTTTATGTAGGGTACTTCCTGAAGGCCATGCTGGGTAAGATTGGAATCATAATTCTTTGTCTGTAAGCCTAATGCTGAATACTGAGTGAGACAGAAACGGGCTCATATTTTACCAGCCGTTATTACTGAGAGGCTTTCTTCACGCTGGGGCTTGTGCAATCATTCAGACTTTCTAAAAGTTCATGGAAACGGGTGGTCCCAAGGTACAAACACGCAGATCCTCACTCTATATATTCTTTCCCCACACTGACCTTCCTCACAAGAATACTTACAGCAGTGACGTCAGGTTGGGTATGCTTTCCCATAGCCCTTGGTGTAACCCACTTCTCCCACTTAGCCAAAAAAGGCCTATCTTTTTACCTTCCTGAATCCTCCCTTCAACACTGCCTAGCACATAAAGATCTCCAGGCAGGGCCAGGAACTGAAGTTTTCTGGTCTTTCCCTATCTTATACAGATTTTTTTTTAAATATATTTTATTTATTTTTTTTACAGAGAGGAAGGAAGAGAGATAGAGAGCTAAAAACGTCGATAAGTGAGAAACATTGACCAGCTGCCTCCTGCACACCCCCTACCGGGGATGTGCCTGCAACCAATGTACATGCTCTTGACCAGAATCGAACCTGGGACCTTTCAGTCCGCAGACCGACACTCTACCACTGAGCCAAACCGGCTTCGGCAATCTTATACATATTTTTGACATGACACCAAAGAAGTGAGTGATATTGCTACTGCAAATCCCTTTGGTTCTCATCCACTTATTTATGACATCAGTGTTTCTTAAGCTTATAACTATTTTAAAATTTGAGAATGAGCCCTGGCCAGGTGGCTCAATAGGTACTGTTCCTTATACCAAAAAAGGTTGAAGGTTCAATTCTTAAGAAGGGCACATACCTAGGTTGTGGGTTTGATCTCCAGTTGGGGAGCATACAGAAGGCAATTGATTGATATTTTCCTCTCTCTCCTCTCTCTCTCTTTTGCTCTTCCCTCCCCCTTCCTCTCTCTCTGAAATCAATAAAACATATTCTTGGGTAAAAATTAAAAAAAGAAAATTTATATAAAAGCATCCAGTACTATATACACTTAGACACACACACACACACACACACACACACACACACACGTATGTGCGTATGTGTGTGCATTTGTGTGTGTGTGTGTGTGTGTGTGTGTGTGTGTGTGGTGGTGAATAAATGGTCACTATTATCTTCAAAAGCAAACTAAAATCCCCTACCTTGATGCCATGCCCCTTTAGTCATCAACCTCATTTCTCTTTCTTTCGTCAAGGGAGCTATTTTCTCAAACCACAAACTACTATCTGCCTTCTAACAGCTCCTACGAAACTGCTCTTAACCGCCAATAAACTGACAAATGCAATGAAAAATGTTCGGTCCTCATCTTCTTTGAATTCTCATCTAATTCCTTTTTTGAAATGTTAACTTTTCTTGGCTTCTATAACACACTTCACGCTGAGTCTTTTTTCCCAGTTCTTTACCACTTAAAATGATGATACTCCTCAAGTTTCATCTTCAGAGTTTTTTGTTTCTCAAATGATCTACAATTGCTCATGCACTTTATGCCATTCCAGTGTTTCAGTCACCACTGATATTCTGATAACTCCCAAAACTTATCTCCAACTCTTCCTCAAATCCAATACTGTATAGCATACAGCATTTTGGCCACTTCAATGGGGAAAGAACTCATGAACGCCTCCCTCCCCCTTCAAACCCCTTAAAGTAGTAATCTCTAAAATGGATCTATCCCGGAGATAACAGATGACCCAATAGAGGAGAAAAATTACACATTCTATATTAAATGTTTCACATTTTTATACAGAGGGCATTGGCACCCTCACTCTAGCCATACATCAGACTGGTACAAAGAGAAGACCAGCCCTAGCAGGTTTGGCTCACTGCGGACTGAAGAGTCCCGGGTTCGATTCTGGTCAAGGGCACATACCTGGGTTGTGGGCTCCGTCCCCAGCAGGGGGCCTGCAGGAAGCAGCAGAACAATGACTCTCTCATCACTGATATTTCTCTCTCTCTCTCCCTCTCCCTTCCTCTCTGAAATCAATAAAAATATATTTTAAAAAAAGAAAAATTATATTTGGGAATGTATTAATTGTTACATAATTTTGTTGCTAAAATAATGTCTATTAAAAATACTATCTTTTTTAAAGTCATTACCTACACAAGTTATAAAAGATTTGAACATATGAAAAATTATTCCAATGAATCTAAAAGTCTTGCTTAAGAGTTTTTTGAATATATATATATATATATATATATAAACCCCTTCCAATTAATTAGCCAGAATAACTGATTGAGATCAAAGAAGGGAATGTCACTGCCAATTTCAACATAATCCTTGAGCATAATTGATGGTTGTCAATGGAAACATTAGTGACGTCGCCAATTATGCAATTCTTCCATTTGTATCTATGATTCTGTGAGGTATCTTTTTTTCAGTAATGAAAGTTATTCAAATGAACTGTCAAAAATAACTGAATTTGGAATCAGAAGTTTGAATAGCTATATTTAAGTGTCATATCAATATTTATCCTCAACAATGCTGGCCGGTTTGGCTTAGTGGATAGAGTGTTGACCTGTGGAATGAAGGGTCCTGGGTTCAATTCCGGTCAAGGGCACATGCTCAGGTTGTCGGCTCACTCCCCAGAGTGGGACGAGCATGAGATAGCCGATCAATTATTCTCTCTCTTTACTGATGTTTCCATCTCTCTCTCCCTCTCCCTTCCTCTCTGAAATCAATAAAAGTATATATATATATTTTTTTTTATAAAGTGATTGCTAAAATAGCTTTATTAAATGATTTATCATTAAAAGAACACACTATAATTAACAAATAAACAGCTCTAACCAGTTTGGCTCAGTGGATAGAGTGTCGGCCTTCGAACTGAAGGGTCCCAGGTTCGATTCCGGTCAAGGGCATATACCTTGGTTTCAGGCACATCTCCAGTAGGAAGTGTGCAGGAGGCAAATAATCGATGTTTCTCTCTCATCGATGTTTCTAACTCTCTATCTCTCTCCCTTCCTCTCTGTAAAAAATCAATAAAATATATTTAAAAAGTAAATAAATAAACAGTAACAGCAAATGTTTACTGGAAACTTTATTTGACATTATCATTTTGGCTTGGCATATCCCTCACCTTCAAGGAATAGGACAAGAAATCTTCAGAGTAAGTCTAGCCATAAATCACTCTACCAATGATCCTGAAGCCAAGCTGTAAAATTCAAATGTCACCACCTTTGATTTTCCATGAGGATTACATAATCCACACAAATTAAGATTCCCTAGCACAGCGTCTTTAATACAGATGATGCCCAATAAACATTTACTTTCCTTTGAAGCCAGAGGATTCATAAAGAAATAAGGGCCTTAGAAATTAGACAGGTTTGAGTTCTCACTGTACCACTTGTTGGCCGTGTCACCTGGAGAAAATTATTTAACTCCATCTGTAAAATGGAAATAATAATTCCCACCTAATAAGGTTAAGGTGAAAAGCCACTAATGAATAATGTATACAAAATCATTCAACCCACAAAAGACAGTTAATAAATACACAACCCTCCTCCTTCAAGATAGCCCATTCATAATTGTACTGAAAGTAAGGACTCATGGGTCATTAAATTTATTTTATTTTTTAATGGGTCATTGAACTTTAAAATACCCACCAAAATCCCTATCTTCTAGTAAGAATTACAATAACGCAGTACTCTGCCCAGTGCCCAGCATGGAGTGGATAGATATGCCGTTCATGTTGCCTGAACTCAAGTGAGTGACTGTCCAATGTCCACAGGCAAACTGTGGCAGGAGCTGGCCTATGTACTCTCCCTAGTTTAAGTCATCTAGTTACGGGTATTCATGCTAGTGCAAATCAACTTAAGGGTCATAATGCAGATTTGTCATTTTGAGCTTTTCCAGTTTCTATGGCTAAGAATTCATTACTTTGTTAAAAATGCTTTTACATAAAGGGGGAAAGCACAGCTTTTTACACAGCTTACATCAGGAGGGGGAAAAGGGGTTTCCATTTGCTCTTGCACAACTATCACAGGAAAGTCATCTACATTTACGATGTCCTACATGGAAACTGTTTAGGGTTGCTTTTAGAATAGCAAAACTCTAGAACGGTACAGCCAACTCAAACTCTAAGCAGTGGACTCTGGCGCCATAAATAAATGGCTGGGGGCAGGGGAAAGCCGCTTGTCAAACCCAAGGCGGCGTGTACTTTAAGTAAAACACTACTCAGCGAGCATACAAATGCAAGTGCAACTGCCTGTGCTGAGCCGAGATGCAGCTGAGGCACCTGTAAGGCGCCAGGAGTCACCTCGCAGCCTCTGGATGGCCAGCAGGAAGCAGGACTTTAAATGCCCGAGAATCGCAGCCTCAGCGCTTTTGCAACACCTGCGGTGACGCTGGGTCACGTGAGAGCCCCCGCGCGCCCAGGGCCATTCACAGGCTGGCCTCGCAGCATGTCAACAAGCAAAAGCAGGCAAACCGGCGGGGGCGGCCCTCGCCCAGCTTCCTCCGGGTGGCAAAGGCCGTCCGAGGTCCACGCAGTGCCAGGAGCCGAGCCCCGATGCACGGCACAAAGCCTAGGAGCGCTGACATCCCAGAGGGCCTCCCCTACTCCAATCTCCCGAGTGTCACCCCGTGAAACGGGGTCTGTTTGCCACAGCACACCTCCCCTCCCCCGCGACCCCTTCCATCTGAAGGGGCAGCACGGGTCACCTCCCTCCACGGACCCCTTCCCAGACCCCAGCCACTGACCCCGCGGATTCCCACAGCGAAGACGCCGAGATCTCTGTTACGTTTCTGCAACACGTGCTGTGAGGGCGCAAACTTGCTGGGAAGAGAAGCAACCCCGTCACCGCCTGTATCTGAGCCCCGCCGCACTGCCCGGGGAGGGGGGGTGTCACCGATTCTGGGTGACAGGCCTTCGAACCGCCCTGAGGAGGGGACCGAGGCCCGGCCGCCCGCCCGCAGCTCTTACCCATTTGTCCAGGGGGACCTGGGCGAGGGAGCCGGTGCCCTGATACAGGTCCAGGCTGAGCTGCTCCAGGCTCAGCTTCTCCTGCAGGAAGTGGCCCAGGTACCGCTGCAGGAGGTACCGGCAGGCCCTCTTCTTGATGGACTCCGAGAACGGCCACGGCATGATGAGGGCTGGCGGCGGCGGCGGCGGGCGGCGGCGACTCCGGCCTCGCGGCTCAGGCTCGGGCTCCAGGCCGCGGCCGCGGCGCCTCGGGTTCCGGCCGGCGTCCCCGGGCCGCGGCTGGGCCTACGCCCGGGGCGACCCCTCCATGCCCGCTGGCACCCACCGGGCGTCCGTCACGACGACCCCATCTCCCGCGCCGCGCCGCTAGCTCTAGGCCCGGCGGACCGGGACGAGGAGGGGCGGAAGAGTCCTCGTCGCCCCTGACCCGCGGGGTCCCGGGAGGTCCCCGTCCACACGGAGAGAAAGAGGGGGGGCGGCGGGGAGGCAGCAGGGCCTGAGGCAGGGCTCAGCGGACGCCGCCGCCGCCGCCGCCGCGCCACGAATTTGTTGTCATCCGGGGGCGCGCTCCCGGCCCAGGCGGCGCTCCCGGCGCGTTCGCGAGACCTGTGCTCCCCGCGCGCGACCGGACGTGCCCGGAAGTGACGTCACACAGGCCTTGGCGGAGGCGGGAAGAAGGGCCCGGAAGCGAGCGGCTTCCGGCTCCGAGGGGGCGGGGCGAGGGGCGGAGGGGGCGGCGCCGCGGGCCGGCTCCTGACGCCCGGGGTGGGGAGACCCGGAGGCCGGCGGGCGCGCAGGTGAGCGGCCGCCGGGATGGCTGCTGGCGGGCGGGACGGAGGGCGGCCGCCGAGGAGGGCCGCCGGGAGGGGAGGGAAGGCCGAGGCCCCGCCCAGCGGGACGCGGAGCCGCGGGCCGGGCCGGGAGGGGCGGTGGCTGGAGGAGCCGGGGACGGGGCCGGCCTGGGCGGTCCCGGGCGTCTCGGACGCCGGCCCGGAGCGGGGAGAGCTGCAGCCGCGGTCTCGCACCCCCGCCGCCCCGAGCACTGCCCGGTGTGGGTCCCTGTCAGCAAGTTCCTCGTCGCCCGACCCGCTCAGGTATTGTTCCCGAAGCTTCCTGTTCGCGCCCGCCGATCGGTCCTCGTCCGGGGTGCGCTGCCCCGGGACCGGGAAGCGGGAGTTTTCGAGGCATTTGCGGGCGGAGCCGCTTTCTCTCCGGCCGGTCCCGAGCCTCCCGACCTCGCGGAAACGTGGGCCAAGCGCTCGATCCGGACTCTGCGCCGCCGCCGTGTGTCTGCCCGGGAGGCGGCCCCGGCTCCTCGGCGCCCCGAAAAGGCCTGCAAGCCGGGCGCCCCGAGTTGCGGTCCGGACGCGGTGAACCGGCCCTGCCCTCCGAGCCTTTGCCAAACCTGCGCGATGGAGCGTCTGCTCTCGAGGATTGCTGTGAAAACGGAATATGACGAGCGAACCTAAACAAGAGTCCTGCTCCATACAGTTCATTTTTTCACAGAGTGTAATTGAGGGTAGTAAACGAAGACGACCTGTCTAAGGAGATTTTATTTGTTGGCAACTCACGAAATGCCTTCGAAATGCTGGCACAGCCCCCAATGCTGTCAGACAGAGGGAGCTCCGGTTCCCCTTCCTCTTACACCCAGTGTGCCTTCCAGGGTGGGTAGTCGGTCAGATTGTTGGTGCCCCGCGTTCCTTGTGGTCTTGTTCCCGGCATCCTCGGCGACTTCCCACTCCCTTGTCTTCGTTCATGCAAAAGTACTGGTGAAGGGTCCAGTAAGTGGAAGTGTTCCCAACTGGAAAGGCGGAAAGGGTAAATAAGAATCAGGCAAGCTCTAGCCGGTGTTGCTCAGTGGATGGAGCATCGGCCTGCGGACTTGGGGGGTCCCAGGTTCGGTTCCGTCAACAGCATGTGCTTTGGTTGCGGGCACATCCCCAGTGGGGGGGAGTGCTGTAGGCAGCTGATCCATGTTTCTCTCTCAGCGATGTTTCTGACTCTCTATCCCTTCCCTTCCTCTCTGTAAAAAAAAAAAAAATCAATGAAATATATTTAAAAAAAAAAAATGAGGCAGAACCTTCAAGGAACTTATGTTCAGTGAAAGAGCTAGTCCTTGACTCAGTAAATAAATCCTGATTTCCTGCATGAGCCAGGGACTGTTCTGGTGCTGGGGAGACCCACTGAGCCAGCTAAGGCCCTGCCCTCCCGGAGCTGATGTGTCATTGAAGGCGGAGGAAACAAACAATAAATAAATAATGCCCCACCCCGCGCACGCCCGTGCCATTCCCTTCCCCTCTCTCCTTTCCCCACGGGCACCGATCCCCTGACTGTCTAAGGGACCCCAGGATATTTTTGCTACAGTCAATACTTGCTTTTCTACAAAGGATGTGCCATATGGTGATGTGTGCAGTAGGAATAAATAAGGAGATAAAGCAATGTAACCCTGGCTGGAGTGGCTCAGTGGGTGGGGCGTCATCCCTTGCACCAAGGGGTTGCCAGTTTGATTCCCGTCAGGGCACATGCCGGGGCCATGGGCTTAATTCTGGGAGGGGGCGTGCAGGAGGCAACGGGTTGGTGTTCCCATCTCACATCGATGTTTCCCTCTCCTCCTTTCCGCTCTCTCTAAAAATCAATTTTACAGCCGAGACCGGTTTGGCTCAATGGATAGAGCGTCGGCTTGGGGACTGAAGGGTCCAGGGTTCGATTCCGGTCAAGGGCATGTACCTTGGTTGCGGGCATATCCCCAGTAGGGGGTGTGCAAGAGGCAGCTGATCAATGACTCTTTCTCATCGATGTTTCTAACTCTCTATCTCTCTCCCTTCCTCTCTGTACAAAATCAATTATATATATATATATATATATATATATATATATATAAATTTTTTAAATCTTTAAAAAAGATAAAACAAAGAGAATGGAGAGGAAAGAGATTTGGCCCTTGTACAGAGAAGGGAAGGGTACGGAACGACCTCTTAATAGGGTGGCATTTTAGCAGAGACCTACAGTTCTTTCCAGGCAGAGGAGCAGCAAGTGCAAGGCCCTGTCCCGAGGGAGCAAAGGGGTGAGGGTCAGGTCATGTAGTCATTGGAGGCCATTGTAAGAACACTAGGAGCCCTGCGCACCAATCCCTGCAGAGTAGCTTGCTGCTGCTTGCCTCAGCTGGTCACCTGCCCACCACCGCTGGTCGCTCTCTGCTGCTTGTAGCTCACTGTCTCTCCCTCCCCGCTTATAGCTAGCTGCCTCACCCTCCTGATGATCGGTGGTCATGCAGTTGGTCATTACACCTCAGGGTAAAATGGATCGTTAGCATATTCCTCTCTTATTATATAGGAGGATTATATAGGATTGGCTCTCACTCTGGGTAAGGGAGTTTGAGGAGAGGGGTGACCTGATCTGGCCTGTGTTTACTAACTGCTGTGTTGAGAATAGACTTGTGTGGAACTAGAGTGGCTTGGACTGGAGTGGTGGCAGTGAGGATGGTAAGAAGCAATTGGATTCTGGACATTGAAGATAATAAGACATGTTTGTGAATAATAATAGTAATACTTGCCTTAAAAGGAGTGTAAACAAAGTGGTATGAAAATGTGGGATCTCATCTGGCAGGGAATTAGAATAGGCCTTGGGTGGTTTGAACTGAACTCTTGAGTAATAGATACTGTTGATTTATTTCAGGTTCACATGTTAAATAGTAAGTGATTTCTTTTGAAATATAGAATTACGTTTAGGCTGTTTATAGAATGTCTGAAATTTCAAATATCAGAAAAGGAAAATAAAATCAGGAGATTTTATAGCAAACATACTCCCTTCACTGATTTTTGTCTCTCCTATATACAGTACTACATCAACTTTAATATCTTACTGGTTCCTTCATTCATGAGTTAAATACATTTTGACACATGATTACTATAGGTATGTGACCCAAGTAGAAAAAATTAGTTACTGCAAAGGAAAAGATTAGTGAACTTGAAGACACAACAATAAAATTGGAGTCCCCAAAGAGTGGAGAGACAGATAATAATAATGACCAAAATTTGTTGAAATTTATTGAGAACTGTAAACCCACAGGCAAGTGGTTCAAGGAACCTCAAGCAAAAGAAACATGAAAAAAAATAAATAAATAAAAATAAAAAAATAAAAACTATACCAAGTGGAACAAAGATAACAATGGCATCAGATTTATCATAGGAAACGGTGCAAGCAAAATGGTAATAGAGTCTTGAAAGGGGGAGGCAAACGTCAACCTAAGATTTTTATACCCATCAAAAATACCTTTCAAAATAGTAGGCGAAAGGAAGTCTTGTTCAGATATACAAAAGCTGAAAGAATTTAACAGCGGCAGATTGATACTGCAGGAAATGTTGAAGGAAGTTTGAAATGACAGAAGGAAATGATACAGGTTATAGACCCAGGTGTACATCAACACAAAGGAAGGAGGGGCCCCAGGAATGGTAACTCTATGGTTAACTATAAAATGCCTGTGCAGTGATGATGGTGCTAGAGTTACAAAGCATGAAACCTATTGTTAAGGAACCTTCCCAAAGGAGACAGTGAACTTGACAAGTACTCTGGGCCTCCTTTTAGTAGAACTATGTAAACTGCCTACTTATATTGCCCATCCAATATATTAGTTAACTTTTCCAAAAAGCAAGGGCAGAAAACTTTAGCTATCTTAACACTGTTTTTCCTGCTGATAGAATATGGACACTGTGGCAGAGAGACTGTGCCTCCCACCAATGTTGCCCATGTCCTAATTCCCAGAATCTGGGAACATGTTACCTTAAATGGCAAAAGGAACTTTCTAGATTTCTCACCTCCAGAACTGTAAGAAATAAATGTGGGTCATTTTAAGCTACTACATTTGTGGTAATTTGTGACAGCAGCAATGCAGACTAACATAGAAATATATTAATATTCAAATTCTACAACGTTTTTATAAACACTTTCTACATGACAGGTACAAAAATATCATTAGGGTTCCATTCTCCCCCACCACCACCACCCCCTCCCGCCCCCCCATCCTCTTCTATAAAGCTGTTGAAGAGCTAGACCAATCATTGCTTTTTATTTTGAGTCATCTCCTAAGTCAGTTAGGATACTTTCAGTTGGGAAAGTAGCTGGGATTTATTTGCTCCAATAACTGAAAAGTGCAAAGGTTGGGCAGCCATCAGAACTCAGGCAACATTTCTCATCAACTTTTGGCTCCGTCCTTTTCCCGTTTTCAGCACTGTCTTGGCCCAGGTTCTCCCATAAGCATCTTTTTCATGTAATGATTATTATTATTTCTGACATCTCTAACTGAGATACTGGATTACTGAAGCCAAATGAAGATGTTCGGTATTCATGATGTTAAGAGATTTATAGTGGACAGTCATGTTTCTTCAAACTAGCTGTAAATAAATAAAATGAGCTCATTTTCTATACATAAAACCAAGCATAAAGGAAGATAATGATTATTTTTAGAGTAAAGTAGAAATTTTAGAAAACAAATATTTTCACTAACTCATACAGTAACTCAGTATTAGATTTCAGTTATCTGACAAATGGATCCAATAATAATTGGTAAATTAAAAAAAAATAATTGGTAAATTTATAATTAACTTGTATTGTTAGGGGTGACTAATTCTTGAAAGTTCTATAGGAGACTAAATAAAGGGTTTTTAAAGCATATAAGTTGAAATAGGACTGATGGAATGTATTATTTGTACATTTGTGTGAGTTTTTAATAGTTTATTATAATTGCCTTTGGCAAATAGTTCTGACTTTTTAAAAATATGTTTTATGCCGAAACCAGTTTGGCTCAGCGGTAGAGCGTCGGTCTGCGGACTGAAAGGTCCCAGGTGCGATTCCGGTCAAGGGCATGTACATTGGTTGCGGGCACATCCCCGGTAGGAGGTGTGCAAGAGGCGGTTGGTCGATGTTTCTCTCTCATCGGCGTTTCTAGCTCTCTATCTCTCTCCCTTCCTCTCTGTAAAAAATCAATAAAATATTAAAATATATTAAAAAAAAAAAAAGCCGGGACCGGTTTGGCTCAGTGGATAGAGCGTCGGCCTGCGGACTGAAAGGTCCCGGGTTCGATTCTGGTCAAGGGCATGTACCTTGGTTGCGGGCGCATCCCCAGTAGGGGGTGTGCAAGAGGCAGCTGATCGATGATTCTCTCTCATCGATGTTTCTAACTCTCTATCCCTCTCTCTTCCTCTCTGTGAAAAATCAATAAAATATATATTTTTTTTTAAATCAATAAAATATATTTTTAAAAAATAAAAATATATGTTTTTCTTGCTTTTTCAGAGGGAGAGTGAGAGAGAAACATCAATTAATTCCCTCCCATACACACCCCAACCAGGGATCGAATCCAAAACCTAAACATGTACCCTGAACTGGTATCAAACCAGCAACCTTTCAGTGACTGGGACAGCGCTCAGTGACTGGGACAGCGCTCAGTGAACTCAGCACACCAGCCTGGGCATAGTTTTGACTTTTATAATGAGTCAATAACAACTATAGGAACTCCAGCTCCTTAAGATTTTTGCTAATATTATAGTTTAGAGTTGACTGTGTAGTGGAATTACCCAGAAGCTCTGAAAAAAATACCCAAAATAATTACTCAGACATTTTTTTTAATATATTTTATTGATTTTGTACAGAGAGGAAAGGAGAGAGATAGAGAGTTAGAAACATCGATGAGAGAGAATCATCTATCAGCTGCCTCCTGCACACCCCCTATTGGGGATATGCCCGCAACCAAGGTACATGCCCTTGACCGGAATCGAACCCGGGACCCTTCAGTCCCCAAGCCGACGCTCTATCCATTGAGCCACACCAGTTTCGGCTACTCAGATATTTTTTATTCAGTTTCTCTGAGGTGGGAGGTGAAGAGGTGTCAGTGGCTGAGGATATCATACTTTGCCTCTCAAATTGGCAAATATTAAAAAGGATTGGAAAGAATGTGGAAAAAACAAAAGAGGATAACCCTGCATGGTCTCTTGGTGGAGTTTTTTGGTTTGGTTTTGTTTTGTTTTGGTTTTGTTTGTTTTTTTGTGTTTTTTTAAAGGGTAAATCAGCATTATAGCATTATCTATTGAAAGTTAAAATGAGCATGTGCTTTGACTCAGCAATTACAGTTTTAAATATCCTAGAAAAGTAATTACACATAAGAAGACGTACTAAGATTTTTACTGAGGCATTGTTTGAAATAACTAAAACTTAATATTCTCAATTCTTAACAATATGGGAGCTACCTTTTTGGGGAAGTGGAGAACAGAGGCTCTTTTTCTGAAAATCTATAGGTGTCTATATAATTTTGCTGTGAAAACCTATTAGAAGTGGTTTTCAACAATATTTTCCAGAAAAATTGTTGACTAGTTTATGCTTTCTGCTAGAGAGCAGTAGTAATAAGGCATGTCAGGCATTGCTTTAATCACACAATAACTTCTGGAGTGTCTTTCTGTAAAGAGTCATGTCTACTTTTTTATAGGATGGAGACAGATTGTAATCCCATGGAGCTAGGCAGTATGTCAGGATTTGAAGAAGATGCGGAGCTCAATGGTTTTGAAGGAACTGACATGAAAGACATGAGGCTAGAGGCGGAAGCAGTGGTAAATGACGTGCTCTTTGCCGTGAACACCATGTTTGTCTCCAAAAGCCTGCGCTGTGCCGATGATGTGGCCTACATCAACGTGGAAACGAGAGAAAGGAACAGGTACTGCCTGGAGCTCACTGAAGCAGGCCTTAAGGTGAGCGCCTTTTCTTTCTGGAAAAAGAAAGTATATCTTTTTTTTAAACATATATATTTTTATTGATTTCAGAGAGGAAGGGAGTGGGAGATGGACACATCAATGATGAGAGAGAATCATCGATTGGCTGCCTCCTGTACACCCTCTACTGGGGATCGAACCTACAACCCAGGCATGTGCCCTAGATAGAAACTGAATCTGGGACCCTCAGTCCCCATAGGCCGACGCTCTATCCACTGAGCCAAACCAGCCAGGACAGAAATTATTCATATTTTTACCACTTTATCACAGAGGGGCCAGGGAGTGGGAAGGAGTGTTAAACGAGATCTCACCACTCAGCAGCTAACAGGAGTTTTTAAAAGAAAACTTTTATGTAGGAATTTTTAATAATACTCAAGTCTTTCACTAACATGGGGAAATGGAGTTTTTATTAAAAAATTGATTGGTGGTATTACTTTGTTTTAATGATCACCCCCAAAATTAAATTATTTCTTACCTACAGTTAAATATGTGCACCAGAATTAAGCATTCCCTGCACTGGCTGAGTATTATAGGCTTGTATGGAGATGATCTTCTTCCACGGCTTACAAATGTCTCTTCTGTGAAAAGAACACACGTGGCTCCCCTGCTCTCTAGCTGTTAGATCAAAGTCACGTTACAGCAGACAGTTGCACCTCAGAATCTGTTGGCTCTTTATTATGTGTGAGCCGTCTAGGCAGTGACCTAAAACCCTTTATACCAGAATCCTGAGTTTAGAATAGTAGAAAGTACCACCTAAAACCAGCTTTTCGTTTAAAAAAAAAACAAAACACACAACTATTATAAAAATTTTGACCTGCTGAACAAAGGAGAAGTATTAGAAACTCCAAAATTTAGTTGTAACTTTACTAATTAATTAATACTCAGTCTCAATCAAAGATCTCTGACTTTTCTGTTTCTGTTCTGTTTCAAAAGTTGCACAGAACAGCCGAAACTGGTTTGGCTCAGTGGATAGAGCATCAGCCTGCGGACTGAAAGGTCCCAGGTGGACTGAAAGGTTCCAGGTTTGATTCCGGTCAAGGGCATGTACCTTGGTTGCAGGCACATCCCCAGTAGGGGGTGTGCAAGAGGCAGCTAGTCAATGATTCTCTCATTGATGTTTCTAACTTTCTACCCCTCTCTCTTCCTCTCGTAAAAAAATCAATAAAATATATATGTTAAAAAAAAAAAAAGTTGCACAGAACATAAAGTAGAGGCCAAAGCCTAAGCAGGTGAGAATGCCATGTAATCATATGTTCAAAGGCTATATGAACTTCTGTTTCACTAGATTCAGTTCCTTAAGAAGCAGATGAGCCCCGTGTTCTGTGTACTCCTCATTAAGGATCATTTGTATTGAAGAAAATTGCAAAGCCAGCAGCTTGACTACTCTCAGTTCCCTCAAGCTGCCATGCAGGTAGCTGCTTAGCTTAGAGAGTGAAACTTGAATTAACTAATTTTACATTCTTTTCTCAATCCCTAAATTTATACTAAAAGCTTATAGTCTTCAGAAATGAATCTTAAATAGAAGTAGGCAAATCAAAAGTAGAGATATCTGACCTTGGATAAGGTAATTATATTTTACATTGATTAATTCTAAGGTAACTATGGTGAAGTATGACCAGTTCTGATCAGAGTCAGAAATCTTACATGTGAATTTGAGTGATTTTGAGTAAGTTAGTCAACCTTTAGGAGTTTGGTTCTTTATCGATAACCTGGAGATTAAATTTAAAAACACAAGGAATTGGAGGATTATTATATGAATAAAGTATAGAGAAAGAACTAGGTCAGTTATAAAGCTTGACATGTAGGTACTTAAATATTTTTTCAGTCTTATTCAGTTAACATTCATTGAGCAACTATCCTGTGTTAGGAATTAGAAATGAAACTATGAATAAGATATGATCCCAATCCTACTAGGAAGGCCAGTCTTACAGGGATCAGAATGGGGCATACAGAACTGTAATACAGCCCAGCTAGTGGTTGAGTGTGACCAGGAGGTCACGGTTCGATTCCTGGTCAGGGGACATGCCCAGATTGCAGGCCCAATCCCCAGTGGAGGACATGCAGGAGGCAACCAATCAATGATTGATGTTTCTCTCTCTCATTGTCCCTTCCTCTCTGAAATCAATAAAAAAAAAAATCTATACTAATAATAGATGAATATGCAAGTTCTCCAGGATGCCATCACAGTAACAGCAACTACTGAATAGCAGGCTGCATGGGGCTATCAGGCCGGCAGGGGGTTAGTGAGGGACGACCAAATGACTGAACACCAGGCTGCGTGGGTGACCAGACCAGCAGGGGGCAGTTGGAGGTGACCAGGCCAGCAGGGGGGCCAGTTAGGGGCAATCAGGCCAGCAGGGGAGTCAGTAAGGGGCAACCAGGCCAGCGCGGGGGGCGGGGGGGACGACAGTTAGGGCGACCAGGCCAGCAGCAGGGGGCAGTTGGGGGCGACCAGGCTGGCAGGGCGGGGTGGCAGTTAGGGATGATAAGGCCCGCAGGCAGAGGAAGTTAGAGGTGATCAGGCTGCCGGGGGTTGGGAAGGCGTGCGGGGGGCAATAAGGTTTGATCAGGCAGGCAGGCAGGCAGGTGAGTAGTTAGGAGCCAGCGGTCCCAGGTTATGAGAGGGATGTCCAACTGCCAGTTTAGGGATCTATCAACTATCTAGGGATCAGGCCTAAACCGGCAGTCAGACATCCCCCAAGGGGTCCTGGATTGGAGAGAGTAGGCTGGGCTGAGGGGACCCCTTCTCATGCACAAATTTTGTGCACAGGGCCTCTAGTGTGTGTGTGTGTGTGTGTGTGTGTGTGTGTGTGTGTGTGTGTGTAATTTTTTAAAATCTCCTTACCTTTAAAAAAACAACAATTATAATACAGTGGTTCCCCCCCCGCCACTTATGCACATGTTCACTTTCCACAGTTTCAGTTATCTGGTCAACCATGGTTTGAAAATATTCAATGGAAAATTCCAGGAAAAAAGAATTTATACAGGGTTGGGCAAAAGTAGGTTAAATTACCAGCCATCATTATGTAAAAGATAAATTATAAATAAGGATACAGCTTTAGCCAGTTTGGCTCAGTGGATAGAAGGTAGACCTGTGGACTGAAGTGTCTGAGGTTCAAGGGCACATGCCCAGGTTGTGGGCTTGATCCCCAGTAGGGGAGTACATGAGGCAGCCGATACCTCTCATCATCGATGTTTCTACTTCCCTTTCCCTTCCTGTCCGAAATCAATAAAAATATATTTTTTAAAATATATCAATAAGTAAGGATACTAAATAATAATGAGACAAATAATACAAATAAATAATATAAAAATTAATAAGTAATAATACAAGAATAAACTTTCAGGTACTCACAGCTGTAAACCTACTTTTGCCAACCCCTGGACATTTTAAGTTGCAGCCTCTCTGAGTAGTATGGTGAACCCCGTGCCTTCTTGTCCACACTGCCCGGGACATCCCTTTGTCCAGCACACCTGTGCTATGTACACTACTCGCCCGTTACTCAGTAGCATCTCAGGTACCAGATCGGTTATCAGAGAGGGCACATTTACATAACCTTAATTAACCACAGTATATTGTTATAATTGTTCTATTGTATTTTATTAGTTATTAATTCATCTCTTACTGTTTCTAGTTTATAAATTAAACTGTATCATAGGTATGTATATATGCATGTGTGCATATATGTATGTATGTATGTATGTATGTATGTATGTATGTATGGGAAAAACAAAGAACCTGTGGGACGTAGTGCTGTCCATGGTTTCAGGCCTCCGCTGGGCGTCTTGGAACATCTCCCCGCGGAGAGGCGGCTGCCGTGCCCGGTGAAAAGTGCTGCAGTAACACGTGGTTCTGAAGAGGCTGTCAGCTCCCTCGGGGGCTGCCTCTGCTTTTCAGTAACCCCCCCATACACACACACACACACACACACACACACACACACTCACTCACACACTCACTTCTACTTCTAACATAAACTTGCATCTTCTGCGGTTTGAATAGACGGCCTAACAACCCAGCGCTTACAGAGGGAATTCACAAGCTTTAGTCGGTCAACAAAAGCTAAAGGAATTTTGCCCTGTACTGTGCTGGTGAACTGTGACATGTCTCACATAATGGTGGTGGAGAGAAAAGCTTTAGCTGCATTTAAAGAAAAATAAATAAAACAGTAACATCCCCTTTTATCTCACGGAGTTGTTCATTCGTTTCCCTACTAGATAAGTAATGTATTAGTAATGTGAAATGGCCTTTCAGATTACTAATCATAAAGGACGATTAAAGCTATAAATACTTTCTAGCATTCTTTATAAAGGAGTCCAAAGGATTAATTCTAAGGGAGCTCTGCTGAAGTATGGCCAATTCTGATCAGAGTCAGAAGTCTTACATAGGAAGCTAAGTAAATAGCTGCTATATTATCTATTATAGTGCTTTTATATACCGGCTCTCGATACATGTGGAATTAAATTGAAGCATGGTGTTTTATTTTTTTTTAAACGTGTTAAATTATGAAAATGCAACACTGCTTTTGATAGCTTTTTAATTTTTTTCTTTGTTTTAGGACCAGGAGTTGGTAAATCAAACCATTAAAATTCTGAAAAACAAAATTATAAAGAGAGTGTTTTTGCAAGGGTTATTCCTATAAGTTGTAACTTGCTTAAATATTTTTAAAAAATTATATTAAAATATGCACATTTTAACTATTGATTGAAAAAGTGTCATTAGAGAATGACCCAGGTAAACAGTTGGTTTTTGCGCTGCCATGATGAGATCGAATCATTGAACTCCCTGTTCTCTTGTAGATAGTAGGCTATGCCTTTGACGAGGTGGACGATCACTTACAGAGCCCCTACCATGAAACCGTCTACTCCCTGCTGGACACGCTCAGCCCCGCCTACCGGGACGCCTTCGGCAACGCGCTCCTTCAAAGGCTGGAAGCTCTGAAGAGGGATGGACAGTCATGACTAAGCCTTTTCCTTTCAGAGGGGGTGGCTGCTGGTACAAAGCGTTGATGTAAAGCTTGAAATTCTCGCATATGGTCATAGAAAATGCATCTTTGATTTTGTGTCTTTATCTTTTCTTGCTTCAAATTTGGCTTTTGACTTAGAACATTATTGAGTAACGAATCGTCTTTCTTGGTTCCTGATTCATGAAGGGAATTGCTGTAATACCATCATTAAGACTTTCAAATTTCTTCACGTAGTATCTCTGCATTTCAAAACCAAATCAGTGTTTCGTTCTGTTACTCCAGGACTTCGATTGCTGCCAGCACTCTCTGTCACACGGGAACTTCCGGACTTGCACAGTAATGTAGGATTTAAAAGGACCTACCTGCAAACTGATTCAGCTCGCTAAATCAGGCGTTTACTCCTAGCTTGGACTAACTTTGTAATAATTATTTTGGTACTAGCCTTACTGGAAACAAATTATCAACCGGTTTCCCCTGCACAAAATCTGAAATTCACTGAATCAATCTATTTATATGACTGATATGGACTGATAAAGATGGATCAAATATATATTACTTAGCTAGTATTCAATGAACAACAGGGACTGAGATAGTCCTGTATTCCTTGTTTGCAACAGCCAGCGAACTAAGAGGATAACCGTTAGCAAATGAATGTAATAACTTTTTCCAAGGTGTTTAAGCACATAAGCAAATAGAGGAACAGGCTCCATTCTTTTTCTTAACAAAAAGCATCTTCAATGTGTGGGATTTAAAAGAAAGAAGATTCTGATTTCCTAAACGATCTTTTGGCCTGTGTTGATTCTTATTATGAACGTTTGTTTACATGATGTACAGTATATATTCAGAAAGTATTTTTGCCTCAGTGTTTACTTTCTATAATGTACTTTGGTATTCCCACAGCACCCTCCTTTCCCAGCAGAGGTGCAGTGTTTTGTCTCAATGCTGAACCCACAGTGTAATCTGAGTGCATTGTGTGGGTTTGAAAACCAAAGGATGAAGGAAGCATTCCCAGACTTCATATTTGAAAAAGGGAGAAATCTGTATTTTATATTTTACTACAGGTACTAAGGTTTATAAACTTAGTAAACTATACCATGCTGCTATGTGTTTTCAAGAACATGTTGCATAGTAATGATTGGGGGAGTTTTTTTTAATACTAGCATTCAAAAGCAGCAGCTGTTAGAAATGTTGAACTAGAATTCTGCATTTAAACACTCCTTCGGGAATTTGTCATTTGCAGGCTTTGTTTTCTGTCATTGTTAAGTACTTTCAGGCTCTGAAGGTTTTGTAGACCAGAGGGAGTTAGAGTTTGGTTCCAGTCATGTTTCTTGCAAACCTCATTGGAATGCTTTCATTATGGTTGATAATGCATATTCATTCTCAGCTTTGCTTTCATATGCTTAACTGTTTGGGCAGTGAAGTCTCACTTCAGGTTGAACAATCTCAGGCTAACTGTAAAGGATCTTTGTAAAGTTTGAATAAAATTCTATCTGTTCATTTTGAGTTAAGTATGCAGAAAAAAAATGATTGTATGTTTGAAAGTTGAAATTGTTCATTTTGTGATAAATGATTGATTTCAAGAGCTTCTGTTTCTTTTTCTTTTTTCTTAAATAGAAGAGTTTCTAAAACCTGGACTTTTCACTCCAAAGTCTTGCCACAATGGTGTTGCTTGAAAGAAAGGTTAATCGGTGCTTAGTGACACAGAGCTCTTAAGCTGTGACCTTTTGCAATGAGATCTGGGGAGCAAGCCAATGCAATGTCATTTCCATTTTTGAATCCAGTATTGTTACATTTTAATGTGAGGTGAGTTGCGCTTTTTATCACTATGAAAGAGGAACAGGAAGAGAAGACTTAGTAAAACACTGATAATAAAACCTCCACTAGATTGTGAAACCTCAATTTTATTATACCAAGATTGTTTAAAGCAGATAGCTTAAAGCCTTGATTACACTTCCAAAGGAAAAAGGAAAAATAACTCAAGTAAATTTTTTTTAAAAATGAGAATGGGCAAATGATATAAACAACTCAGAAAAAAAAAAAAAATACAGATATCCACTAGTAACTACTTGAAAGATATTCAACCTGACCAGTAATTCAAGAAAGGAAAATAGGTTTGTCTATGTTGGGCCATTTCACCTAATCATTTAATAATTTCTATTTTCTATATAATTAGAGGCCCAGTGTACCTCAGCCCCTCCTCCACTCCCCCCATTGTACGAATGTCATGCACCAGGCCTCTAGTATGGCATAAAAGCCTAAGAGACCATGACTGTGGAACAACCAGAAAGACTGGTCACTGTGATGCATACTGATCACCAGGGGGCAGATGCTCAACACAGGAGCTGCCCTCTGGTGGTCAGCCACTGAGCCAGAAGCCAGGCTCACAGCTGGCAAGCACAGCAGCCGTGGCAGGAGCCTCGCCTGCCTCCGTAGCAGCACTAAGGAGCAGCGAACAGGCAGGCGGACATCCCTCAAGGGGTCCTGGAGTGTGAGCAGGCACAGGCTGGGCTGAGGGACCCCTTCCCCCTACCCAGCCCCCAGTGCACAAATTTCATGCACTGGATCTCTAGTTTAAATATAATGATAGCAGTAAGGTTGGAGGATATTCTGGCACAACCTTTCTGGCAAACATTAGTAGTAGAGCCTTTACAAAGTTTGTAACTTCTGGTGCTATCCTAGCCAGTTATGGTGAGTGATTCCGAGGACATATACTGCAAGGATGTTCATTTTGCCTAATGAACCATTGGAATGGCTCTAAAAGTGATTAAGTTATGCCACATTAATGGGAAAATGTACAGCCATTAAAAATCATCAGGCGGGGGAGAAATAACAATGGGGAAACTGGGGGGAAAAAATGAAACTAGTCCTAGCCAGTTTGGCTCAGTGGATGAGCATCGGCCTGCAGACCAAAAGGCCCCAGGTTCAATTCTGGCCAAGGGCACATGCCCAGGTTGCAGTCTTGATCACCAGTGTGAGGTGTGCAGGAGGCAGCCAATCAATGATACTCTCTCATCATTGATATTTCTCTCTTCCTCTCTCTTCTCTGAAATCAGTAAAAATATAATTTTAATGAAACTAACTTATTTTGGAAAACACTCATCTATGTGAACAGGAAAATGAAATAAAATATTCTACATGTTCATAGTCCTCAGCAGGTGGTAACATAGGTAGTTTTCATTTTCTCAATACTTTTTCACATTTTCTACATTTGCTTATATATTCTAACTAGAGGCCCAATGCACGAAGATTCATGCAAGAATGGGCCTGCCTTCCTCTGGCTGCCGGCACCTCCTTCTTTCCACCTTCCCACACTGCCCAGAGGCCCAGAGTGGTTGGGGTGGTGTGGAATGCCTGGGTCCCACCCCAAGCCACTAGGCTCCTGTGTATACAAATTAAACTGCCATCTTTGATTGGCTGGTGGGTGTTGCAAAGGTACGGCCAATTTGCATCTTTTATTAGTGTAGATTGTAGGGGGAAGCAATAGATTTGGGATTCAAGCAAGCTGAAGAACCTTTCTAGGAAAAGCACCCACCTGTGTTCAGTTGTGTGCACTCCCAGGATCCTCACTCCCCGTGGTAACCCCGTTCCCACCTTTCCCCTGGGTCCAGAATCAATTGTTACACTTCCAACAGAGCGAATCGAATCAGTGTGTGGGATCATGATCATAGCTCTTCCATCGCACACTGCACCATTCTCTCTCCAGTGTTCAAAGACAAAATGTGTTGATTGTCAAGGGAGAACAGGTCAGGAGAACACTGAGTCTACCTGACATGTTAACTTGAGAACTCTGCCTTCCACCCGTGGGTGGTAACAGAGCTGAGACTTAGGTGGAGGGACATGTGCAGCAGCCCACCTGTGAGCAGTGGAGTTGGGGAGAACACGGGTCTTCTGACTCCACAGCAGAGCCCACGCAGTGCGCGTTAATAAGAGCAGCTCTGAACTCTGGTTATATGAGAGGTGATTTTAAAAGAGGGAAGGAATAACAATAAAAGATGGTTTGGCTCAGTGGATAGAGCGTCGGTCTGTAGACTGAAAGATCCAAGGTTTGATTCCTGGTCAAAGTCATGTACATTGGTTGTGGGCACATCCCCACTGGGGGATGTGCAGGAGGCAGCTGGTTGATGTTTCCCTCTTATTGATGTTTCTAGCTCTCTATTCCTCTCCCTTCCTCTCTGTAAAAAACAGAATTAACAGAACCTCCCAACCTACCATAGGTAAAATTCTCTGGAAGCAGTCCCTCATATCTCTGGCACTAACACACTGACCCGTTATCAGTAGTGTGAACTATGAGAAGGAAACAAAGGTGAGATATTTCATAGTAGAATGATCAGTAGATAACTTTCGAGGTATCTGTTAAACTTCCTATCAGTAGGGACAAACTATTAATAAAAATCTGGAAATGAGGCATCTAGGGAGTACTACAATATTTGATCTAACAAGCCATTTGAAGGGATGGTGGAAAATATCCCATCAAGTTTTGCACTGGTCGTGCATGAATATTTTTAGTTGACAGCATTTTATTGGTAATCTTTTAGAAAGAATGTGACTATGAGCAATCTTTTCCAAAATTGAGTGCAAATGTCAAAGTGTCAATTACTTTATCAAAACAGAAGCTTGAATGAAACATATAAACAAGAAAAGTAGGTGAGGGAAAAAAAACAAAAAACAAACAAACAAGGAATGAAAAGCTCCTGTTTGGAGCGATGAGCCTTAGGCTTACAGAACAAAAGTGACTGCACCTTTGGAGACCATTTCAGAAAGTGCTCTCCTGCGTGTCTTCTTTAACCCTAACAGCCCTGCAGGCTGGTGGTTTCACCTGCTTTGCAGCCAATGTAACAGTTTGGGATAGGTTAAACGGTGGGACCCAGGCTCCAGCAAAAGGCTGCAGAGCTGAACTCAGCCAAATCTGAGTGCCTGACAGCCAGAGCCTCCCAGCTTTCTGGCACTCCCAGGCCACCTGCAATAAAGATTGCTGCATATGTTAAGTATTTATTAGCACATTTAGCAAGTCAATGTTTAAAGCACAAAAATAGTCTAATAGAATCAGGCCATTCCAAGATAACAAATGGCAAGATGTAGTAGTCTTAAGAGTGGAATGTCATCTTTTCACTTGTCAGTTTCTGTGGACAGCTGCACGTGCAGTCTTATTTGGAAAGGTCAAAACCTAAATTTCATCCCTTAGAGGCCACGACTGGGTCCCCAGCCCGTGGCCTCCGGCTGCCTCCACCCACCCTCCTTCCGAACTGTTAGGAAATGACCCCCCGGCCAGCGGAGCCCCAGGACCAAGCCGCACTGGCTGCCGGCGGGGATGGGGGTGAAGTTAACCCATGCTGTCGTACACGTGTCCAGAACAGTTGAGGAGTATGCCAGGTCCTCCTGGTCAGGCCATTTCACATTAACATTTCAGGGGAGGCTTAGGCCAAGTTGATCGGCAAACTGCGGCTCTGTTGACTAATGAGTTTGCTGTCCACTGCGTCCTAGACTCTCCATTCCAATAATTACAGGCTGTTCCTTGTGATTAAGCCCCTAGGCGGTAGGCTTCACCTTCTCATCAGGTTAACTTTAGTCCTCCTAGTCCTCCTAGTCCTCCTAGTCCTCCCTGCCAAGTGGACACTGGGGCGAGTGTCGGAAAGAAAGAGGAGAAAAGGAACAGAGGTCGCGCCCTGCCCGAGGGCACACAGGGTGCAGCAGGGCTGAGGGGGACCGGGCTGCAGGCACAGCGCGGAGAGCTGGCTCCCGAGCCGGGGCAGAGCCCAGCGAGCAAGGGGACCCAGTGCCCCGCCCACCCATGGAGCCCCGCCCAGCGCTCTAGGCCCCGCCCCCCGGAGAGCCCAGCGGGCACGGGGAACCAATGGCTCTGCCCACCCATGGAGCCCCGCCCAGCGCTCTGCCCCACCCCCGGAGAGCCCTGCAAGCGTAGGGACCTAGTGGCCCCGCCCACCCATGGAGCTCCGCCCTGCGCCCTAGGCCCCGCCCTCGGAGAGCCCCGGGCGGGGGGAACCAATGGCTCTGCCCACCCACGGACGCCCCGCCCCCCAGCGCCCTAGGCCCCGCCCTCGGAGAGCCCCGGGCGCGGGGAACCAATGGCTCTGCCCACCCACGGACGCCCCCCAGCCCAGAGCCCTAGGCCCCGCCCTCAGAGAGCCCGGCGAGCGCGGGGACCCAGTGCCCCGCCCACCTATGGAGCCCCGCCCAGCACCCTAGGCCCCGCCTCCGGAGAGCCGCTAGGGCCCCCGCGGTCCGGAGCCCTTGACCTCGCCGCCTTGGCAACCAAAGGGACGCTTTCCCCTTAGCTACCAGCTCGGCTCCCGCCATGGCTGACGACGACGAAATCGGTCGGACAGAGAAAGTGATCCGCATCCAGAGGGTGTTTATAAACCTGCTGGACTCCTACAGCAGCGGAAACATCGGGAAGGTGAGCGGCGGCGGCGGGACCCCGGCCCCCAACCCCATTCCACCGCCCCGGGTCCCGGTCCCGAACCCTGAGAGGTCCGGTGCCACGGGCTTGCTGTCCGGGCCCCTCCGAAGAGAGGGTCCCTCGTCCTGGGCACAGCCAGTACCCCCAGGACCCCAGTCCGGATCCAGGCTAGACAGCCACCCCACCTGGAAGTCCTCTTTTCCACCCCTACCCCCGAGATCGCGGGTCCAGCCCTGGGTCCTCCCCTGCTAATGAGGGGAAATTGAGGCTCGGTGGAAGGAAGGGGCCTGCCCAAGGTCACATAGTGGGTTGGAGGTAGAACCAGGAAATAGAACCCAGGTCTCTGTCCCCTTAACTGAGTTCTGTTTCCCCTCCACCACCGCATCTGAAGCTAGCAGCTGATGAGAATATAAATCCAATTAGTCACGGGGATGGGGGTATAAAGTACACAGCATAGAGGTTACAGTAAAAAAATATTGCAGTGCTATGGATGGTGCCAGGTGGGTACTGGGAATGTCAGGGGAACACTTTGCAAAGTATATATTGTCTAACCCCTATGCTGTGCACATGAGACTAATACAAATTCATATCGAATGTCAACTGTAATTTTAAAAAATCGCCCAATGGTTATATCACCCACAAAGTATTTTCCATTCAGCCATCCTTCAACCTACGGTCTGAGCATCTGTTATGTGCTAGGCGCTGTTTGGCGTCCTGAGTGCCACTAAGCATTTTCACCCTTTCCCATCGATCACCGCTGGGAAATGAAGACATTCAGAAAGAATTCAGAAGTGCTCAGGCATAGAAAGAAAGCCACGCCGAAACTGGTGTGGCTCAGTGGATAGAGTGTTGGCGTGCGGACTGAAAGATCCCGGGTTCGATTCCGGTCAAGGGCATGTACCTTGGTTGCAGGCACATCCCCCAGTAGGGGGTGTGCAGGAGGCAGCTTGTCGATGTTTCTCTCTCATCGATGTTTCTGACTCTATCTCTCTCCCTTCCTCTCTGTAAAAAATCAATAAAAAAAAGAACCATAAACTTTAAAAAAGAAAGAAAACCATGATTATGTCATTTTCCTGAGGAGGTCTTAGTGATTTCCTAAGTCTGGTAACAAAGGATCACAAACTGGGTGGTTTAAAACAATGGACCTTCTCTCGGGGTTCGGAAGTCCAGAAGTGGAAACAGCGTCAGCAGGGTTGGCTCCTCCTGGGGGCCCGAGGGAGGGTCTGTCCCGGCTTCTCTCCCAGCTCCTGGGACTGCCCCGGTCCTGGCCGTCCCTTGGCTTATAGGATGGTCACTCTGAACTCTGCCTCCGTCTCTACACAGTCTTCCCCCCTTCGTGTCTCTGTGCCCAAAGTTCCCTCTTCTGTAAGGACACCAGTCACTGAGCTAGAGCCCACCCTCACCTGGTGTAAGTTCACTTAACCTGATTACATCTGCAAAGACCCTATTTCCAACTATGGTCAGATTCACACCTTCCGGGGGACAGGACTTTGTGGAGGGGGGGGACAATGGTCAACCCGGCAGGTCATCTAAAGTTGATCAGTCAAAAATATATAGACTTAGGTATATAATTTATATATAAAAATAGTATCTCTTATACAGCACATCATTATCGATGATATACAGTATATGTGATATTATATGTATTTATATAATAGATATTTCCTAGAAGAGACTGAAATCACATTTCCAGAAAAGGGGGAAAGAAGGAACAAAGACAAATAAAAACTGAAAAAAATACAATAACCAAATTTTAAAATATTTATATATATATATATATATATATATATATATATATATATATATATTTTAATTTCAGAGAGAAGGGAGAGGGGAAGAGAGAAACATCAATGATGGGAGAGAATCATTGATCGGCTGCCTCTTGCACACACCCCCTACTAGGGATTGAGCCCACAACCCAGGCATGTGCCCTTGGCTGGAGTCAAACCTGGAATCCTTCAGTCCATAGGCCGTCGCTCCACGGAGCCAAACCGGCTAGGGCTAACCAATTTTTTTTAAAGAAAAGAAAGATTAAAAAGACAGATGTATGTACTTCTGTGTGTCTTTCAAAAAATAAATATAGAAAAGATAGATAGATTGATAGATAGAGATTCTATACACAGAAAATGTCTCAAAGGATACACAAGCAAGTTCACTGTATCAGCTCTTTGGATACACAAGCAAGTTCACTGTATCACTCATGCTCACCTACCCAAAGGCAGGCAACAGAGAATATCACAGTGAATACGACCAAAAAAAGATGGTTGCCCTCATGGGCCCTGCGTCTCCAAGGAGACAGACAATCACTAATATTTAGAATAAACAAAATATTTCAGTGCAGGATAAATACTCTGCGGGCCAGAGGACCTCACACGTTGACTGGTGGGCGAGAGCAGCAGTTCACACAGAGCTGCACGAAGGGGCCCTTTAATCCGGCGCAGGGTGAGGAGCAAGCCCCAGGAGCTAGTTCTCAGAGGTCACGGCAAGGGCAAAGGCCCTGCTGTGGGTCAGGCTGGCCGTCTCAGAGGTCAGAGCGGCCCGGTGGGCAGTGACCCGCAGCAGCTCCAGGGTTGATTCACTGGCGTAGCAGACAGTGCCCAGGGCCCACGAGACTTTGGGGCCCAGAAAAATATCCCCATTTCTTTAAAAACCAGAAGGAAGCAACTGAAGTTTGAGGGTCAAAGATTCTGTTTGACTTTATAGCAACACACATGTAAAATCTAATTTTTCATGTTTGTTTGCTTTCAAAGTCCTTCAGCTCAGAAGTAGAAGAGCTAAAATTCAATCCCAGGTCTTCTCTGAATCCACAGCCTGAGCTCTCTCTTTTTTCTTTTTTTTAATAGTATTTCTTTATTGATTTCAGAGAGGAAGAAAGAGGGAGAGAGGGATAGAAACATCAATGATGAGAGAGAATCATTGATCAGCTGCCTCCTGCACACCCCCTACTGGGGACTGAGCCCGCAACCCAGGCATGTGCCCTTGGCTGGAATCGAACTCGGGACCCCTCAGTCCACAGGCCAACGTTCTATCCACTGAGTCAAACCGGTTTGGGCGCTTAATGTTGTTTTGTTTTTTATGGAGGACATCCTTCTCAGTCTGGGGCTTTCGCAGTCCGGGACCCCTCACTCCTTACCCCCTGCCTGCAGCACAGGCAGGAGAGGCTCCCACCGCTGCTGTGCTCGCCAGCCGTGAGCCCTGCTCCTGGCTGAGTGGTTCCCCAGTGGAAGTGCACTCACCACCAGGGGGGATGGCTCCTGAGTTTAGTGTCTGCCCCCTTGTGGTCAGGGTGCATCATAGCGACCAGCCAATTTGCACATTATGCTTTTATTATATAGGATTTTTTAAAAGTCAAGGAAAGAGCTTCTAGACATGCAAATAGGCTAAATTTATTCTTTAGCCATACATGGTGATGCTCATTCTAAAGAAGGTACTAGTATTTCAGCCCTGGCTGGTTTGGCTCAGTGGATAGAGCGTTGGCCTGCAGACTGGAGTCCTGAGTTCGATTCCAGTCAAGGGTACATGCCCGAGTTGCTGGGCTCCATCCTCAGTGTGGGGAGGGGGAGGATTGTGCAGGAGGCAGCCAATCAGTGATTCTCTCTCATCATTGATATTTCTGTTTCTCTCTTCCTCTCCCTTCTTCTCTGAAATCAATACAAATATTTTTTTTAATGTATTTCATTTTCATGCGTGGCACCTCTAGCAACCCTATCTAAAGGCAGGCTCTTAGAATCATCACTCACTGCCTGCCCGCGCTCCACGGGGATCTTAGTATTGGGGAAACGGCTCTTGTCTTGCAGTTTCTGTCGAACTGTGTGGTCGGGGCTTCGCTGGAAGAAATGACAGAGGAGGAAGAGGAGGATGATGAGAGTAAGTCAGCCCTGCCCGATGCCTTCTCGTCCAAACTGAAGGAGGGCACGTTCCAGATCGTGGGCACGCTCTCCACATCCAGAAAACCCGCGCCCGACTTTGCCCTGGAGACGTACGCCGTAAGTCCTGGTGGTTCCTGCTGAGAGCAGACAAAGGAAGCGTCGCCTGCCTCCCCCCGCAAACCCCCCTCACCGCATGTCCTCGCCCTGCTTCTCATTCCCCGCCTTCTGCATGTGTGCGGGGCCTGGGAAAGTGAGGGGCAAGGTGGGGGCTGGTCTTTGTCCTTTAAAGGAAATGAACCCCCATTGTTGAGACTTTAAAGAATTTAAATTAGCCCTAGCTAAATTGGCTCAGTGGATAGAGCATCAGCCTGTGGACTGAAGGGTCCTGGGTTCGATTCCAGCCAAAGGCACATGCCTGGGTTGTGGGCTCGATCCCCAGTGGGGTGCGTGCAGGAGGCAGCCTATCCATGATCCGCTCTCATCATTGATGTTTCTATCTCTCTCTCTCTCTTCCTCTCCTTTCCTCTCTGAAATCAATAAACATATATTTTTAAAAATAAGAAGTTAGCTGAAACCGGTTTGGCTCAGTGGATAGAACATCAGCCTGTGGACTGAAGGGTCCAAGGTTTGATTCCAGTCAAGGGCATGCACCTTGGTTGCGGGCACATCCCCAGTAGGAGGTGTGCAAGAGGCAGCTAGCTGATCGATGATTCTCTCTCATCGATGTTTCAAACTCTCTATCCCTCTCTCTTCCTCTCTGTAAAAAATCAATAAAATATATATATTTTTTAAAAATAAGAATTTAGATATTCTTGGAAGTATGAGCCTCATTTGGGTTTTCAGACTCCTCACATTGTCTGTATAGACTGTATTCAGAATGTACTCTGCCCTGCATGACCCCCTCACAGCCCTGGGCCCGGTGGGCGCTCTCTGGGAAGGGAACTCTCCTTTGGAACCCGGGCCATTACATTGCTGTCTGGCTGGGAAACACTGTTGCCCCACGTGGCCAGTGCAAGTTCTGGTTTGGAAATGCTGGTCCTTCTGGTCATCTTAACACTCACTCTGGATATTGTTCCGCTCGGAAATGCGCTATGTGTGGGCAGCCACGCAGCGAGGAATAACGAGTTACATGATGATCACCTGGCCC
This sequence comes from Pipistrellus hanaki, assembly GCF_964339955.1. Lineage (NCBI taxonomy): Eukaryota > Metazoa > Chordata > Mammalia > Chiroptera > Vespertilionidae > Pipistrellus > Pipistrellus hanaki. The sequence goes on from NC_140503.1 coordinate 3,757,801, forward strand.
GTGAAGCTCAGTTAGTTGAGCATCGTCCTCTGCACTGAAAGGTAACTGGTTTGATTCCCAGTCAAGACACATGCCCAGGAGGCAGGTTTGGTCCCCAGTCAGGGTGTATATGGAAGGCAACTGATCTCTCTCCATCAGTCTCTCTCTCCCTCTCTCTCTCTCTCTCTCTCTCTCTCTCTCTCTCTCTCTCTCTCATCAGTCTCTCTCTCTCTCTCTCTCTCTCTCTCTCATCAGTCTCTCTCTCTCTCTCTCTCTCTCTCTCTCTCTCTCTCTCTCGCTCTCTCTCTTATTCTCCTCCTCCTCCTCCTCCTCCTCCTCCTCCTCCTCCTCCTCCTTCTCCTTCTCTTTCTCCTTCCTCTTCTTTTCTCCTCCTCCTCCTCCTTATTCTCCCTTCCTCTCTTTCTAAAAATCAATAAAAACATGTTTTAAAAAAAAGCACATGATCACCCCAGTTACTTTCATCTAATCTAAGAACTTTATATTTCTAACCATTAAAAGTTTCTGTATTCTTAAAATATTCCCAACAGTCAACTGTAATAAGATACCTTGCATCTAGAAAGAGAACGGATTGGTCCCATTTTGAGGATGCTGAAACCATGCCCATAAATCACTCATCAGCACTGCTGAGTGACTCAGGACATACAATCGCTCAAATAATCCTGCAGAGAGTTTGAGTGAGTTTTGAATGCCTCCCCCCCGTCTTTCCCCCCCAATTCTTTCTTTCTGAATTGGGGTGTAAACAGCAAACCTAAGATCATTCTGCAACTTTTTAATCATCGGTTCCCAGCTATTTCCGTAAGCGTCTTTGTTATTTGAAAACCACCCACAGAAGAGAGCCCACATTTCATTTGAAAAGGAACCCTTTTCCTGCAAATGTTTTCCGTGGGATTCTCCCTCGCAGGATACCTCCTTGGGAAAGAGTCATTCCGTCTCCATATCACGGGGCCTTTGTCAGCTTCCTGAACAAATGACTGCCGGCTCTCTCCCCAGGACATTTCTCGAGAAGAGCTCCTCATGCGCCTGATGGAGTGCGACGTCATCGTTTACAACATCACCGAGGACCCGAAGCAGGCGGAGGAGGCCCTCTGGGCAGTGTCCGGTCAGTGAGGGGCCCTCTTATCCCCGGGGTACACCGCTTTGGTGTAATTCACTTACGAGGAGTCATCACATTAGGAGCATTAGAAGAAGCGAGACCTACTGAACACAGAATGAAATCTGGCTGATGGATAGGCCTGTGATAAACAAAGGCATATTAAAACGTGTAAGAGCTTATTTGAGCAAAAATCAATTCAAATTAGGTAGTGCCAACCCGGAGGCGGTCGGAGCGCTCCATCCACAGGAGCTGCGGAAGTCTTGTATAGAGAAAGGCAGGAAGCAAAGCTAAGGAAGTATTTGATTGGCTGTAGCTGAAGCGTTTACCATATTTGGAAGAGCCTCGTGGGCTGTGATTGGTTGTCCTTACATTTTTATTTCTTTAAAAAAAATTTTTTTTTGAGAAAGAGAGAAGTATTATTTTACTGTTCTACTTATTTATGCATTCATGGGTGCCCTGACCAGGGATTGAGCCTGCAACCTTGGCATATTGGGACGACACTCAAACCAACTGAGCTACCCAGCCAGGGCTGCAGTTCTTAACTTTGAGGCACTTACTGGCTTAATTGTGGGCTGCAAAGGTATCGGAACCACCTCCGTCTAATGGGCCTCCGTGTTTAATTGCGTTAACAAAATATCCTATCCCTAAGGACAGAATATTCTTTTTAAATATATATATATTGAATATATATATATATATATATATATATATATATATTATTGACTTTTTACAGAGAAGAAGGGAGAGGGATAGAGTTAGAAACATCGATGAGAGAGAATCATCGATCAGCTGCCTCCTGCACACTCCCTACTGGGGATGTGCCTGCAACCAAGGTACATGCCCTTGACCAGAATCGAACCCGGGACCCTTCAGTCCGCAGACCGACGCTCTAACCACTGAGCCAGACCAGTTAGGGCAAGAACAGAATAATATTCTTAATTATTAAGAAAAAGGAAACATTAACTTCCCAAATGTGACCGTGACTCATTCTGTGGGCACTGCCTAAGGAGGTGCGGTTGCCGGTATTGGGCAGATACAAAGCAAATAAGAAAAAGACGCTGCCCACCAGGCGCTGGGAGGCCGAGAGAGAGCTGAGGAACACACGGGAAACCTTCCCGCGGGACAGAGAAGGGCACGTTCCCTGGGAAGGAACCACAGGAGGTGACTCTAAGGTAGGGGTGTCGAACTCAATCAGAGAAGGGGCCAAAATCTAAAATCCAGCCTAAATCGCGGGCTGAATGGTTTACTGAACAGTCATAAACTGACAATGTCATAAACTGACAGCGGAGTGCAGTGATGACAGCGCGGTGCGGGCCACATTGCAAGGCCTGGCGGGCTGGATTTGGCCCGCGGGCCTTGTGTTTGACACATGTGCTCTAAGGGGAGAGGAACTGCTGCTCACTGGGAGGGTTTGATCCGGCCAGCAGCTGTCCCCTGGTGGCAAGAGGAAGGGAGGGCTGTGAAAATGCTTGCAGCTTTTAAGATGCTTTGGGAAGCGATGGTGGACTCTGGGAGCCCCCACTCTAAAAGGACGAGGTGCTGGTTAGCAACTGGTGCTTTGTAACTTATCTCCTTACTAAGCCAGGGGCAAAGGAGAAAGCAGATCAGCTTATCTGAATCGTTGTTCTAGGCTGCGACAGCCCGAAAGACACAGGACACCTTGCTTTCCGGTGCTCTTTGCACAGTGTTATCTTTGCTTTAGACCAGTGGTCGGCAAAGTCATCAGTCCACAGAGCCAAATACCAACAGGACAAGGATTGAAATGTCTTTGGAGAGCCACATTTTTTAAACTTAAACTTCTTCCAATGCCACTTCTTCAACATAGACTCGCCCGGGCCGTGGTGTGTAGTGGAACAACCACCCTCAAGGGGCCAAAGAGCTTTGCATGCGGCTCGAGAGCCGCAGTTTGCCGACCACGGCTTTAGACTGTTTAGATCAGCGGTCAGCAAACTCCTTCTGTAAAGGACCAGGTAGTAAACATTGTGGGCTTTTCGAGCCAACTACTCTGCCATCACAGCCAGAACATAGCATAAACGATATGTAAATGAATGGTCTGGTTCCAATTAAATTTTATTTTATTTTTAAATGTTTTTATTGAGTTCAGAGAGGAAGAGAGAGGGAGAAGGAGAGGGAGAGGGAGAGGGAGAGGGAGAGGGAGATAGAGAAACATCAATAATGAGAGAGAACCATTGATCAGCTGCCTCCTGCATGCCTGCCACTGGGGATCGAGCTCACACGGAGGGGGGGGGGCATATGCCCCCCCTACCCTCACTACCACTGGGAATCAGAGGTGACCTTCTAGTTCATAAGTCGATGCTCAAACACTGAGCCATGCCAGTTGGGCAATACAATTTTGTCTTAAAAGCAGGCAGCACTTTTGCCAACCCCTGATAATATCAACAGCAAAGCCACACGTTGGCTTAAACAAAAGAAACGGAACAGAGCCTCAGGAATGAGGCTACCTATTCGGGGAAATCATGATGATACAGTGCTTCCGTGGGCATATGGGATTCCTCGGGAGCTTAAAGTGATTGATTTCCCGCCCCTTTATCACTTTGGGCCTCCCTCCTTTTCATTCCATAAGATACAAATCAAAGGCGTGAACGCTGTGTGTCTTGTGGGAGCAGAGCTGTTGGAGCCCGCTGTGGGCACGCGGTCCCTGGGCAGAGCCGCACCCGTGATGGATAAGGCGCCGTCTGAGACAATGGCACCACCTACAGCAGCAATCAGAGATAATGTGTGTTGAGTTCTTCTGTTGTGCCAGGCTTTGGAAATTGATTTTTCTATGTAATGAATCCTTGCAATTTTCTTAAATTTTTTAATTTTTTTTTCCCTCCTGAAATTAAACCGGGACATGGTTTGAAAGTTTAAAAGCACAGTCCTGGCCTGGTAGCTCAGTCGGTTGAAGCATCACCCCGATATTCTGGGGGTGTGGGTTCCAAGCCGGGTCAGGGTAGCTACAAGGAACAGCCAATGAGTGCAGATGTGGGTGAAGCAGCAAATCAAGATTTATCTCTTTTCTTTTCCTTTCTGTCTCTAAAATCAATAATCTTGCCGAAACCGGTTTGGCTCAGTGGATAGAGCGTCAGCCTGCGGACTGAAAGGTCCCAGGTTCGATTCCAATCAAGGGCATGTACTTTGGTTGCGGGCACATTCCCAGTAGGTGATCTTCAGGAGGCAGCTGATCGATGTTTCTCTCTCATCAATGCTTCTAACTCTCTATCCCTCTGTTTCCTCTCTGTAAAAAAATCAATAAAATATATTTTAAAAAAATAAATAAAATCAATAATCTTTTAAAAGAAAAGGGAAATTAAAAGGCGCAGGAGGGCTTAGGATAAAAAGCAACAATTCCCTGCGTTTTCTTCCCATCCCATCACTACTCCCTAAGGAGCCTCATTTAACCCCCGTGTTCCTTTTAACACATAAAAATGCCTGCACTGATGTCCTTTGATTGTGAATTTCGCACACTGACCACTGACTTCCTGCTATGATGGGAGACCTTCGGCCCCGCATAGGGCTCCCCAACCAGTGACCTTCTAAGGAATGCAGTTGGTATTTAAACTTTGATCTCGGCATTTCCTTTCACGGGTGTTCGAGTGCAGCATATGTTTTATGGATCCCTACTTCATTCCGCTGAGGAGCTTTCTATAAGTAAGAAAATATTACCTCTCTATCGGGTAGGAAGGTGGTGACAGTATTACCTCGTTTTTGAGATACAGAGTGATTGTGTCTGCAGGGAAGTATGGTCAGAAGCCCTTGGTCTGCCCTCGGGGTCCCCTGGGGGCAGGGGGGTAGGTGGGGCTGTGGAGAAGGCTGGGGTGGGGGTGGGAGGGATTTTGTTGGCTTACCTGAGGCACATTCTTAGATTTGGGGGTTTTGTTTCATTTTGGTTTTGCAATGGATATGTATTACTTCTTAATAATGTTTTATTAAATTACTAGAGGCCCGGTGCACGAATTTGTGCATGGGTGGGGTCTCTTGACCTTGCCGGTGATCGAGGCCCATGGGGGGGGACTGGCAGGGAGGAGGGACTATGGGAGGTTGTCTGGCTGGCTCCCCAATTGGGGTCGATCAGGGGAGCTGGCGGGGGATGGGGGAGGCACAGGAGGTTGGCTGTGGGAGCACACTGACCACAGGAGGCAGCTCCTGCATTGAGAGTCTGCCCACTGGGGGTCAGTGTGCATCATAGCGATTGGTTGTTCCAGTCATTTGGTCCTAATGGTTGCTTAGGCTTGCATATATATGTGTGTGTGTGTGTGTGTGTGTGTGTGTGTGTATATATATATATATATATATATATATATATATATATAACATATATAAATACATATATATACACATATATAAATACATATATACACCACACACACATATATATAAATACATATATACACACACATATATATACATACATATATATATATGAACATTTTAATATAAAAGGATTCTCCTACCTTGCCTTTCAGATCCTGCCAAAGGAGGGAAGGTAAAAGGACAGAGGAGAGGGGAGACAGTATTAGCAATAAGAGAAAACATTTGCGCGTGTGGGCGAAACGTGCTTGTCCACGGCGAACACGCGGATCACGCTGACCCATTAAGACGATAAATCCCGGCGGCAGCCCGGTTAGAGCAGCTCTGAGGGGCGGCGCCCACAAAGTAGGCCAGAGGAAACTCCAGAGAGAGGCTGGGAGGCCAACGGAGAGGCCGTCTTTGTTAACAGAATCAGACAGGAGCTGGAATTAGCACCCGCGTGAGAGCGCCGTGCGGACGTGGCGCCTTAGATTCCCTCCCAGGGTGCTCTCTCCTTCGGACCCACCCAGGTGGGAGATTCGGGACATCGGCGGTTCCTCGCTTTGCCCGTTGTTTGAGGAATCAGCTCGTGAGATGACACTGTGACGACTGACTGTGTCCCTGAGGTCCTCTGACAACTTAACCAGCCTTTACTGTGGATTTTTTTCCTGGGAGTTTACACACCATCAGAAATATTTGAGTGGAATGGCGTGTGCGAGGTGTCCAAGGAGAGTCTGTGCTTAGATGTGCGGGGGAGCCCCCCTGGGGAGGGGCAAACCCTTTGGAAGTCAGATGCTCCCCTTCCACCCACCGGGTCCTAAATCCCCATCCTGCACCCACACCGCCCCAGCCCCCAGGGCATGGTGCTCTCCCCGACCCAGGGGCGGGGAAGGCGTCACCCCCAAATTACCTCCTTCCACAGGGCTCAGGCCACATCGGCCGCTCTGTGTGTGCTCCCAGAGGGCCTTCGTGGGAGCCCCTTTCACATCCCGCGTGGTTCAGGGTTTGGGTTCTGGAGAAGGCCGCACTCAAATGAAAAGAGACTATAAAAGTATTAATTAGGGCAGTGTTTCCCAACCTTCTCTCATGATGAGAATCACCTGGTGGAGTTGTTAAAACACAGATTCCTGAATCCCAACTAAGAAGTGCTAAACTAGAATTTTTGAGAACATATAGGTAAAATTGCATACCTAACTTAGTGCTCTGTATATAACATCTGTCTTAGAGCACTAGTTAAGTATACAATTTTACCTATATGTTCCCAAAAATTCTAGTTTAGCACTTCTTAGTTGGGATTCAGGAATCTGTGTCTTAACAACTCCACCAGGTGATTCTCATCATGAGAGAAGGTTGGGAAACACTGGATTAGGGAATACCGGGGGCCAGGCTGGAGCCCACCTCTAGGGGGAGGACTACTCGCTGCTCCGGCCTTGCCACCCCTTTTATTAAGGTTATGGGATACACCCATATCCTTTAGGCAGGGAATTCCAATAATAGCCAATCAGCAAGAATTTAATAAGACTAACAGGTGGAGGCTGCTTCAGCTACCAATGTCTCAGCTAAACAGTGAGTGATTCGCTCCGACCATTCAGAGCAATTAAGGTTGGCCAGCCTTCGGATTCCCTGTTCACATTTCTCCGTGAGTGACAATGACTGTTTCCGGCGGGCCTTCCCTCTGCTTTGGGGTGCCCACAGCCCCCTTCCCCAACCTCGCTGGGGCCTCCCGCTCCCTCCCCTCGCAGCTGGGCCCACCGCCTAGAGAGAGAGCACAGGCCTCCGTGCCCTCCCCTGCAGAGCGGAGGGCAGGGCAGCACCTATTTCATGTGGGAGCGTCCCACAAAGCCCAGGGGTCATGCCATCCCCGTCCGCCATGACCGTCTCCATCCCTGGTCCTCCTCACGGGGAAGGCACACAACTGCGGGCTCGGGGAGGGAGGGAGGGAGGGAGGGCGCAGAGGAGGTCAGGGCGCTGGAGGAGGACACCAGGGCGGGGACACACAGCCGAGCCTCAGAGGGGACGCCAGCCTGGCGTTACGCTGGGAACTGGAGCGGCTTCCAGTCCCGCTAACAGTGCACATGGCTTCGGCAGTGCACACGCCGTTCCATGTGGATCCGAGTAATGCTGGCTCTTTGGCCCCACAGCCCTGAACGAGGAAGTCAACCACTTTGAGAAGCGAAAGGTGTTCATCTTAGTTTCCACGGTGATGACCTGGGCGCGGTCCAAGCCCCTGGACCCTGTAAGTAGTCTGTCTCCCATCGCTTCCCTTCTCCTCTGAGTGGGCTTCTCCCCTCCTCCGGGTCCTGGTCAGCTCCCAGGCTTACCTCCTAGTGCCTGCTCGCTCAGTCCCCTTCCCCCTCTGGCCAGATCCCGTCTCAGAGCTGCAGTGCACTGTTTGTCCAGCCAGTCACTGTGGCCAGGGGAATGCAGAGCTCCGATCGGTCACACTGGGATCACATGCCCACTTCCGGAGGGAAGATCGACCGTAAACTATTGTAGATGGGCTGGGGGTGGAGGAGAGGCGGGGCGATGGCACTGGTGTTAGCCCCTGCGTCCTGGCACCCCCATCCTCTCCCTGAGATTCTTTTTTTTAAAAATATATTTGATTGATTTTTTACAGAGAAGAAGGGAGAGAGATAGACAGTTAGAAACATCAATGAGAGAGAAGCATTGATCAGCTGCCTCCTGCACATCCATTACTGAGGATGTGCCCACAACCAAGGTACATGCCCTTGACCGGAATCAAACCTGGGACCTTTCAGTCCCCAGGCCAACACTCTATCCACTGAGCCAAATTCAGCTCTAGTTAGGGCTCATGATTATTTTATTATTTTTAAAAAATATATATTTTATTGATTTTTGTACAGAGAGGAAGGGAGAGAGATAGAGAGTTAGAAACATCAATGAGAAAGAGTCATCGATCAGCTGCCTCCTGCACACCTCCTACTGGGGATGTGCCCACAACCAAGGTACATGCCCTTGACCGGAATCAAACCCGGGACCTTTCAGTCTCCAGGCCGACGCTCTATCCATTGAGCAAAACCGGTTTTGGCAGGGCTCATGATTATTTTCAGTCCATGGTTATTACGGTGTCATTTACATTCCGTGACATCGGCCCTCTTTGTGGTGTGGGTCTAACGTGAGCCCATACAGTTGTGTAGCCACAGCAGTCAGCTACAGGACATTTTCCTCATCCCCTGAGATTCCCGGCCTCTTACCACACGGCCCTCAGGGCCCTGCAACTGGCACCTGGCACCACCTCCGCCAGCCCGTCTCCAAGGAACCACCTAAGTGGTCTTGTTCCTCACTCAAGCCGTGCGACAGTCCTGCCGAAGGCCCCAAGGCCCTCCGACGCCCTTAGGGTAAACCTCCCAGTCCATGCGGCCCACAGGCCCGATCACCTGCTGTCCCCACCTCATCCCCGGCCAGTTCCCAGCGTGGCTCCGACCCTTTGGGCCTTCTTCCCATTTTTCAAACCTGCCAACCACTGTGCTACCTCGGGGCCTGTTCCCTCCGGCCCTCTGATTGATGTCACGTGAGCCTCGTACGCAGCCACTGTGGACTGGTCCTTTAACGGAGACCGACTGGGTGTGAGTGCAAGGCTTCTCACCGAACACTACCTTTTATTTATTATTATTCTTTTACAATGGAGGGAGAATCCTTAACTAGAGGCCCGGTGCATGAAATTTATGCAGTGGGGGGAGGGGTGTCCCTCAGCAGGGCCTGTGCCCTCTTGCAATCTGGGATCCCTCGGGTGGGGTCCCTAGGCCTGGCCGGCAATCAGGCCCATCAGGGCTTTCCTCCCCCCCGGCTGCCGGCCACTGGCCCCACCCCTGCCGCTGCCACTGCTTGCCATCTGTATGGCACTGCTCTTCCCTCCCCCGCCACCGGTCACCTCCCTCTGTGGGCGACAGGTGTGGGGTATGATGGCTTGGCTGGCCTGGGCCTCCCTCTGTGGGGCAATCGTGGGGCGATGGCAGTCCCCTCCCCCCGACCAATCACATTGCACCCGCCTTGGCTGGCTGACACCAGCGCGTGTCATAGCGTCGTCCGGAAGGTGGCTCAGACGGTCGTTCTGCTGTTCGGTTGTTGGTCGATTTCCATATTATGCTTTTATTATTATAGATTCTTTATTGTTAAAGTATTATGTATTATGTAAATCTCCTTAATCCTCTCCCCACCCCCAATTTACCTCTCTCCGGCCGCCTACACACACACACACACACACACACACACACACACACACACCTGCAGTGAACACTACGTTTTAAAATCCTACTTTAGGGCTTCTAAATCTGACGAGTCTGGGGGAAATCACTCTGAAATAAATAACTTAGAAACAGAAAGAAATTCAGCCCTAGCCGGTTTGGCTGAGTGGATAGAGCGTCGGCCCTCAGACTGAAGGGTCGTGGATTTGGTTCCTGTCAAGGGCACAGACCTCGGTTGCAGGCTCAATCCCAGGCCTGGTCGGGGCGGAGACCACCAATCGTTTTGTCTCTCTCTCACCTTGATGTTTCTCTGTCTGTCTCTCCTGCTCTGGTCCACTCTCTAAAACCAGTGGAAAAATATCCTCACGTGAGGATTAACAAAAAAATAAGCAAACGAGAAGCAGTTTTTAGAATACTTTACTTGGGCTTAGAGGAACAGTCAGGCTACTGGGTCTGGGCTGAGTTTCCCTGTGACCCTGCCACATCGAGTTTGGCTGTTTCCTTTCACAGGAAGATACTGATATTCCATTCACTGAAGAGGATTACCGAAGAAGAAAGCACCATCCTAATTTTCTGGATCATATAAATGCTGAAAAAATGGTTCTCAAATTTGGAAAAAATGTAAGTCTAAAGTAGTAGAGCATTTTGGGTAAGAAAATTTCTGTGTTTTTTTTTTAAACATTTCAGGCCACATTTTAAAAAAATAAACACACACACACACACACACATGCTTTTATTGATTTCAGAGAGTGGAAGGGAGAGGGAGAGAGGGATAGAAAGATCAATGATGAGCCGAGACCGGTTTGGCTCAATGGATAGAGCGTCGGCTTGGGGACCAAAGGGTCCCGGGTTCGATTCCGGTCAAGGGCATGTACCTTGGTTGCGGGCATATCCCCAGTAGGGGGTGTGCAAGAGGCAGCTGATCAATGACTCTCTCTCATCGGTGTTTCTAACTATCTCTTCCCTTCCTCTCTGTACAAAATCAATAAAATATATTTAAAAAAAAAAAAAGAAAGAAAGAAACATCAATTATGAGAGACAATCATTGATCAGCTACCTTCTGCATGCCCCACACTGGGGATGGAGCCTGCAACCCAGGCCTGTGCCCTGACCAGTAGTTGAACTGTGACCTCCTGGTTCACAGGTCGATGCTCAACCTCTGAGCCAGGCCAGTTGGGCGAGGAAAGTGTTTTTTTATGAGGCAGCGTGCAATGGGCGTGGCCAGGACTGGCCCGCATGCCTTTTACATGTCATCTCTACTCCTTCAACATGTGTGTTCCGCCTCCTCCTTACACCCGCAGATTCCCGAGCTCCAGGCTCACCCCGAGGTGCACCGTCCTGACCCAGGCTCTGGTGCAGCCCACTAAGTTGGAAACTTGTATCGGTCCCCATGAAACGCATGCTCCTACCCACCAAGGAGTCTGTAGGTCAGCCCGGAAGCAGATAACTCAGAGCGGAGCGGGGAGGGGCGGGAAGCCTGTGTTTTGGACAGCTCTGGGAAGTGCATAGTAACCTCCGGTGACAAATACGGAGGCGGGCCTCCGGGGGAAAGGAGCTGCTCTAGGTCACGCAGGCAGGGCTGACTGAGCACCGTTCTGAGCACCGCCTGGCCTTGTCTGACCCGCTCCTCGCCCCAGCAGGCTTGTCGGCGTGCGTCATCCCCCCATTGCACAGATGTGGGCGCCGGTAGGCGGGTCAGGTGCCGGAGCTGTGATTCAATTCTCGATCCATCGGCCGGCAGGATGGGTTAGGTTTGGTTTCTGACCCCAGAGCTCCATCTTTCAAGAAAGTTGATCTCCACACATCCGGGCCCCAGTTACAGGACATATTCACAGCTGAGAAGTCTGTGTCAGCCCTGGCTGGTGTGGCTCAGGAGAGAGCGTTGGCCTATGAACTGGAGGTAACAGGTTCGGTTCCGGTCAAGGGCACATACCCAGGTTGTGGGCTTGATCCCTAGTTGTGGACTTATGGGAGACAGCCGATCCATGATACTCTCTCAGTCATGGATGTTTCTCTCTCTCTCTCCCTTTCCCTTCCTCTCTGAAATCAATTAAAATATGTATATTTTAAAAAGTCCATGTTGCCAAAACCGGTTTGGCTCAGTGGATAGAGTGTCAGCCTGCAGACTGAAAGGTCCCAGGTTTGATTCTAGTCAAGGGCATGTACCTTGGTTGCTGGCACATGCCCAGTAGGGGTGTGCAAGAGGCAGCTGATCAATGTTTCTCTCTCATCAATGTTTCTAACTCTCTATCCCTCTCTCTTCCTCTCTGTAAAAAATCAATAAAATCTATATTTTTAAAAAGAGTCCATGTCAACAGGAACAGGAGCTTTATTGCATTGATCATATATATATATATATATATATATATATATATATATATATGAAATTATTTTTTTTTACACCAAGCAAGCTACATGGCTACTTTTTAAAAATAATTTTATTTCTCTTCTAGTTTATCGAGCTAGAGGACAGGAGTATCCTGCTGTTAAAAATGTAATCTGACAGCTAAAATGGCAGGCTCTCCAGTGGTCACCAGGAACTGTGCTGTTTTACTGAGGGTACCTCATGCCATCCTCCTGTATCTCACATACAGTCCTCAAAATTCCGCGAGCTAAGTGCTCTTATCGGCATCCTCACTGAGCTTATGCGGGACTTAAACTAGAACCCCAAACCCCTAAAGATTCCTTCCACTGGGTTTTCCCCATTAGCTGAAGATCTGCCCAAGTGGTATATAATAGTAGCCATTAGGTGACACCTAGTGGTATTAGGGGGTATTACATCAGGAACTTTGTGCCCAAGTTCAAGATCTGTCCTATTATTATTATTATTATTATTATTATTATTATTAGTTATTTTTACTTTGGCAATACAAGCACTGTGGGCATAAAATATCTGAAGGAAGCCACATGGGATTAGAACTCATAGCCACTTTCCTACACATTAATGTATAACCATAGCCAAGTTATTAAACTTTGGGGATTAAAAAAAATAAAGGAGTGAGGTAAGACAGGCTAAATTTCTTCCAGTTCCAAATCCTATAACTGTAGTATTTTTCTAAACAATGGAGATTCCTGTCTAATAGAAAATCCATGATTTTTATTATTATTATTTATACGATTCACTAATTGAAGGGTCCTGGGTTTGATTCTGGTCAAGAGTATATACCTCGGTTGCAGGCTCCATCCCTTGCCCCAGTCCAGGTATGTGCAGGAGGCAGCAAGTGGATGTGTGTGTCTCTCGCATCGATGTTTCTTCCCTTCCATTCTCTCTAAAGATCAATGGGAAATATCCTCATGTGAGGATTAGCAACAACAAAAACAACAAATCTCTTTTTTTTTTTTTAACATATTTTATAGAGAGGAAGGGAGAGAGATAGAGAGCTAGAAACGTCAATGAGAGAGAAACATCGACCAGCTGCCTCTTGCACGCCCCCTACTGGGGATGTGCCCGCAGCCAAGGTACATGCCCCTGACTGGAATCGAAACCCTGGACCTTTCAGTCCCTAGGCTGATGCTCTATCTACTGAGCCAAACTGGTTTCAGCAATGTCCTGGCTCTTGATTGGCTCTGGGATCTGGATTAAGCAGGTAATTTAAATTTGAAAGACAAACCCTTGAGGAGTACAAGGCCTTCGGAATTCCTTCCAAAATCTTGGATTTGACATGCTTTTTTGTTTCCTCCCTCTGACATATGGTGGTTGGTTTTTTTTTAAATTGATTTTTAGAATAAGGGAGGGGAAGGAGGGGCAGGGGGAAGGGAGGGAGAGGGAGAGAGAGGAAAACCTCGATGTGATAAAGATCAATCAGTGGCCTTCCGAATGCACCCCAACCAGGGGGGATTGAACCCACATTCTGGGTATGTGCCCCGATGGGGAATCGAACAAGCAACCTTTTGGTGCATTGGACGACGCCCAACCAACGGGTCCACATCAGCCAGGGCCCATTGTCCCCTTTGGAGGACACAATTTCCATCTTACACTGCGCTTCCGTGGCCTCCAGGAGGCATGGCCCGGGGCTTCCTGCGGTGCTCATTGCTAACCACAGGAGCAATCCCTGGGATTGACAGCATCGCCTTCCCTCTGTGTTTTGCCTCCTAGATCAAAAAATTCGCGACTTACGTAATTGCTTCCGGACTTCAGTATGGACTGGAAGGAGGCATCTTACATTTCTTTTTCAAGGTATGACTTTCCGGTGGCTCTGAGGATTTTAAATATTCCTCAGGGAATATTTAAAGATACTTCTGATGATTTAAAGATACTTCTGATACTTGGAAGATACTTCTGATGGCTCCTGGGCGTGGCTACGCCAGGCTAGTAGCAGAGACCCCGGGGACGTGAGGGTGCCGACCAGAGCCACCTGCTTTTCTTTTTTTCTTTTTCTTTTTTAACTTCTTTATTGAGTAAGGTATCACATATTTGTCCTCCACCCCCCATTCCAACCCCCTCTCCCCTCCCCACTCATGTCCCCTCCCAGCCACCGGCTTTTCTTTCCCGTGTTGGCCCTGTAGCCACGCCCTCAGGACAGTAAAGAGCCAAGCGGACGCCTTCCGTTCGGAGGCAGGTGCTCAGCGGGCCTTTCTCTGCACGTGGGCCTCACGCCGGGGACTCTTAGAGACGGCTGATGGGATTGTAGGTGTTTTGAAAAGCATTTCAGCTCAGCAGTTGCACTTACTTCTCGTAAAGGGGATTTGATCAATCCCCTGGGAACTGATCGGCCAAACCTCTCCCTGAGGCTCCCTCTGAGGGCCAAGGCATCAGGCGGGCAGTCCCTCGGGGCCTCTGGCTGGGGCGTGGGTGAGCTGCCATCGCCACGTCGCACCACGTGCCGGGGGAAACGGAAAGATGAGACAGAGGCCGGAGAACCAGGACACAGGCTTTATTGGAGGAGAAGACCCTGGCCGGGCTGCCTTCCGGAGGAGAGATAGAGAGTGTGCAGGGGTGAAGGCGCCTTCTGAGGGGAGGAAAGGGATGGGGCTTAGGGGACTAGGCCCATGCTGATTGGTGGTTTTACAAAAGGCACATGACAAGGCACATGACTAGGCACTTAGGAATCGGGGGCTTAGGATATTTGGCAGGTGCTGATTGGTGGTTCAGTGAACAGTCCATATAAGGTGCCTGGTTAGGAGCTCAGGAATGTTCGGACTGCAGGTGGAGTTTATGTCATTCTCTGTCTATCAGTTGGGGGAAGGGAGGACTATCAGAAATAGATCTTAGACAGCATTCTGCTTGTCTTCCTTCCAGTTGGCTTGGTTGGGCGAGGTCCCTGCATTGCCCGTGTTTGGAGATGGAACCAATGTAATCCCGACAATTCACGTGCTTGATCTAGCCGGGTGAGTATTCGCCCCCGGGGGCTCCGCTGCCCCCGAACGCACGGACGGATGTGCCGGTGTGTGTGCCCGTTGGTGGAGCCTCACCGAGGGCTGAGACCCTGCCCCGGATCGCCGTGTTTGTTCCTCACACCAACGCGCCGCGGGAGGTTCTGTTATCATCGCCGTGCGCATCTGAGGACACGTGTCCGCCTTCTAAAGCCCCGGCTCCCCACCAGCTCAGGCCCACCCTTTCAGAGCCCGGGCGGCAGGGTGAGCCTCTCTGGAAAAGGAAGGACGTGGCCTGGGCATTCTGGGGGCCTCTCCTCCTGCTTCTGTGCCGGGCGAGAGGCCCCACCTGCCGGTTCCAAGCCAGGAGTCAGGTAGCAAACGCTAAAGCGGAGGTGGGTTGGTTTTGGCAACTGCAGGTAAAATGAACACATGGGGGGGGGGGGGGGGGCGGTGTGCATGTTGTGTTCTTTTAAAATATATTTTTAAATATATATTTTATTGACTTTTTTACAGAGGAAGGGAGAGGAATAGAGAGAAACATCGATGAGAGAGAAACATCCATCAGCTGCCTCCTGCACACCCCCTACTGGGGATGTGCCCGCAACCAAGGTACATGCCCTTGACTGGAATCGAACCTGGGACCCTTCAGTCCGCAGGCCAACGCTCTATCTACTGATCCAAACCAGTCAGGGCAATATATATATTTTTATTGATTTTAAAGGGGAAGGGGGAGAGAAAGAAACATCAATGATGACAGAGAATCCTTGATTGGCTGCCTCCTGCACGCCCCCCACTGGGAATCAAGCCCAAAACCAGGGCGTGTGCCCTAACCACACATGGAGCCATGACCTCCTGGTCCATAGGTCGATGCTCCACCACGGAGCCACACGGGCTGTGCTTAACATGGTTTTCACGCTTGTAGAGTTTCCCAACTCTATGCTCCAACAGGCCCGGAGGCCCTCCCCAGCTTTGCAGGCCCTGACTTAGACAAGGGCCATAGATGGCTCCCTTTGTTCGTGGTTCGTCAGATCTACATGTTGGGATCTGATTCTGCCACCCCTCTACTCACCTCCCCTCCCCCCCACCACTTCCCCTTGGAGGGCACAGCTACTGCTCTTCCCTGAGGTCTGGCTTCCAGATTGCCCTCTCACTCTCATCCACCGGCCACTAGTGAATTGGTCCCCGTCCCAAGTAAGCACCAATTAATGGATTATCTGTCTAGACTTAGTGGGACAAACGCAGGTGACCAGGGGTCAGCAGTAACGGCCTATCCCCTGGTGCTTCCATGTCTAGACAGCTGAGCCAAGCCGGAACACATGACCCACAGACAGAATGAGTGTGCGATCACACAGGGTGTAGTTACCCGCTCCCAGTGGGTCCCGGGCTCCTGGCCATGCACACCGCAGGACAGACCATGGAAACAGAGACAGGCAGGCGGCCGCAGAGTTCAGGCTCACACAGCAGAGCAGTCAGGGGCTGGTCTCCCAGAGCGACGTGGAGTCCTCCTCTCATCGGGCAGGAGACCTCAGCTGGAGCTCGCCCGGGTTATATGGACCGCCGTAAACAACTGTGTCCTTAGCCGAAACCGGTTTGGCTCAATGGATAGAGCGTCGGCTTGGGGCCTGAAGGGTCCCAAGTTTGATTCCGGTCAAGGTCATGTACCTTGGTTGCGGGCATATCCCAGTAGGGGGTGTGCAAGAGGCAGCTGATCGATGACTCTCTCATCGATGTTTCTGACTCTCTATCTCTCTCCCTTCCTCTCTGTACAAAATCAATAAAATATATTAAAAAACAAACAAGCAAAAAAAAAAAAAAAAAAAAGTGTCCTTATCGGTGTGGGCCAGACGGTGAACCTTATGCCGGGAGCAGGGCGTTTACACTTTAAGGGCTCAGAGCTTCATATCAAGATAGTGGGGTGTTCATTAATGTTGGAAGTCACAGAGTATTGGGGGTGTCCACACAGCAAACGTTTCCCACAATAATTAAAGGGGTTACATGATTATAACAGTCCCAACCCCAGATTTACTGGGGAAAAATGAAGCTTTAGGACCCCTCCCTGCACAGGTCTCCTCCAAAGCCCTGGTCTTTTTGATTGATTGATTAATTGATTGATTGATTAAGGTATTACGTATGTGACCTTATCGCCCCATGGCCCCCATCACCCCAAATAGCCCTAATCTTAAGCTGTGTTATTTTTCTAAAAGTTGCATCCCCTGAATCCTATAAGCTTCTACTCCCGACAGCTCCTCGCCCTCTGCAGCCAGCGTTCACCTGGCCCCGAGGGCGGAGTGCGCCCTCTGTCGGCAGAGGTTTCAGCTGGTTCCATTATCGTTTCTAACTGTGGGAAGGGATGTTCTACAATCATCAGCAGGAGCCCTGCCGGCCTGTTGACCGCATCTCTTGGCTTCTCTCCCCCGGGACGGCCCTCCCCGCCCTGGCACTCCGCAGCGTGATCCAGAACGTGATAGACCACGTGCCCAAGGTCCGGTACCTGGTCGCCGTGGACGACTCCGTGCAGACCCTGGAGGACCTGGTCAAGGTACGGCCCCGGGTCCCCCGCTCAATGGCACGTGATTTCCCACGTCTCCCAGGGTTCAGGGTTCAGGGTTCGGGATCTGGAGAAGAGGCCCCATGCAAATGGAAGAGACGAGACAAGAAACAGTAATTTGGAAATATTGGGGGGCCAGGTGGGAGCCCAGCTCAAGAGGAAGGACCCTGCCTGGGCTCAGGCCTCCCCGTCCTTTCATTCAGTTTGGGACGCACCTATAGCCCTGAGGCAGGCCATCTCCAGTAGCAGGCAGGCCTCTTATCAGTAAGGGTTTACATGACTGTCCGGTGGGGAAGTTGCTTCAGCTGCCAGTGTCTCAACCAAACAGTGGGTGACAGCCCTGACCTTTGCCAGAGCTCAAGGGCCAGCAGCCTTCCGGTTCCTGGTCCACTCCTCTCTGCTGGTGAAGGCGATGGGCGGCTTCCTGCCCTGGCATTTCCTCATCCATCTTAACCCTGAGTGTAGTCACCGAAGCAGGTGTGTTAACGAGGCCCGGGCCTCCTCGTGTGGAGCACCCCTAAAACCCAGCCCCCCGCCTGCCCCTGCAGGCCAGGTGCTGGGGAGACACAGCCAGTGGCCTTTCTCCAGGAGCTGCGTGCGGGCCGCAGGGAAGGCCGCTGTGGGCTGGACACACACAGCCACTCACGAGGACACGGACACACACCTGCCTCATCAGTGTGTTTTTAAAAAGTGTATTTTTTATTGATTTCAGAGAGGAAGTGAGGGGGGAGAGAGAGAGAGATAGAAACATCAATGATGAGAGAGAATCATGGATCAGCTGCCTCCTGCATGTCCCACACAGAGGATGGAGCACACAACCCCTGCCTGTGCCCTGACCGGGAATCAAACTGTGACCTCCTGGTTCAGCCACTGAGCCACGGAGCCTCAGTGTATTGAAGGCCACGTTCTCCGAACCTCCCAGCTGCTTCCAGGAGCTCTGGGTCCGTGAAGCCCCCTCCCTAGTCCCAGCCTTCCCAGCCAAAGCCACCGGGTGCCAGGGAGCCATGCGGGCCTGCTCACCCCGCCCCCCACCTTCACATCCAGCTCAGAGACCTTCCCCCGCACCCTCCCCGCCTCCTCCCTGCCTCCCGCACAGGCCAGCTGTCTCCCCAGCACCCCCTTCGCCGGCTGCAAACAGTGCACATCTGTGCACACAGGTCTGCCCGCCTTTCAGACGGGAGCTGCCTGAGGGCAGGAGCCGGGCCGCCCCGCTCTCTTCTCCAGCCCCACGCTGCGGGGACGGTGAAGCCCGGGAACGGTGCCTCTGTGCCGCCTCGGGGTGCCCTCCGTGCACTCCCCTCTGTTGTGCAGTATTTTTTATCGACATTCAGTTACGTTTGCCTTCCTCTGAGGACGTGTGTATCACCACCGGCGGGTAAACCACATGACATGTCCCTTCCCCCGCAGTGCATCAGCAGGAACACCGGCCCCGGGAAAACCCAGAAAGTGCTCAAAGAGAACGCTTTCCTCAACAAGGACCTGCCGGTCAGTGCCTGAGGCTCTCTTTCCCCTTCCTGGGCGGCGGTGGGGCCTGAGGGGTTTGGGGTCTGGCTGCCTGGCTGCCTGGCTGCCAGGCTCCTCCCTTTGGGCAGCCGATCCTCTGCTTAAAACAATGCTCTCCGATCCTCCCTCCCCTCCCCTCCCCTCCCCTCCCCTCCCCTCCCCTCCCCTCTCCTCTCCTCTCCTCTCCTCCCCTCTCTTCCCCTCCCCTCCCCTCCCCTCCCCTCCCCTCCCCTCCCCTCCCCTCCCTTCCCCTCCGTTCTCCTCTCCCCTCCCCTCCCCTCCCCTCCGTTCTCCTCTCCCCTCCCCTCCCCTCCCCTCCCCTCCCCTCCCCTCTCCTCTCCTCTCTTCCCCTCCCCTCCCCTCTCCTCCCCTCCCCTCCCCTCCCCTCCCCTCCCCTCTCCTCCCCTCCCCTCCCCTCCCCTCTCCTCCCCTCCCCTCCCCTCCCCTCCCCTCCCCTCCCCTCCCCTCTCCTCTCCTCTCCTCTCCTCCCCTCTCTTCCCCTCCCCTCCCCTCCCCTCCCCTCCCTTCCCCTCCGTTCTCCTCTCCCTTCCCCTCCGTTCTCCTCTCCCCTCCCCTCCCCTCCCCTCCCCTCCCCTCCCCTCCCCTCCCCTCTCCTCTCCTCTCCTCTCCTCTCCTCTCCTCTCCTCCCCTCTCTTCCCCTCCCCTCTCCTCCCCTCCCCTCCCCTCCCCTCCCCTCCCCTTTCCTCCCCTCCCCTCCCCTCCCCTCCCCTCCCCTCTCCTCTCCTCTCCTATCCTCTCGAGCCTGTATTCTGTCTTGATCTCTCTGAGGCCTGTGGCCGGAAAGTGTTCGCCAGGAACAGTGGTGTTGGCACTGGGTGGTCTCCTCTCTGCCCTCTCTCTAAACCTCACGAGAGGCGGCCATTCCGATCCCACCCCACGGGTAACAATGTGGCTTCGGCACGCAGTGTGCTCTTGGGATGCAGCTTAGGACGTAACCTTTTAGGAACAAACGGGTCAGAACTGCCTTGAGGATGTTTCTGGAAGCGCTGGATCACTGGGGGAGCAGAGGCGGGTGGGTGGCCTCGGCGCCCAAGGGGCCATTTCCCTCGGCTTTTGTTTTTGGGGATTTTTAAAAACGTATTTTTATTGACCTCAGAGAGGAAAGAGAGAGGGAGGGAGGGAGGGAGGGAGGGAGAGAGAGAGAGAGAGAGAGAGAGAGAGAGAAATAATGAGAGGGAATCATCAATCAGCTGCCTCCTGCGTGCCCCATCCTGGGGATGGAGCCGCCAGCCTGGGTGTGTGCCCTGACTGGGAATCCAGCCGTGACCTCCTGGTTCACAGGTGGAAGCTCCACCACTGAGCCACACCGGCCGGGCTGTCCTCGGGGGTTTTTGAACCATGGAATTGCACTGTTCGAAAGGAGATGCAGTTAAACATTCGTAAGGAGAAACCTGATGCTGGCCCTTCCAGTATCTTCCTATCGGGGCGGCTCCTGTAAGAACAGGCGGCTGCCGGTCAGGAGCACGCAGGCGGGCGCTCCTCCGTCCATTCCCAGCGCGGCGCGGCGGGGCCGGCTGTCCTGAGTGGTGGGGTACGTCATTTGCTCTAATGATAGTAGATGTGGGCCTGTCTGAGCCATCCACAGAAAGAGACAAACCGCCGAAACCAGTTCGGCTCAGTGGATAGAGCATCGGCCTGCGGACTGCAGGGTCCCAGGTTCGATTCCGGTCAAGGGCGTGTACCTTGGTTGTGGGCACATCCCCAGTGGTGGGTGTGCAGGAGGCAGCTGATCGATGTTTCTCTCTCATCGATGTTTCTAACTCTCTATCTCTCTCCCTTCCTCTCTGTAAAAAATCAATAAATTATATTAAAAAAAAAAAAAAAAAAAAAGGACATCTGAAGCAGCCAAAACCAGTTTGGCTCAGTGGATAGAGCATTGGCCTGCAGACTGAAAGGTCCCGGGTTCGATTCCAGTGAAGGGCATGTACCTTGGCTGCAGGCACATCCCCAGCGGGGGGTGTGCAGGAGGCAGCTGATCGATGATTCTCTCTCATTGATGTTTCTAACTCTCTATCCCTCTCTCTTCCTCTCTGTAAAAAAACAATAAAATCTATTTTTAAAAAAAGAAAGAAAAAGAAAGAGACAAACCTCTAACGCGCCTTTCTCTCCCAGCAAGACAGCATCGACCACCTGCTGGTCAACCTGCGCATGGAGGCGCTCTTCGTGAAGGAGAACTTCAACCTCCGCTGGGTGTCCCAGGCCGGCTTCGTGGAGAACATCGGCAGCGTGCTGCGGGAGTACAAGCAGAGCCGCGGGCTGCTGGTACCCGCCGTCCCGGCGCCCCCGCGTCCCCTCCCCGCGTCCCCTCCCCGCGTCCCCGCGTCCCCGGCGGCCAGGCCCAAGCTTCTCACGTCCGCTTCTTCTCCAAGGCTGACCCCCTGGACCAGGTCTTAGCACCTACATGTGCATTATCTCAGTCCAGTAACCATTTCACAGTTGACATAGGTGACTGTTATGCTTGTCACACATGGAACATGATAGTGATTTCGAGACTGACTGTCACAGGGCGGTCTACGTAAGGAAAAGAAAATTACTGTCAGGCCTGCTTCAGTCCCAGATGTATATATGGGAGGGGGGAGGAGGGGGAGGAGGAAGAAGTCTGATTCTCACTTCCATCCTATTGGCCAGGAGATTGGCTGGTCATTTTCATCAGCACAACTGTTGAAGGAAGATATTCTTTTAAAAATATATATATATATTTTATTGATTTTTTACAGAGAGGAAAGGGAGAGGGAGAAAGAGTTAGAAACTTCGATGAGAAAGAAATATCAGCTGCCTCTTGCACACCCCCTCCTGGGGATGTGCCCACAACCAAGGTACATGCCCTTGACCGGAATTGAACCTGGGACCCTTCAGTCTGAAGGCCAACGCTCTATCCACTGAGCCAAACCGGTTTCGGCAAGGAAGATATTCTTATCTCCATAGAATAGAGGTGAAAACCAGGGCTCCGAGAGACTTCTTCAAGGTCACATGGCTAGTTAGGGATTCATCCGAGCTGGGCCGTGAGCTCAGCTGGAACGGCCTACGGACCATCCGCCCTCTCTGAAGCAGCACTTGTCCAGATCTTTACGTTTATTCCACGGCAGCACATGAAAAAAATGTGTGTGGTTTTTTTTTAATCCTCATCTGAGGATATTTTCCCATTGTTTTTTAGAGAGAGTTGAAGGGAGGGGGAGAAACAAAGACAGAGAAACATCGATGTGAGAGAGACACATTGATTGGTTGCCTCCTGCCCTCCCCCTCGCCCCCCTACCCTCTCCCCCTTCCTGGGGATGGAGCCCACAGCCCAGGCATGTGCCCTGACTGGGAATCGAACCGTGACCCCCTGGTTCATAGGTCGAGGATCAAGCACTGAGCGGGCGGGCTTAAAGCCAGAGCAAATTGTGTGTGTGAAAAAGGAACGTATCATTAAAGACCAAGTTCAGGCCAGACACAGTTCTCACGAGGCAATGAAGTGGGCACTGTGTCCCCGAGAGCAGAAACTCGCCGGTGTCTCTGTTGTCTCCGCGGCAGAAGCTGTGAATCCATGGCGGGTTACGCGTGCGCTTTCTCTCTCAGCATCTGGGCCTCTTCCTGCACCTGTACCGGGAGCATTGCCCTCCCCCACCCCCCATGCCTGGTCATGGTCACTGCACACGTGGAGAAAAGGACTGGAGGGCTAGCCTCCCAGGGTCCAAGTCTCTGAAGCCCCCCTGGCTCTGAAGCCCCCCTGGTGGGGCCCTGGAGCTGCTGGCCGCGCCCAGCTGGGTAGTGACCCTCACTTCCTCTCCAAGCCCATCAAGGTGTGCATCCTCGGCCCCCCCGGCGTGGGCAAGTCCAGCATCTCGGAAGTGCTGGCCAGGTACTACAAGATCCACCACATCAAGCTCAAGGACGTCATCTCCGAAGCCATCGCGAAGCTGGTACTGCTTTATTGATTGATTGATTGATTGATTGATTGATTAAGGTATCACATATTTGTCCTCAACCCCCCATTCCAATCCCCCACCCTTTCCCACTTATGCCCCCACCCCCCTATTGTCCTTGACCACTGGTTAGGCTCCTATGTGTGCACACAAGTCCTTTGGTGGATCTCTCCCTTTTATCCCCACCCTCCCTCTGAGGTCCAACAGTCTGACCCATGGCTCCTTGTCTCTGGGTCTGTTCTTGTTCACCAGTCTATGTTGTTCTGGTACCGCTTTTCACGGCCTTCCAGGGGATTGCCCTGTTCTAGAAAGTGCTGTCCTTAGCTGTGAGCTAACGGAGCCCCCGGAGGTGCATGTCGCCCTGCACAGGGGGCTGTTGCCCTCGCGGGCGGCTGTCGCTGGCCCCGCTGTGAACACTCCGAGGCCCGTGGGCTCTGCTCCCGGAGACGGAAGCCGCTCCCAGGGGTGGCCTGGGGGCTTAGTCTGTCGCCAGCTGCTGCACAAAGTACATCTTCCATTCTCCCTGTTGAGAGGGAACTTTATTTACTTACTTACTTACTTATAACATGATTTGGGTGTCATCGGTCAACCGGTTAGAGCAAGGTGTGGGTTTCTATGTTACAAACCTGGACGGTTTGGCTCAGTGAATAGAGCGTAGTCCTGCAGACTGAAGGGTCCCAGGTTCGATTCCGGTCAAGGGCATGTACCTTGGTTGCGGTCACATCCCTAGTAGGGGGTTTGCAGGAGGCAGCTGATTGATGATTCTCTCTCATGGATGTTTCTAACTCTCTATCCCTCTCCTTCCTCTCTGGAAAAAAAAAAAAATCAATAAAAAAACAACAGCAAGAGCTGTGCCCTGTGCCCACCCCCAAACTCACATCTTCACCCGTTACCTTATGTTAGGACCCTCCTCCCCCACCCCTTCCCTCGGGCGACCACCGCACTGCTGTCTGTGTTCTCAGTTTCCGCTTTGTGTCCCGCAGGCGCGAAGCCCTAGGGTTCCCAGCCGTTTCTGACTTGTCTCTCTCCGCACTCCGCTCTCGGGTCCGTCCGTGACGCCGCCAGGGGCCTGCTCCACTCTTTCCCACGCTGAGTCCTTTCCACTGCGGGCGGGCACGCAGGGCCTCTCCTTCACCCAGGCCTCCTGCGCAGGGCACGTGGGCTGTGACACCTTCTTCAATTTTTTATTTTCTTTATTTTTTAAAAATATTTTATTGATTTTTTACAGCGAAGAAGGAAGAGGGAGAGAGAGAAACATTAATGAGAGAGAAACATTAAAGAGAGAGAAACATTAATGAGAGAGAAACATCGATCAGCTGCCTCTTGCACACCCCCTACCGGGGATGTGCCCGCAACCAAGGCACATGCCCTTGACCGGAATCGAACCCGGGACCCTTGAGTCCACAGGCCGACGCTCTACCACTGAGCCACACCGGTTAGGGCTGTTTTCTTTTATTCTTGGTGTATGTTGCTCAGGGCATTATCAGCTTACTCACGGAACGCGTTTTTAAGGAAGGCTTTCCTTCCTCGAGCAGCTGTAGGTTCGTAGCAAACCGGAGAGGGATTTCAGAGATTTCCCCTGTGCCCTCCTCCAGCACCCTGCCCCCCGTGGCAGGTGAGTAGTGAGTAGCAAACCAGGGCAGGGCACCGGCCAACGGAGGACCCTGTGGTGTGCAGGAGGCCATCGTGGCCCCCAAGTTCGGAATGGAAGGAGGGGAAGAAGACGAGGAGGAAGAGGAGGAGGAGGAGGAGAACGTGGATGACGCACAGGAGCTGCTGGACGGCATCAAGGAGAGCATGGAGCAGAACGCAGGTAGCCGCCCGCACGGGCCTGGGCCGAGGACGGGGGGGGGGGGGGGGGGGGGGCGGGGGCTTCGGTGTTCGCCTTTCCTCCAAGTGAACAGCACAGCGTTTTTATGTTTTAATTTATTTGTTTTTCTAATTTGGTCTGGGAGTCCTTCCAATTCCCCTTCTTTGTTATAGAAGACTATAGAAGACTATGTGTTTGTTATTATAAGTTAAGTATAGAAATCATAAGAACCACAAAGAAATTTCATTTATAATCTCCCCTCCCAGGGGGGAAAAAGTCACCAAGGATATTCTGGTGATTGATCGTGAGACGGGAAGGGCCCTGGCTGTGTGGCTCAGTGGTTGGGTGTGGTCCTGTGCACAGAAAGCCTTCCCCATCAGGGCACATGCCCAGCTGGCAGGCTCTATCCCCAGCTGGGGGCATGAAGAAGGCAGCTGATCAATGTGCTACCCTCACACCGATGTTTCTCTTTCTCCCTCTCCCTTCCTCTCTTGCTAAAAAGCAATAAAAATATTTTTAAAAAATAAGATGGGAAAGAACTATCTATGTTTTAAAAAATGAAATGTATAGTCATAAATCTTTTATAAGCACTGAAAATCATGAATTAAAGGGCAAAAAACAAACCAGGAAAAAAAATACTTGCCACTAATACGACAGAGTTAATGATTTTTAAAAAATATATTTGTATTGTTTTTCAGAGAGGCAGGGAGAGGGAGAGAGAGATAGAAACATCAATGATGAGATAGAAACATCACTGATTCTCTTACACTCCCATCAATGTTTCTTACACGCCCTCTACTGGGGATTGAGCCCACAACCCGGGCACGTGCCCTTGACTGGAATATAATCTTTAATATTTAAAATACTCAGGCAGCCCAGCCAGCATGGCCCAGTGGTGGAGCATTGATCTATGAACCAGGAGGTCATAGTTGATTCCTGGTCAGGGCACGTGCCTGGGTTGCGGGCTCGGTCCCCACAGTGTGGGTTGTGCAGGAGGCAGCCCATCAATGGTTCTCTCTCATCATTGATGTTTCTATCTCTCCCACACTCCCTTCCTCTCAAAAATCAAGAAAAATGTATTTAAAAAAAATAAAAACATAAAATAAAATACTCAGGCAGACTAGTAAGAAAATCATTAAATCCTTATTAGAAGAAAACTGATGAACAAGGTGGACCCATAGTTAATGCAGGAAGGAATACAAATCAGTGGGAAAATATTCCTACTCATGATTGGACATAGGAAACTCCCAGACCTGTGGAGCATTTTTGTGAGTCTGAGCCGAACTCTCATGAGCCCGTATGCCGAGGAACAAGACCTCACGTGCTCCGGAGACCGCAGCGGGCAGCGGTTCTCCGTCTGAGATGAAGGAGAGGGTCGGGGAGGTTCTGTGGAGGAGGGAGGAAGCGAGGCAGGGACTGGGTTACAGGAGAGCTGACAAGGTTACTTGCTCTCTCCAGAGTTACTCCCCTCCCAAGGGTGTCACTTCAGGCACTTCCAGCTGCACAAGAACAATGGTGGGCCCTGAACAGTGTGGCTCAGTGGATAGAGCGTTGGCCTGTTGACTGAAGGGTCCCAGGTTCAATTCCGGTCAAGGGCAGGTACCTGGGTTGTGGGCACATCCCCTGTGGGGGTGGGGGGAGAGGTGCAGGAGGCAGCTGATGGATGTTTCTAACTCTCTATCCCTCTCCCTTCCTCTCTGTAGAAATTCAGTAAAATATATTTTTTTTTTAAAAAAAAAGAAGAAAGAAAAAGAAAACCATTTTGCCCTGGCTGGTTCAGCTCCGTGGTTGGGGAGTCATCAGCCCACAGACTGCAGGGTCTTGGGTTCAATTCCCGGCCAAGGGCACGTCCCTCCATCGCAGGTTCATCCTGGCCCCTACTGGGACCCATGCAGGAGGCTTACAATCGATGTGTCTCTCTCAGGTGGATGGTGTCTCTCTCTCTTCCCTTCCCCTCTCTCCCTTCCCCTCTTCCTAAAAAAATAAGTGAGAAAGATATCCTCAGGTGAGGGTTAAAAAAACACACAACAGCACCATTTCATTTTTATACCTAGACCAGTGGTCGGCAAACTCATTAGTCAACCGAGCCAAATATCAACAGTACAACGAATGAAATTTCTTTGGAGAGCCACATTTTTTAAACTTAAACTCTTCTAATGACACTTCTTCAAAATAGAGTCAACCAGGCCGTGGTATTTTGTGGAAGAGCCACACTCAAGGGGCCAAAGAGCAGCATGTGGCTCTCGAGCCGCGGTTTGCTGACCACGGACCTAGACAGTTGGGTTCTCCCATCAAACTGGTCGTGTTAGGGTCATCTGCAGGGCAGGCCAGTCGTGTGGGCTCGTACCGTGGGGAGTCTCTCCCTGGCAGTCTCAGCAAGCACATGTGGTTACTTTTCTGTTCA
Source organism: Pipistrellus hanaki (assembly GCF_964339955.1). NCBI lineage: Eukaryota > Metazoa > Chordata > Mammalia > Chiroptera > Vespertilionidae > Pipistrellus > Pipistrellus hanaki. Next base: position 3,784,896 of record NC_140503.1, read on the forward strand.
CTTCTCCCCTCTTGCCGGGACTGTTTCTGACCCTCCAGGGCGGAGTGAGGGAAGGACATGTGAAAACTGGCCCGGGTGACAGGTCGCTGGGCTCTTGCTGCTCCTTCCTGGTGGTGTGCTTCCGTGGGCCACAGAGGGCGTCCCCTGCCTTACCCTGAGGCCCTGCCCCTGGTGCCCTCCACCCTCATGTCCTCCAGGCGGCATCTTCCTGCTCCTCATCTTCAGTGACGCTGTCCCTCCACGCCCTTCCGCCTCCCCCCACTACTGCCCCCTACCCCCCGCCACTCCCCTAGGCCACGCCAATCTGGCTTTCAGAGTGGAGAAAACGGTGCTATTAGCATACACTGAGTGTCCACCTAAGCCAGCTGATATCTTAGTCTTGGTTTCCGCTCTGGTGTGGACTGGGCTGGGGGAGGGGGAAGGAATTTAGAGAAATTTCTCCGAGGGAAAGGAAGGTGTGCAGAAGTCACAAATCCTCTGAGATGCTACACAGCGTCTGCCTCCCCCAGACATGCTGGGAGTCCCTCTCCCAGTTTAGAGTCTGGTGGCAGCCTGGACATTCTGAGGAGAGGAAGACACCCCAGAGGAGGTACCCCGTGGTGGGGACCCCGTGGAAGGAAGTCGGACTGGGCTGTGTTATAGGAGGAGCATTTGAGATCTTGCTTACTGACATGGCATCCGTTTGGCTCAGATAAACTCATAACATTTTTCTAAAAAATGTAAAAAGTGAAGGGTGGGAGGCCTGGATGTTTAGGAATCCACGGGTGTACGTGGCCATGTGTGCACACACTCAAAGCCCGAGGTGTAAGGACAGAAAGAGAACGCCAGGACTGGTGACCGATGCTGCCCCCAGGAGAGAGGCCAGAGCCACCGGTGTTCAAGCTGGGGTTCGAGCTCACCGACCAGACCAGGCCTGCGCAGTGTTCGCAGCCTGGGGCTTAGGTCACAGGCCGCCGCAGGGGCCTGCAGGCCGGTCCGGGACTTCCTGTGACACACGGTGTGACGCACCAGCCGGGCCCTCTCCCTGCCCAGGAGGTGACCGCGTGAAGAATGACAGCAGAGACAGCGCCAAGTTCAGAACGGCCCCTGCATTGCCCGAGCTCAAGAAGGGCCTGGCCTTGGCCTTGGCCTTGGCCTGAGACTGTTCCTCCCGGATGCCAGAGGCCAGTCTGGCTCAGCAGCCTCCGTCTGGAGGGGCCCTGGGAGAGGCCAGAGGGCGTGTTCCCTTCCCTTCCCCCCTCTCCCCGGCCACCCACCCACGTCCTGCAAGATTGAGATTTCCTCAGTCCCCTCTAGTTCGTCCAACAATCCTTCCTCGTCGTATTTATCGGAAACTAGAACGTGGCCTTGATTCTGTTCAAACAAAACAAGTCCTTGGAGCGCACCGCACAGGCCCACACAGAAATTTTGCAGCCTGGGGACACACAGGTGAGCATGTGTGTCCCTAACATGATCCCATTTGTGACTATATGATTCTAATGATTCTAGCAAGACAGATGGTGCAACCCGGCCGTGAGGCACCCCAGGACCTGTTCACACATAATTCCACCCCCGTCCGCCCCGACAGTGCAGCCAGGTCAGGGACATGCTCAAATCTCCGGCGGGCCAGTTAGACTGCTTTTGCTCACGTTATATATTTCAAGTGTTGGGGGGTAAGAAGATATTTGTATTGATTTCAGAGAGGAAGGGAGAAGGAGAGAGTTAGAAATGAGAGAGAATCACGGATGGGCTGCCTCCTGCACGCCCCCTGTCGGGGATCGAGCCCACAACCCAGGCATGTGCCCTGACAGGGAATCAAACCGTGACCTCCTGGTTCACAGGTTTGAATCTCAACCACAGGTCTAATCTCAATTCACAGGTCAAAGCTCAGCCACTGAACCACGCCGGCTTAAAAGATAAGGGTGCTTGCCGAAACCAGTTTAGCTCAGTGGATAGAGCATCGGCCTGCGGACTGAAAGGTCCCAGGTTCAATTCCTGTCAAGGGCATGTACCTGGGTTGCGGGCACATCCCCAGTGGGGAGTGTGCAAGAGGCAGCTGGTCGATGTTTCTCTCTCATCGCTGTTTCTAACTCTCTATCCCTCTGTCTTCCTCTCTGTCAAAAAAAAAAAAAAAAAAATCAATAAAATATATATTTAAAAAAAAGAGAGAGAGAGAGAAGGGTGCCAACAAAACCGTGGTTTGGCTCAGTGGATAAAGCATCAGCCTGTGGACTGAAAGGTCCCAGGTTCGATTCTGGTCAAGGGTTCTGGTCAAGGGCATGCACCTTGAGTGCGGGCACATCCCCAGTAGGGGGTGTTCAGAGAGAGAGAGAGAGAGAGAGAGAGAGAGAGAGAGAGAGAGAGAGAGAGAGAGAAGGGTGCCTTTGAGGCTCTGCTCAACCTTGGTTTTTATTCAGATGCAGCAGCTGTTTATTGGGCATCGAGTAGCGATAAGTCACGTGCTAATAACACACATGAGTACGATGTCAACTCATGCAACAGACGCATGTACCAGTGTATGAGGCTGCTGAGGCACGCTGTCCGAAGAGAGCTGAGCAAACCCTCCTGGTCCATGGGAGCGCCCTGGATTTCCCCGCTCCCGTCATGTCCTTCCACCCCCAGGGGCTGTGGCGCAGGAACATTCTGGAAACGCCGGCATCCGCATTTGCCTCTGTTCTTTCTCGGCAGCAGGCCCAGCGGGTGCTCCTGCTGTATTGCGCGTTGCAATTCACGTGCCGTGTCCGAAACCCAAAAGCACCCGTTTTCCACTCGAATGGAAAAAGCAGGGGCTGCACGAGCATTTCTCGGGGACGGAGCGTGTGACCCTGAGGCAGAAGGGACCCCACGGTCATGGGTGTGTGTTTTTTTCTTTCCTTTTCTTTCTCTTAGGCCAGCTGGAAGATCAATACGTGATCCGGTTTGTAAAAGAAAAGCTGAGATCCATGCCTTGCAGGAACCAAGGCTACATCCTGGATGGATTCCCAAAGACCTACGACCAAGCCAAAGACCTGTTCAGCAGTGAGTCTGCGCTCTCCGTCCGCTTCCAATGTCCACACTGAGGTCAGACAGGGTGCGAGCCTGCTGCTCAGAGTAATCGCGCTCAGTGAAAATGAGTGACTGCTAGTTACGTTTTGAACAATAAAGATTTTTAAGAGAAAAAAAAGATAGGTTTTTTTTTTTTTTTTTTTTTTTGTTGAGCTACCCATAGTAATAATAGGGAGCAAACACGACGATGTGTTTTTAAAATCTTTATTGTTGAAAGTATTACAGAGGTCCCCTTTTTCCCCATTGACCCCTTCTAGCCCCCTCCCCCGCCCCCTGCCCCAGGTCTTCACCACCCTATTGCTGCGCCCCTGGGGTATGCATACATGCACACAAGTTCTGTCCTTGGTCTCGTCCCCCCCCCCCCCCCCTTCCCGTAAGTATGACCACGATGTGTATTTTGTTTTATTAGAAGACGAGGAAGAGGAGGAGGAGGAAATCAGAGGCAAAATGCTTCCCTTTGATAAACTAACCATACCCGGTAAGTTTAAAATGTTTCTCCAGCCGAAACAGTTTTGGCTCAGTGGATGGAGAGTCAGCCAGCGGACTGAAGGGTCCTGGGTTCAAGGGCATGTACCTGGGTTGTGGGCACATCCCCAGTGGGAAGTGTGCAGGAGGCAGCTGGTCGATGATTCTCTCTCATTGATGTTTCTAACTCTCTATCCTTCTCCCTTCCTCTCTGTAAAAAATCAATAAAATATATTTTAAAAAAACAACAACACAAAAAACATTTCTCCAGGGTCACAGGTAAAGGAATGCCATCGGACATCTCTTTTGAGCCAGAACAACCTTTTTGATGTAAATAAAGTAGGGTTTTCTTCTTCCAGAGAAGCAGTCAAACGATACACTGAAATTCAAATTTCCAAACGGAAGACTGCATTGGGGTGACTGTGAGGGATAGTCCTTTTCTCCGAGAATGCTGATGCCCAGGCTCCCGAGTCTCTTGGTGAGCCCCCAGGGACTGGGTCACGGCTGCTGCCACCTGTTTCCAGGGCCAGCGATGCCCTCACCTGCCCCAGGAGACAGGCAGACCCAGCTCTGAGCAGGACAGGCACAACGCCTTCCGGTTCCCAGCGAACTGGGCTGCAAGTCTGTCCTAGCAGAGGCTTGCCCAGGGATTTTGCAGTGTGCTTTTGAAGGAGAGCCATACACAGTGCATCCCAAGGAAAAGGAGCTGCTGAGAAGCTAGCAGCCATTTCTCCTGACCTTGACACGAACTTGAAAAGGTGTTATTTTTCTCTCTCTCTTTAGAAAAAAAAAAAAAAATCAGTTTGGCCCAGCCTGTGTGGCTCAGTGGTTGAATGTTGACCTGTGAACCAGGGGGTCATGCTTTGGTTCCCAGTCAGGGTGCATGCCCCAGTGGGAGGTGTGCAGAGGGCAGCTGGTCGGCGATTCTCTCTTATTAGTGATGTTTCTATCTCTCTCTCCCTACCCCTTTCTCTCTGAAATCACTAAAAAACATTTTTAAAATAAAATAAAATAAAAACTCAGTTTGTATAAATTGTACTCATAGGAGACATTGTTGGCCAGGTAGTAAAGACAAGCTATTTTCAACAACTTGGTACAAGGGTCACGTCTTAGACAGTGAGAATCCCCCCACCCTTCTTTAGTTCTACATGATAAAAGCATAGTATGCAAACTGTCCTCTCGGTGGGAGTTCGTCCAAGAGTTCGACCGGGAGGTGGGGCTGGCCAGAGGAAGGGAGGGAGGCCCCGGATGGGAGCTGGCAGCCACTGGGGATAAAATAATAGAATTGGCACAGACTAGATTAACAGGAGAAGAACCAACCAGTTACACGGGCATGGGGCTGGGTGAGGGGAGGGGAATTCACAATAAGATGTTCAGACCATAAAATGGGAGTCAAAGAAATGATCTAATACTTTTTAGACAAAAAAGAAATGGATGAGAAATTGGCAGAAGAAAGAAAGTGCTCATTAAAAAATTCCTCTTTGTCGGGAATCTAAACAAAGCTTGGGTTTGAGTGGTGAACTGGCTCTCACAGGTGGGAGTTCCCATTTATATTAATTTGGTAAATCAGCCATTAAAGCATGTCACTCATGGTCACCGGTTTCTCTGGGGCTTGATGGGGAAGCTGATGATGGTACCACAGGGTTATTAGAGATTTGCTATTTACAATTTCTACTGCTTTCCTTTTATTTTACTTATTTATTTTTGTTGTTCTTCTTCACCCAAGGATATTTTTTCCTTTTTTTTTTTTTTTTTTTTTTTTTTTTTGAGAGGGTGGAAAGGAGAGTGAGAGACAGAGAGAGAAACATTGATGTGAGAGAGACACATCGAATGGTTGCCTCTCACACACCCCTACCCTGACCAGGGCTTGGGATTGGGCCTATAACCGAGGTACCTGCCCTGGACCGGATTCAACCCGTGACCCTTCAGTCCGAGGGTTGAAGTTCTATCCACTGAGCCAAACCAGCCAGGGTTCAGTTGCTTTTATTAAAGGAAGGAAGGGAGGGAATGAGGATGGAAGAAAGGAGGGAAAGGAGAAGAGAGGAGAGGAGAGGAGAGGAGAGGAGAGGAGAGGAGAGGAGAGGAGAGGAGAGGAGAGGAGAGGAGAGGAGGAAAAGAAAAATAATAGATCCTTGAATTACCGACTGGTTGGACCTCACAGGGTAGTGTCTGAAAATGTCCCTGGTTTGCATGTATTCAACCTCCACCAGAGGCAGCAAGAAGCCAATTTGCCAAGCCATTTGCACAAAGGGGAGGTCTGAGCTGCCAGCCAGGCGTTTTCCTGTCCTCCCCGTTCACCCGCCCCCCGCTGGTTGGGTAACCTGGGCGGCGCTGGTTCACGGGGCGCCTCTCCCCGCAGAGTTCGTCTGCTCGCTGGACGCCTCGGACGAGTTCCTGAAGCTGCGGGTGATGAACCTGCCGGAGAGCGTGGTGGCGGGCACGCACTACAGCCAGGACCAGTTCCTGCGCTCGCTCAGCAACTTCCGCGACCTCAACACCGAGGACGAGACCGTCTTCAACTACTTCGATGAGCTGGAGATCCACCCCATTCACATCGGTACGTACGCCGGGGGCCCCTGGAGGGGAGTGTGGGGCGCCTCCCCGGGTGTCGGGCCCCCCAGACCCCGCTCCTGGGGAGGCCTGCGTGAGGACGTGGCGGTGGAGTGTAGTCATGTGAGAACACAGGGATAGGTTAGGACAGTGGAATACCACACTGTTATTTATTTGTTTGTTTGTTTTATTGATTTTTAGAGAGAGAGGAAGGGAGAGGGATAGAGTTAGAAACATCGATGAGAGAGAAACATCCATCAGCTGCCCCTTGTACACACCCTACTGGGGATGTGCCCGCAACCAAGGTACATGCCCTTGACCGGAATCGAACCTGGGACCCTTGAGTCCGCAGGCAGATGCTCTATCCATTGAGCCAAACCGGTTAGAGCTATTTTTATTTATTTATAATATTTATTTTTTTACTTTTAGAGGGAGAGGAAGATCAAGGGAGAGAATGAGAGAAACATTGATGAGAGAGAAGCATCATTGATTGGCTGCCTCTTGCACACCCCCTACTGGGGATCAAGCCCAAAACCCGGGCTTTTGTCCTGACCGGAGTTAACGGTGCCGCTGCTCACAGTGACCTCCTGGTTCATGGGCCAGCGCTCAGCCTCTGGGCCACACGGGCCAGGCTGGAACACCAACATTTCAAAGGGCATTTCACAGACACGTGCTGGCTGCCGGCTGCTGGGGCTGGCGTGTCATCACAGGAATGCTGTGGGCACCGGCCACACAGCCCGACCGGCCAGCAGGGCCCCGGGGCTGCTCAGCAAAGCAAACAGCTCTTCCCTGCGTCCCTGTGTTTCCTCTAAACACAACTCGGAGCTCAGCTCCCTGCAAACACCCAGGAACATGCTCTTATCAACCTTGCCCTCACCCTCACACTCACCCTCACCCTCACCCTCACCCTCACCCTCACCCACACCCTCACCCTCACCCTCACCCTCACTCACACCCTCACCCACACCCTCACCCTCACCCACACCCTCACCCTCACCCACACCCTCACCCTCACACACACCCTCACCCCTCACCCTCACCCACACCCTCACCCTCACCCTCACCTTCACCCTCACCCTCATCCTCACCCACACCCTCACCCTCACCCTCACCCTCACCCACAGCCTCACCCTCACCCTCACGGTGCGGGCTCCACACCTCAGCTGGCACCGCTGTTTCCTCTCCCCTTGGCTGGGGGAACCCCTAAACCTCTTTCTGGTTTTCTGGTCACTGACACTTCTTCCTCCTCTGGGGAGAAAGCCCGAGCTGGGTGGGACCTTAGTGGCCAGGCCGACTCCTTGGGCCTCCCGAGGTCTCTCCCTTCACCCCCAAGAGCCAGACGGGGCAGCATTCGGACCCTGGAGTATCCGGAGGCTTAGGGGTAGTGTGGGCAGGAGAGCCAATGCCAGCTCTGAACCCGCTTCAGTTTACTCATCTGTGAAACGGGACAGTAATCTCCGGCTTGCAGAGCTGTTCCAAGCAGCAGCCGTAAGGGGCAGGAAGTGTCTGGCTCACTGCAGGAGTGCTAACGCGGGGACTTTGTTTTCACTCCCAACACTCAGCCACCCAACGGCCGCTGAGGAGTTAACGGTGCCGCTGCTCACAGATCCGCACCCCTCCGCTGGGCACCCTCTGCTGCGCACCCTCCGCAGTGCCTGGGCCTCGCCCTCACCTCCCTGTGTCTGTGCACACTGGACACATGGCACATGTTTTATACGTAAGGACCTGGCACTACTCATTGGGAAAGGCCTCTGCCCGACTTAACTAGAGAGCGAGGAGAGAATGGCAGGCACACTTCACAAAAACAGCCACTGTCGTCTTCTCCACAAACCCCAGAAATTACTTATGGAGAGGTCAGGAGAACCCCAGGGAGAAACGTCGAGAAAGACAGAGTGATGGCGGGGGAGGGAGGAGCGGCCATCGCGTTCCTGTCTCATCCTGTGCCTGACACGCTGTCCCCATCTCCACGCCACAGCCAGGAGACGGGACAGCTACGGAGAGAGCGCGGCCAGGAGGGGCGCAGGGGGGTGGCCAGGTCCTGGCAGCAGCCTGGCCTCGGAGGGTCTGGCAGGGCCTGGAAAGATGCCGGCACCGCATCCTGGCTCTGCGTCCGCATCCCCTCCTCTCACGCCCCTTTCCTCTCGCTCTTGCTCTTCGGACTAGCGTCTCTCTCCTCTGTGGCTCCCGGGGCCACACCCAGCGTTTCCGGGCCACAAAGGAGCCAAGCCCAGAGCTGGACGTGACTCTCAGTCACGACCCACATTCCCAGAAGGGCCGGTGAGAGGCCACGCGGTGCCCACTGCCCAGGCGCCCGCCCCGCCCACCCGCAGTGCCCCGGGGCCGGGCCGGCAGCGCTGGGCAGCACTGTCCTCTGCGCCTCCCCGGAGGGAGCCTCTTCAAAGACGGTCAGAGGCCCCCGGGGCGCAGCCGGGCTGAGATTGCGAGAGGAATCCGGGGAAATACATGTAAATGTCAACGTGTGGGCACCGGCACACCTGAGATTTTGTCTTTTTTTTTTTTTTTTTTTGTCTTTTTTTTTTTTAACATTTTTAAAAAATTGATTTCAGAGAGGAAGGGAGAGGGAGAGAGAGAGAGAAACATCAATGATGAGAGAGGATCATGGGTCGGCTGCCTCCTGCACGCCCCACAACCCAGGCCTGTGCCCGGACCGGGAACCGAACCCTGACCTCCTGGCTCACGGGCTGACGCTCACCCACTGCGCCATGCGGGCGGGCTGCCTCTTTCCTCCTCTGGTTTGCTAGGCGCCTCTAACTGATACACTGCCCTGTCCTGCCCTCTTCCGGCCAGGGCCTCTGTCTGGGCCGGGGTGACAGTGACCGCGGAGGGGCAGGGCCATCGCGGGGTGTGCCCGGGGCAGGGAGGCTCCCGGGAGGAGCGTGTGGGGGGCTGAGGAGTGAGTGCGCCCCGCACACCCTCGGGGCAGACACCTCCAGGAGCCCCGGTGGCGGTGGGGGGCACTCGTTGATATTAACAAGCCTTTCTCTCTTTTTCTCTTGGTCCTGACATGAACATTAGTCAGGCAGTCCGCAGCTGGGGCTTCTTTCCTCCTCACGCAGGCTGACTGACGTGGTTTAATTTCTTAAAATCCATTAAAAACATGTCCCGAGAGAACTGATTCCCAGAAACAGGCGGCAGAGGAAGCCGGGGGTCACCCAGCCCGGCCTCCAGCAGATGCAGGTCTTCCCTCGGTGGGACCCCCCCTCCCGTCCTTGCTTCTAGGGCTGGAGAACACCCTCCTCTGAGGAAGTTCACCCCCCACCCCTCCCGTCTACCCCGCCCCTCCTGCCCCTCCCGTCCACCCCGCCCCTCCTGCCCCTCCCGTCTACCCCGCCCCTCCTGCCCCTCCCGTCCACACCCCCGCCCCTCCCGTCCACCCCGCCCCTCCTGCCCCTCCTGTCCACACCCCCGCCCCTCCCGTCCACCCTGCCCCTCCTGCCCCTCCCGTCCACCCCCGCCCCTCCCGTCCACCCCGCCCCTCCTGCCCCTCCCGTCCACACCCCCGCCCCTCCCGTCCACCCCGCCCCTCCTGCCCCTCCCGTCCACACCCCCGCCCCTCCCGTCCACCCCCAACCTGTGTCTCTCAGGGCCGGCCTGACACTGGCGGTGAGACAGGAAAGCCTGCTCTGTGCTGGCACCTAGGAAAGGATGCCCCAGATGGTGATCCACCTCACTGACCCCCACACGTTGACGGCTGAAGAATTTTCCCGAAGGTGGGCTCGGAGCGTGCTGCAGGCTGGCCCAGAGTGTCAGCACGTGCTGACCGCCCTCCTCTCCCGGTTTAAAGATGTAGGGAAGCTTGAAGACGCTCACAACAGGCTCACCATCAAGCGGCTCATCAAGGAGATCGGGGACCCTCGGAACTACGGCCTGTCAGACGAGGAGAAGGCCGAGGAGGAGCGCAAGGCGGCCGAGGAGCGCCTGGCCAGGGAGGCCATGATGGAGGCCGAGCGGGAGCAGAAGGAGGCCATGGAGACGGCCGAGAAGATTGCTCGCTGGGAGGAGTGGGTGAGTGTGTGTGTTTGTGTGTGTGTGTGTGTCTGTACTGGCTTATGTGTGCAGGCATGTCTGTATGCATGCATGTGCAGGCTTGTGTGTGCATGTGTGCAGTCTTGTGTGTATGTGTGCATGTGTGCAGGCTGGTGTGTATGCACACGTGTGCAGGCTTATGTGTGTGTGCGTGTATGCAGGCTGATGTGTGTGCAGGCTTGAGAGTGTGCATTCTTGTGCAGGCGTGTGTGTGTGTGTGTGTGTGTGTGTGTGTATGTGTGTGGGCACGGGAACCTGTGTACGGGGCCCCTGGCAAAGCCATTAGGCCAGTTGCACTTCCAATCGTGCTGATAGAGAAATGTCACAGACATCCCCACGTAAGCTTTGTTTATTAGTTTATATAGTCATGTGTCCCCTTTAAAAACGATGCCCACAGCCTCCTGCTCAGTATAAATCACAACAGCAGTAACAAGCCCTCAGTATTAACGTGTGGCCACCTTGTGCTTTCAGTCATTTCCCTCCCTCCCTTCCTGCCCCCCCCCCAGTCCTGGGTGTCAGCCTCGTTCCACCGTCCTCGTCCCCCGCCTCCCCACGCTGCTCTGACAGCAGCTCGGAGCCTCCAGCTCTCCTCCTCAGGGGCAGCGTGTCCTCCCTGGGCGGTGGGCTGTGCCCTCCCTCGGGTCTCCCCAGCTCCACCTGTGGCCTAGGCAGCCTTCTGAAGGGCAGTGCTCGGGGCCACGCTCCGCTCCCTCTCCTCACAGGCTCACCAGCGCCTGAGAGGAAAACCCAAACTCCTATGGTGGCCCCCAAGGTCCTTGGGGCCCGGCTGCTTCCAAGATCTCCCAGCGCATCTAAACACGTGCCACCCACGCGACACACTTCCTCGCCTTTTAAAAAACCTTTATTCAAGGTCATCTTTCCAATGAGCCTTTCCTGGACACGAGCCATATTTAAAATTCAACCCCTGCCCTGCCCTGGCCGGGTGGCTTGGGTTGGAGCATTGGCATAACACACCAACGTTGGAGGTTCAATGATGAGAGAGAATCACGGATCGGCTGCCTCCTGCAAGCCGCCTGCTGGGGATGGAGCCCGCAACCCGGGCATGAGCCTGACCAGGTGTCGAACCATGACCTCCTGGTTTGTAGGTCGATGCTCCACCGCTGAGCCACACCGGCCGGGTTTCTGTTGATTCATGTACGTTCCCTGGCCTCCAAGCCTGCTTTCTCGGTTCTGAGCACACACACCACTCCGATGAACAAAAGCGGATCTCATTGTCCATGTCTCCGATCACCAGCTTAACGACATTTCCTGTGTTAGGACATCACATTCCTTCTCACATTGCACGCTTTCCCTGCCCATGCCTGAGCTGTGTGTGTGTGTTTTCCTTATTATTTTGCAAGAATAACTCCTGATCAGGTTGTGCGAGAGAAAAGGAATGGCCCAGGAGACACCGGTATCCACGTTGTCCGGACCCAGCTCCGCTCTCTGCAGGCCCGTGGCTCTGCGTGTGTCCCTCTGTCCCAGTCTCTCTGCGTGGAAGATGGGGGTGGTGGCAGCACCTGCTTCCGAGAGTCGCTGTGGTCATGAGAGAGTGGATGTGTGTGCAGACGTGCAAACAGTTGCCTGGCAAACTGTGCACTGCACTGCCATCCAATCTCAGCTTCTCTTCTTCTTCTTCTTCTTCTTCTTCTTCTTCTTCTTCTTTTTAATATATATTTTATTGATCTTTTTAACAGAGAGAAAGAGAGAGGGACAGAGTGTTAGAAACATTGATGAGAGAGAATCATCAATCAGCTGCCTCCTGCATACCTCCCACCAGGGATGTGCCCGCAACCAAGGTACATGCCCTTGACCGGAATTGAACCTGGGACCCTTCAGTCCACAGGCCAATGCTCTATCCATTAAGCCAAACCAGTTTCGGCAAATCTCAGCTTCTTATAATAGGTTGCAAATAGTTCTTTCTCAGCTCAGCCGTCATTGACCTGTTAACATCACGTATGGTATTTCATCTGGTCATAAAATATTGATTACTAGGCTGGCTGAGGTGGCTCAGTGGTCAAGCTTCAACCTATGAACCAGGAGGTCACGGTTTGATTCCTGGTCAAGGTATAGGCCTGGGTTGCAGGCTCGAACCGCAGTGTGGGGTGTGCTGGAGGCAGCCGATCCATGATTCTCTCTCATCATTGACGTTTCTATCTCCCTCTCCCCTCCTCTCCAAAATCAATATATTAAAAAATATGTGAAAGATATAGTAACAATATTTGTGTTTATTTGCAGTCAAATCCATCAGTCTTCTCCCATTTTGATTCCTGGGTTTGCTATCTTGCTAGGAAAGACCTCCTTAAAAACTCAGTTGGGATTCTTTACCTTGAGGGTGACAGAAAAGTGAATTTAAAATGTCTTAGCAGCTCTAACCAGTTTAGCTCAGTGGGTAGAGTATAGGACTGCAGACTGAAGGGTCCCAGGTTCGATTCTGGTCAAGGGCATGTACCTTGGTTGCAGGCACATCCCCAGTATGGAGTGTGCAGGAGGCAGCTGATTGATGTTTCTCTCTCATTGATGTTTCTGACTCTCTATTCGTCTCTCTCCCTTCCTCTCTATAAAAAAATCAATAAAGTATATTTTTAAAAAGTGTCTTAGCAATAGAGAAAAGGGATGGATTCATATAGCAGAAAGCCCAGGGGAGGGCTGGCTTCAGGCGGCGGTTGGTATAGGGCTCAGAAGGCACCAAGGACCTCGCAGCCCTCTCTCTGCTCCCTCGTCCCTGTTGGTGTCACCTTCGGCCTTCCTGACGTGGCCCATGGACAGGAGGAGGGCTGGAATGATGGACTTGCTTCCCACCTAAACCCTAGGCTGAGAAGGAAGAGTTTTCAAAGGAAATATGGAATCATTTTTCCCAAGGGACGGTGGCTGTATGCTGAGCATGGAATAGCATGTCCACCAGACCAATGCTTTCTAGATCTTCTATTGTCACTTCTAGGATCCGCCCTCCCTCCCCCCCCCTCCCTCCCTCCCTTCCTCTCTCCCTTCTTTTCTTAATCTAGACAGCTAGAAATGATTTCTGTTTAAGAAGTGAGGTAGGGCTGAAACTGGTTTGGCTCAATGGATAGAGCGTCGGCTTGGGGACTGAAGGGTCCCGGGTTCGATTCCGGTCAAGGGCATGTACCTTGGTTGCGGGCATATTCCCAGTAGGGGGTGTGCAAGAGGCAGCTGATCGATGACTCTCTCTCATCGATGTTTCTAACTCTCTATCTCTCACCCTTCCTTTCTGCACAAAATCAATAAAATATATTTTAAAAAATTTTAAAAAAAGATTCTCAAAAAAAAAAAAAAAAGAAGAAGAAGTGAGGTAGGGACCCAGCTTACTTTTTCCTAAATGACTAGTCCATTGCTATACCACCATTCCTATCTATTCTCTGACGGGTGGAAGGCCGCCTTTGTAATAACGCAGTGAACGTTTCTGGCAAGCTCCAGTTCTGATGCGTTGTGGGGTGAGTCATGTGACAGTGTCCTCCCATTTCTGACTCTCTAACGCCCCCCCCCCCCCACCTCCCACCCCCATGTTTACTTGTAGAATCGACGGCTGGAAGAAGTGAAAAGGGAAGAAACCGAACTGCTCGAGGCCCAGTCTGCTCCTCTGAGAAACTACTTGATGACCTATGTTATGCCGACGCTCATGCAGGGTCTGAACGAGTGCTGTAAGGTCAGACCAGAGGACCCTGTGGATTTTCTGGTAAGAGACTGAGGGTGTTTGTTTTTTTAACATCAATTTGAAAATAAAACATACCTGCATCTAAATGGGGAGCCAGTTGACAGAGAGAAATTGTGTGTCTGGCATTTGGGAAATAGCCTCTAATGCCTTCACAGTTTATAATAAGACTAGAGGCCCCGTGCACAAAATTCGTGCACAGAGGTGGGTGTCCCTCAGCCCAGCCTGCACACTCTCCAATCTGGGATCCCTCTCACAATCCAGGAATTCTGGCTCCCAACTTCCCTCCTGCCTGCCTGCCTGATTCCCCTAACCCTTTCTGCCTGCCAGCCTGATCACCCCCTAACCACTCTCCTGCCAGCCTGATCGACACCTAACCACTCTCCTGCCAGCCTGATCGACACCTAACTGCTCCCCTGCCAGCCCGATTGCCCCTAACTGTTCTCCCCTGCCAGCCTGCTCACTACTAACTGCCCTCCCCTGACGGCCTGGTCACCCCTAACTGCCCTCCCCTGCAGGCCTGGTTGCCCCTAACTACCCTCCCCTGCAGGCCTGGTCACCCCTAACTGCCCTTCCTTGCAGGCCTGGTCCCCCACCCCAACTGCCCTTTCCTACAGGCCTGATTACCCACAACTGTGCTCCTCTGCTGGCAATCTTGTGGTGGCCATCTTGTGTCCACTTGGGGTGGCCATCTTTGACCACATTGGGGCAGCCATCTTGTGTGTTGGAGTGATGGTCACTTTGCATATCACCTCTTTGTTAGGTAGTATTTAAAAAATTTTTATGGAATTTATTTGAGTAGCATTAGTTAGTAAAATTACATAGGTTTCAGTATTGTTGTGTATTATATAACACATCATCTGTATACTGCATGTGTGTTCCCTACCCAAAGGCAGGTCTCCTTCTGTCACCATTTATTCCCCTTTCCCCTTGTCTACCTCCCCCACCCCCTGCTCCTCCTGTAATCACCATACTGTGGTCTGTGTCTATGAGTTATTTTTTTCCTTAATCCCTTCCTCCTTTTCACCCAGCCTCCCAGGTCCCCTCCTTTCTAACAGCTGTCAGTCTGTTCTCTAGCTATGAGTCTGTTTCTATTTTGTTTGCTTACTTTGTTCATCAGATTCCACCTATAAGTGAAATAATAATGGTATTTGTCTTTCTCTGGCTGGCTTATTGTACTTAGCTATAAGAAGATTTTTATTACTCATTTGAAAGTAAAAGGTTTGTACACTTTTATTTTTAAACTAAAGGCCCGATGCACAAAGATTTGTGCCAGAATGGGCTTTCCTTCCCTGGCTTCTGGCACCGCCTCCGCTCTGGCCAGAGCCGCCTTTCTGCCTTCCCATGTGGCCCAGAGGCCCGGAGCAGCTGGGATGGTGCAGAACGCCTGTGTCATGTGTCCTGCCCTACCTCTGGCCGCTCAGTGACTGAATATGCATCTTTGTTGGGTTAATTTGCATACTCACTCCTGCTTGGCTGGTGGGTGTCATGAAGGTATGGTCAATTTGCATCTTACTCTTTTATTGGTGTAGATTGCATACATTAATAGTACAAATATATGACCCATAAATATCTTGAATACTTCTAATTGCTGGCTTGCCTTTATTCTTTCTTCACTTTTAGGCAGAGTATCTCTTCAAGCACAATCCTGCAACGCTGTGAAGCTGGACGGACCCCGGGCCATGGCCCTGCCCGGAGCTGGAGATGACGCCGACATTGTAACTGACATTGCTTTACGTAAAAATTGTTTTTACGATATGCTTCCTCAGTTTTTGGAAAATTCTTCCCCCCCCCCCTTCCCCCCCAGAAGCAAATATTTTATGAAGTAAAACCATTAGGAAAAGCTCCATGGCAGTGAGCGACTCCTTCATTACCATGGTATTTGAAAGGTGCATTTGGTCAGGTATCGGTGACGAGATCACGGACAGACAGCTATTTGGGAGTCAGTCTTAGTCCCGCAGTCTGCACACTGCTGTTTGGGGTGGGGAACACCGGACTGGCTACTGTTTGCACGGGGAGGCTGGTGAATTCACACAGGTGCTGTGCGTGGCCCAGGCACAGCGGCGGTGGACGCGGACAGCAGTGAGGACGTGATGCTCTGTGACCCAGTGAGTCAGCTGGGCCGGGCTCCCCCCAGGCTGCTTTTGGAGACGAGGGTCAGGGCCCAGCCCGTGCATCGGAGATTATCACAGACACAAGGCTGAACAAAGGAAGTTGGCTGCAAAGGTAAATACCGTATGACTCAAGGTATATGAAGTTGAAAACAGACATAACTAGGAACCTCGGGGCAGAAACACTTGTGTAACAGAACAAAACATTCTAGTATCCGTGATCACCAGAAAGTGGCCGAATATCTTTAACAAACTAACTGCACAGCATAGGCCTGAGCAATCAACCCTACGGGCTCTTCCCGTCCCAAAGGCCCCATCCTTCCCAGAATGACACCCAATGAGAAGTTTGTTTAGGTTGATTTTAACGGTGTATCTATTTCATCCCTTTAGATAATGTAATCTGAATATAGCCGCGCTATTTTCTCACTGTGATCAGTACACAGAACATAAAATGTGTCGTTGTAACCATGTTACCATGTACAGTTCAGTGACACTAAGTGCGCTCCCTGTTGTTCACTCGCCACCACTGTCTAGCTCCGGAACCTTTTCCTCACCCCAAGTGGAAGCCATGTCCCCGTTCTCTCTCTGCCTCAGCTCCTAGCACAGGGTGAGGGAACCTTTTTTCTGCCAAAGGCCCTTTGGATATTTATAGCATCGTTCATAGGCCATACAGAACTATCAACTTTAAAATTAGCTTGGCCCTAGCTCGTTTGGCTCAAAGGATAGAGCATCAGCCTGCAGACTGAAGGGTCCCAGGTTTGATTCCAGTCAAGGGCACTTGCCCGGGTTGCAGGCTTTATCCCCAGTGTGGGGCATGTAGGAGGCAGCCCACTGATGTTTCTCTCTGTCTCAATCTTCCTTTCCCTGAAATCATTTATATATACATATATACAGGATAAGTGATACAAATGCCTTATTAAAAAATAGGCAGAAGCTATGAGCAATCACTTCTTAAAAAGAGGATATCTAGCCGGGACCGGTTTGGCTCAATAGATAGAGCGTCGGCCTGCGGACTGAGAGGTCCCGGGTTCGATTCCGGTCAAGGGCATGTACCTGGGTTGCGAGCACATCCCCAGTGGGGGGTGTGCAAGAGGCAGCTGGTCGATGTTTCTCTCTCATCGACGTTTCTAACTCTCTGTCCCTCTCAGTTCCTCTCTGTGTAAAATCAATAAAATATATTAAAAAAAAAAAGAGGATATCTAAATGACCAGTCATTATATATAACAAATGCTCAAAGTCATTAATCATAGATATGTAAATGAAAAGGATCTCAATAAATTTTTAATACAAAGCTGCCAGAAAGCTAAAATTAAATGGACTGATTTTACCAAGTGTTGGGGGCGATGTGGAACAACTAGAACTCATCCTACATAATAAAAGACTAATATGCAAATTGATGGAATGGCGGAATGACCAGTCGCTATGATGTGCACTGACCACCAGGGGAGCACTACTCAGCCAGAAGCCAGGCTCATGGCTGGCAAGTGCCGCGGTGGTGGAGGGAGCCTCTCCCACCTCTGGGCAGCGCTAAGGATGTCCAACAGCTGGCTTAGGCCCTCTTCCCAAGGGAGTCAGGCCTAAGCTGTCAGTCAGACATCCCCTGAGGGCTCCCGGACTGTGAGAGGGACAGGCTGGGCTGTGCACTGAGCCTCTCTCTCTCTCTCTCTCTCTCTCTCTCTCTCTCTCTCTATATATATATATATATATATATATACACACACACACACACATATATATAGACACACACAGCTGTTAGGAGTATAAATTGGTACTCCTCCTTTGATAATCATTTGGGACTATTATCAAAGCTAAATATAGATGTACACATGATCCAGTAATTCCACACTTGGGTATACAAAAACACAGGTACAAGAATATTCACAGCAACATTCCTCATAAAAGCCCCAAACTGGAAACAACCCAAATCTCCATCAGTAGGCAAAAGATACATCGTAGCAGAGGAGAATACTACGTAACTATTAATATAGAAAAGAATGAACCGTTACCTCTGTCCACATGAGCACTGATTATCACAGACACAAGGCTGAACAAAGGAAGTTGGGTGCAAAGTTAAATGCTGTATGACTCACGGTATATGAAGTTGAAAACAGACATAACTAGTACAGTGGTGGAGGTTAGAACAGCGGTTACTGGGTGATGGTGGTGATGGCAGTGGTGGCGGTGGCAGTGCCGGCAGTGATAGAGGGCTGTCCACTGGAAGGAAGCCTGCCTGGCTACTGGACATGTTCGATACGTTGATTTAAGTGACAGTTACCTGGGAGCACACATAGATAAGAATTCCTACAGCTCATAAAGAGTGTTACAGCATGGGAGACAAGCATAAAGGCCTTAATGTTTGTATATTTTACCTTATAAGTTGTACTTTAATAATTTAAATATATATATATATATATATATATATATATATATATATATTTTTTTTTTTAATTGATTTTTTACAGAGCGGAAGAGAGAGGGCTAGAGGGTTAGAAACATCGATGAGAGCAGCTGCCTCCTGTACATGAAACCAAGGTACATGCCCTTGACTGGAATCGAACCTGGGACCTTTCAGTTCGCAGGCCTATGTTCTATCCACTGAGCCAAATCGGTTTCGGCTTTAATGATCTTTTAAAAATAAGCTGGTAGTCTACCTTAAAAAATAGTAAAGTATACCAATCTGTCTTTAAAGCTAAAAAAAAAAAAAAAAACACCCAAAAAAACTCCTTAAAATGTGAAACTATTCATTGCCATAGAAAAGAAAATTACCATTTAATTTCGTATAAAAATGTAGTTTTTTATGTTAAAAAATTAAGGAGGTTGGGGGTGGCCCTGGCCAGCATGGCTCAATTGGTTGAGTGTCTTCCTGTGCCCTGAAAGGTTGCCAGTTTAATTCCTGGGCAGGGCACATGCCCAGGTGGTGGGTTTGATCTTTGGACAGGGTGCGTGGGAGAAGCAGATGCTTGATGTTTCTCTCTCACATCAATGTTTCTCTCTTTCTCCATCTCCTTTCCTCCTTCTCTCTAAAAGCAAAAACAAAAACAATAAGAGGGACGGCAGGAGAGGATAAAGGAGGAATACGGTGATGGAAGGAGACTTGACTTGGGGTGGTGAACACAATACGATATATACAATAGATGATGTATTATAGAATGGCACACTGGAAACCTATGTTATTAACCAATGTCACCCCAATAAATGCAATTCAAAATGAAAATTAATCAAACTGTAATCCAAAGTCTTTATGTAGTGTATTTGGGTGGAGTACAATATTAGGTGTAACACAAGATTTAGTTGGTGTGATAGGCCACCTGTAAGATGGCCCCCAGTCATCCCTCCCTGCTGGTACCTACGCCTTTGAGTGTAGGCGGAGCCTGTGATCTGCCGTTACCCAATGGGATTCAGCAAAGCTCAGGTCACGTGAGGCTGTAGATGAGCTGATGGGAGCAGGCTCTTGTCTTCTCCACTTACGTGCCCTGATGAAGCAAGCACCTATATTGGAGAGGCGCCCTTGGCCAGGGGCTGAGAGAGCATTGAGCAAACGGCTAGCAAGACACTGACACCTTCAACCCAACAGCTTCCAGGCACTGATCCTACCCACACACCGGTGTGGAAGGGCGTCCCTCCACCGCCCAGCCGTCAGAGGAGACCCGGGTCCTCACACCGGGAAGGCAGCCTTGCTGAGAGACCCTGAAGCAGAGGAGACGCCGAAGCCATGTCCGAACCCCTTACCCACAGAAACTGTGTGATGCTAAATGTGTGTTGTTTTAAATAGCTTAAAGCTGGTGGCAGTTCTTACACAGCAAGCAATACATAACTCATATAAATGAATAACTAATCCTCCCAGGAGTTAGCAATGTGGGAAGATCACTGTTAGGGACTGGATGTTTGTATACAGTATACACCAAAATTCACATTTGGAAGCACTAGCTCCCAGCCCCTCCCCGCCATGTGACTGCACCTGGAGCTTCTAAGGAAGTAATTAAGGTTAAGTGAGGTCATAAGGGTGGGCCCGATCCAATGGGATCAGTTTCCTTTTATGAGAAGAGACACCGAAGAGCTTGCCTGTAAGTCGCGGTGACCACGCTGCCGTCGACAAGCCAGCGGGATTCCTCGCCAGAAACCGGCCATGTGGGCCCCAAGATCTCGGGCTTCCCGGCGTCCAGAACGGTGAGAAGTTAGCTATCTGTTGTTTAAGCCACTGGAGTTTTATCCTAGCCCCGCCCTGCCCTCTCACCACCCCACTCGTTCCGTGCTATTTTGTTGTGGCAGCTCGTACGGAGATAATTACCAACTGTTGTCTTGTTCGTTTTAGCCAGATTAGCAGCAGAATTGAAATGACTGACTGGAAATACTGAAACCATCTAGGTTGTCTTCAAAGAATCAGTAATGGTTTCATTCTTTAAGGGCCAATGTGTGCCGGCACTGTTTTGTGCTTTGGGCTTCGACTAGTATTGACCATATATAATCAGGGTCCCTACCTTCGTGCAGCTTATATTTTAGTGAGGACGACAGAATAAATAATTTTAAAAAAATTAAACAGGCCGAGACTGGTTTGGCTCGGTGGATAGAACATCGGCCTGCAGACTGAGAGGTTCCAGGTTCGATTCCGGTCAAGGGCATGTACCTTGGTTTCGGGTACATCCCCAGTGGGGGGTGTGCAAGAGGCAGCTGATCGATGTTTCTAACTCTCTATCCCTCTCTCTTCCTTTCTGTAAAAAAATCAATAAATAAATTTTGAAAAAAAGTTTAAAAAAATTAAACAGGAAGTTCTGGTTACGTGATAAGGGCTACCAGTGTGATGCAGATAAACAAAGATTAGATAAGTGGTCTGGGAGGGCCTGTATGAGGAAGGTGACCTTGAGCTTTTGACTCACAGGAGAATGAGTCAGTCTTGGAGCTAGGCAGAACCGCAGGCTGGGACAGTGTGGAGGCAGAGGCAGCAGGAGCTTTGCCTGTGGAAGGAAAAGGGAGGCCAGGCCCGGCTGGCGTGGCTCAGTGGCCGAGCGTCAATCTGTGAGCCAGGAGGTCGCGGTTTGATTCCCGGGGCATATGCCTGGGTTATGGGCTCGATCCCCAGTGGGATGTGTGCGGGAGGCAGCCTATTCATGGTTCTCTTTCATCGTTGATGTTTCTGCTCTATCTTCCTCTCCATTCCTCTCTCAAATCAATTAAAATGCTTTAGGAAAAAAAAAAAAAGAAGAAGAAGAGAGGCCAGAAGGGCTGAGGCACAGCCAGGAAGGTGAAGAGTTTAAGATGAGGCTGGAGAGAGAACTAAGAGCCAGATTACGCAGGGCAGGGTTTTGTAAACCATTGTTAAGCTTGGATTTATTCTATGACATTTCGGTTTAATGCAAGGGGTGATAAATCCGGAGCATGTTTTGAAAACCCAGCCACTATATGGAGAATGGTCTGGAGAGAAGCATGAGAGGAAGTGGAGGGGTACTGAGCCTTGGTAATGGTCTAAGAGAAGACAGTGGCTAAGGTTGGGGTGGTGGCAGAGGAGGTGGAGAGAAGGGAATGGCTCTCAGAAGGATGCTGGAGGTGGCGTCAATGGGACTCGATCATACTTTGGCTATGGGTAGTGAGGGAAGGAAGGAAGGAAGGAGACTGACCTGTGCTTTGGCTTGATGACTGTGCTGTTGACTGAGAGGCAGAAACTAGAAACTAGAGGAGGCAGAGGTTTGGGGCAGGTTCTGATCCGCATGCTATTGTGGTTCTCTTCTCTCGCATGCAAATGGCAGAAGGCACGTCATTCTTCAAAACATGAACACACATCTAAAAGGGGAATGAGAATTTAAAGAAAAGACTGCTTCAGAGTAGCAGTCCTCATTTGATGAAAATGCTCCTGTTATTTTTACCTTAGTGACTCACAAATCTGGTTTTTAGCTAAACTAATTTACAAAGTGTGCACCAGTAAATAGCCAAATGGATCACTGTGCTTCGTTATTGGGCTGAGAATCTCCATCTCACCCAGTGTCTCAAGGATCACCCCCTAAGTGACACCGAGTCACAAGCCAGGTCGCTCCCAGCATGTGAAGAGGTTCTGCCAAGAACACTTGTGTGCACTTTTTGGATTTGAATGCACTGTGAACCCGAGAACCAGTTTAAGAATTCTTCCCTCTATGGATGACATTGCAATTGGAACGAAACTTAAGAAGCTGGTTGAAAACATCTCCCTGCTCTGAGCAGCTGGTAGAAACAGCACTGGGGTGGGCCAGGGCTGGGGCGAAGGGCAGGCAGTGGCAATGGAGACAGGAAGCAGCTGGAGGGAGTGAGCAGGGGCTCTGAGAACAGGCACCGAAAGGTCACACTGTTGTAACCACCTACTGGTAATTGGCTTTGTCTCACTCTCCACTTTCCTTGGCTCAAGCTTTATCCTTACTTGGGACCTAAAAGTTGGGGATGTGTGAACACCTAGTTCATTACCCGTGTGTGAAATTTTAGTTGCACTAGAGGCCTTGTGCACAAAATTTGTGCATGCGTAGGGTCCCTAGGCCTGGCGGGTGATCAGGGTCAATGGGGGCCTTCCAGCTGCTAGCCGAGGCCTTCCTTCATTTCGCACCATACCCTGGTGCTCAGCTTATGTCATAGCGAGTGATTTAACTCCCAGTCTCCAGGTCGAACTCCCAAGGGGACACTTTGCACATTAGTCTTTTATATAGATAGATTAGGTTGCAGTGACTGGGTGTATGTTTAGATCCTTTCCAGAACTGAAACATGATTCCAAAACAGCATTCTTGCTTTCAGAGTTCATAACCTCTGTCTCCAGCCCTGGCTTCTCACCTCAGCTCCTGGCCCATGTTTCCAATCGCCTGTGAGACCCAGTTATCTTCCTGTTTCTTGTTTCATTTACTGGTAGCCCCATTCATTCTGTCACCCTCCCTAGGAATTTTGTAATCATTTTTGTCTTCTTCCATTTCATCACCTCCCACAACCAGGATTAACGACCCTGCCTAAATCTCTCTCAACCTGGTCCCCTCTTTACCCCTTTATTTCAAGCGTCATCATCTTTTATCTGAACCCTGGCAAGATTCTTCAACTTGAAAATCTCTCCCAGTTCAAATTCATTCCCTATGCTTTTGAGTGGTTTTTCAAAAAGTATAAATGTAATCTCATTTAAACTTTCAATGGCTTCCCCAGCTATAAAGATGATAAAATTCAAATCTCTCAGAATGGCTTCAGGCCTCTTAGCTCAAAGGTCAGCACTTCCAAGAGGTCCTGTCTGGCCACCCTTTCTTCTTCTTTTTTTTTTTTTTTTAATATATTTTATTGATTTTGTACAGAGAGGAAGGGAGAGAGATACAGAGTTAGAAACATCGATGAGAGAGAGTCATCGATCAGCTGCCTCTTGCACACCCCCTACTGGGGATATGCTCACAACCAAGGTACATGCCCTTGACCGGAATCGAACCCGGGACCCTTCAGTCCCCAAGCCGATGCTCTATCCATTGAGCCAAACTGGTCTCAGCTTCTTCTCTTTTTTAAAAAATATATACTTTACTGATTTTTTACAGAGAGGAAGGGAGAAGGATAGAGAGCTAGAAACATCAATGAGAGAGAAACATTGATCAGCTGCCTCCTGCACACCCCCTACTAGGGATATGCCTGAAACCAAGCTATATGCCCTTGACTGGAATCACACCTGGAACCCATCAGCCACTGAGCCAAACTGGTCAGGGCTGGCCACCCTTTCTAAAGTTGACCTCCCCATAATTCTAACATCTAATTTCTCTCTTTCATGGTTCTTAATCACAAGCTGTAACACCCACCTCTGATTATGGGTTTATTATAGGGTCGGCAACTAAGTAATTGCGGATTTTTAGAAAATCAAAGACAATTTTTTCATGGAACTAAATAACTTTATTCTGTAAGGTATTGCCCATTTTGATCAATGACTTTTTGCCATCTTTCAGGCAGCATCATAATCCCACGTTCAAAAAACTTCTGGTTTTTATTAGCAAAAAACTGAATCAGGTACGATTTGACATCATCATCATTATTGAAATTTTTACCATTCAAGGAGTTTTGTAAAGATCGAAACAAAAAGTAATCAGATGGTGCAAGGTCAGGACTATATGGTGGATGTGGCAAAACATCCCAACCAAGCTCCATTAATTTTTGCCGAGTGACCAAAGATGTGTGTGGCCTTGCATTGTCATGATGGAATACAACACCTTTTCGATTTGTCAATTCGGGCCGCTTTTCTTCAACTGCATTGTTTAATTTCATTAGTTGTTCAATGTAGACATCAGAATTGATCGTTCGGTTGGGTGGTAAGAGTTCAAAGTAGACAATTCCTTTGTAATCCCACCAAACTGATAACAAAACCTTCTTTTGATGAATATTAGCTTTTGATGTTGTTTGAGTTGGTTCACCTGGCCTGTTCCACGATCTTTTCCACTTGATATAGTTGTAAACAACCCATTTTTCATCGCCAGTTATCAGTCGTTTTAAAAATGGATCATTTTCATTACGTTTCTTTAGCAAATCGCAGCTGCTAATGCGTTGTGTTAACTGTGATTCTTTCAGTTCGTGAGGAACCCATGTATCGAGTTTTTGAACATAGCCAAGTTGTTTTAAGTGATTTTCAATGCATGTATGTGATACATGAAGCTTCTCTGCAATCTCACGTGTTGTACTATGACAGTCCGAATTGATTATTGCTTTGATTAGGGCGTCATCAACTTCAACTGGACGACCAGAGCGTTTTTCATCTTTGAGTGAAAAATCACCAGAACGAAATTTGGCAAACCAATTTTGGCACTGCCGTTCTTTTAAGGCTTCGTCACCATAAACAGCACATAACTTTTTATGAGCTTGCGATGCGTTTTTCCCTTTGCGGAAATAAAAAAGCAAAATATGACAAAAATGATCCTTTTGATTTTCCATTTTTCAACGAACGCCAAACGAAAACTACAAAACAGATCAAAAAACTTTTTTTACTGATTAACAGCTGAATAGCCAACTATCAAATAACAAAATGTGTTTTACATTTGTACTACGTCTGCAAACCTAAAAATTCAACTGAAGCCATATATGTGTGAAACCCGCAATTACTTAGTTGCCGACCCAATATTTGGTCCAAACGCCCAGAATTTAAGGTCTAAGTGGGTCAGAGATCTTAACTCAATTTTTCATAGTGGAAAGTAATCCCAACTTAGCACATTTTTGCTTTTTAATTTTCCCTCTACTTGATATACTCATCTACTAATCAAATACTGTTTTCTATCAAGATTTCTTTTCCTGTTGTCATCTTTTTGAATTTTTATTTTTTATTTTTTATTTTTTAAAAATATATTTTTAATGATTTCAGAGAGGAGAGGAGAGGGAGAGATAGAAACATAATGATGGGAGTGAACCATTAATTTCCTGACTTTTGCATTCCCCTTATTGGGGGATCAAGCCTGCATTCAGGCATGTGCCCTGGCCAGGAATCGAACTGTGACCTCCATAGGATATTTTTCCATTTATTTTTAGGGAGAGTGGAAGAGAGGGAAAGACAGAGAGAAATATGGATGTGAAGGAAACACATCAATTGGTTGCCTTCTGCACGCGTCCTGTCCAGGGCTGGGATTGGGGAGGAACCTACAACTGTAATTGAACCTGGGCCCTTTGGTTTCCCGGCCAACATTCTATCCACTGAGCCAAATCATCTAGGGTAATGATTCACAACCTTTCTAATGTCGAGACCCTTTAACGCAGTTCCTCATGTGTGGTGGCCCCAACCATAAGATTATTTTCGTTGCTACTTCATAACTGTAATTGTGCTACTGTTATGAGTCATAATGTAAATATCTGTTTTCTGATGGTCTTAGGTGAACCACTGCTGTAGAGACCCACAGGTTGAGAACCGCTGCTGTAGAGCCTAAGACCATCAGAAAGCACAGATATTTACACCACGATTCATAACAGTAGCAAAATTAGTTATGAAGTAGCAACAAAAATAATCTTATGGTTGGGGGTCACCACAACATGAGGAGCTGTATTAAAGGGTCTTGGCATTAGAAAGGTTGAGAACCATGGATCTAGGGCAAGTCTTAACTTTTCTATCAGGACATTTCTAAAGTTACCTCCTATGTAAAACCTTAACTCCATCTGCGAATATAGTTCCTTTTAATCGTCTTGAGCAAGCAACATCTATGATAATAAAATCATTATATGCTATTTAGACCAGACAGCTAAAAGACCTTCTGATATCATTCTGGTTGTCCTTTTGGACGAAGCTGCTGCAGCAGGGGCTAAGGCAGAGGCAATTAGGGACGATCAGGCAGGCAGGTGAGTGGTTAGGGGCAATCGGGCAGGCAGACAAGTGGTTAGGAGCCAGCGGTCCCAAATTGTAAGAGAGATCCCAGATTGTGAGAGGGTGCAGGTCCGGCTGAGGGAACCAACGCCTCCCAGCACCAGTGCATGAATTTTGTGCCCTGGGCCTCTAGTTACAAATATTGTTCACTTGTGCTGCCTAGTTGCATCAGTCTATGGAAGGCTGAAACCAAAGTGATGCCGGGCAGCTCCAGATTGATGTCCATCTCTCCTTTTCCCTGAGATGCCCGGCAGAGGACAGCCCTGCCCTCAAGAAGTTCCCATTCTTGAATTCAAAAAGCCCATCACCATTGCTATCTTTATGAGCGAGTTTTAAGACCACTGCCTTAATATTTTATTGGTTTCTCTGGACCTCAGATTTCCAAACTTTTAGGGACACGTTTGCTCTTGGGTCCTTACGCAAGGCCACCTTGGTGACAAAGAGGGTGAGAAGGAAGCAGGTCTGTCTCAGGGCAGTGCTGTTCCGCAGGAATGACGGCCGCACATACAATTTAACATTTCCTAGTAGCCACGCTTGAGAAAAAACCAAAAATGTAAGAAGGAACTGGTGAAATTAACTTTCCCAATGCTTTTTTTTTTTTAAATGTATTTTATTGATTTTACACAGAGAGGAATTGAGAGGGATAGAGAGTTAGAAACGTCGATGAGAGAGAAACATCGACCAGCTGCCTCCTGCACAACCCCCACTGGGGATGTGCCCGCAACCAATGTACATGCCCTTGACCGGAATCGAACCCGAGACCCTTCAGTCCCCAGGCTGAGGCTCTTCCACTGAGCCAAACCGGCTTCGGCCCCAATGCTTTCTTGAATGCCGCACATCCAAAACAATATGAAATGTCATCAGTGAGGCATCTCACGTTCTTCTGTTCTTACCATCTCAGAAATCTGTTTACTTGGCGGTTACATCACTTCCTTGGGAGCACGCAAAAGCCCCAGGTGGTGGTGAATGGCTATCAGGTTGGATGACGCAGGTTTGGACTGTGCATTTTTCCCACCGTGCAGTCCGTCCTGGTTGTTCTGGGCAGGAGGGGTCAGGGACATCCTTTGTTCAATTTCCGCTGCACAGTTAAGGAATTTAAAACTTTAACTTCAAGGGTTTTGATTCCTTCCTGCCCCGCCTTTCCTTCTACCTGCGAGAAGCTTACCGCGCGTTCGGATTAAGATGGGAGGATTATTCCAGTGGAGCCCGACTCTGGCTGGGTTTCTCACACTTTTGCTGGGGGTGGGAGGGAAGGCTCTCAGGCCCCACCCCAGGGAGGGGTTAGGGCTGGGACGCACCGCCTGGGGGAAACTGAGGCGGGTTTGATAGGATAGATCCAAGGGCATCAGGACCCGCTTAAAAAGCCCTCGGTAGTCACCGTCCAATTTTCTTCTGAGCAACCGACGGCTGGATCAGTCCGTTCCGTCGCTGGTCGCGGAGTAAAATGAGCTCGAGTAACCGACCCGGCGGTCGCCGTCCGGTCCTGCGACATCATCCATTCGACAAGCACGTCTCCAGAGCCCGCGGAGGTGCATCCATCAACAGAAGAGCCGAGAAGCGCTGGGTCCGGGGAGTTCCGGCCAGGGGCAGGTGGGTCCTAAAGACACCTCTGCACCCCTCTTTGCACGACCACTTTGAAGAATGAGGTTGAGTCTCACTTTGCATAGCCGTAGGAAGCAGTTGGGTAACTTGTTCTGCGCCCCGCGCTCGCTCGGTACACGGGGCACCCGTGGGCGCCTCGGTCCCCTCCAAGCGCCCCCCCAGGCACCGCGACCTCAGGCGACGAGAACCGCGGGACTTCACAATGCGCCGGGGGCGGCCCCTAGCGGTCCCCGGGTCTCTCCGAGCCCCTCCTCGCGCCGTCCAGGCCGCGTCGCCCCCGTCGTCCACGGGAGCATCCTCGCTGGACAGACCTCCCGCGCCCGGAGCCTCCCGCGCCACTCCCTCGCACACACCCCGCGCTCCTCGCGGAGGCGTGTGGGGATTGCGGCGGAAATTGCTCAGCCGCCCGCCGCCCCGGGAACTACATTTCCCGTGAGGCTTCGCGGCGCCTGGCGGCCTCTGCGCAGGCGCGCGCACGGCGTGCGTGGCGGCGTCAGTGGTTCTAGAACGTTGCTGTGGTAGCGCTCGGGCGCCATGTTAGGACGAGGGGGAAGGAGGAGAAGCGCTTAAAGCGGCGGGAGCGGGTGCGGGAGCGGGGTTGGACCCTGGGCTGCGGCAGGCCCCCCCCTCCCTCCCGCCTCAGTGGATCATGCCCAGGGCGGCAGCGGCGGCGGTTGCGGGGGGGAAGTGACTGGGCGGTGCCGGCGCAGGAGACGATGCCGTTGTAAGTCATTTGTGTCCTGTTTCCTTTTCGCGTGCCGGCGGGGCCTTGGGGGGGCCGGCGGGGAGGGTGGCGCGCGCGCCGGGCCCTCGCCCCGCGGGGGAGGTCGGCGGCGGGACTGGGGTTCTTCCTGTTTCCTCACCCACTCGCTGCCGCACTTCCCCCGGCGCCCGGTCCCCCGCTCCCCCCACCCCTTCCTGGCCTGGCCGCCGGCGGCCCGGGGCCTTCCCCTTCCGGGAGGGCCGGGGACCCGGCCCCGCTGCCCCGGTCCTCCGCCCCGGCCCCCGGCCCCGAGCAAAACCCCAGCGGGGCCCGGCGGCGGCGGGGGATGGGGGCGGCCTGCTCGCCGCGGCTCCGCGCGCCTCCGGAGCCTTTGCCGCTCCGGGTCCCGGCTCCCCCCGCCGCGTCCCTCTCTCCCCGCGTTTCCGGGATGCCCACGCCGCGCCCAGCACGGACCCCCTTCCCGCGCCGGAGGTTGCTGGGGCTCTAGGGCTAGTTCAAAGCCCGGCGTGGAGCGGGGGCCCCGCCGTGCGAGCCCCTTCCGCCGCCGCCCGGAGCGGGCGCCCCCGGCCCGCGTCAGCCTCTCCCGCGGCGCCCGCCCCGGGGTGTGTGGACGGGATCCGCACGGGCTGGCCGCGTGCTTCCTTCTCCCGCCGCCTCTTCGGGATACTTTGTGTGTCTCCCGGCTGTAGACCGCAAACGGCCCCTTTGTGCCTCCTGATGGCAGAGGCCTGCGCTTCATACTTTCAGAAAGTTTCCCCCTCCTCGTGGAGAGGAGGAGGTGCAGTCTCAGGAACCGTGGTTGGGGATAGAAAGGCTGCAGCGTGTTTTCTGCGTTTGTAACAGCCGTGTCGAGGCCTAAAGGGTGAGACTGCATTTCTTACCGTTTTGAAGAATTGAGAGTGAGAGTGCCCCTTTCCGGGGGGCGGGAGGGAGGTGTTTCTTTGTAGCGCCAAAACGAAGCTCGAGTTTTTACCTAAATGCAGAAGAATGGTTTCTAGACACCTACTGCAGCACGTCAGGTTTTTTAAGTAAAAACAGTTTCTTTTTTGCACCTATCAGTGACAGTTTTACAGTTTCATTTAGATAGGGTGGGGCAGAAGTAGGTTTCGAGTTGTGAGTAATGAGAAGCGGTTTATTCTTGTATTATTATTTATTAATTATTGTATTCCATACAAATAACTGTAAATCTGTCCCCTCACCCTGTATATGAGTGTATACATATGTGTGTATGTCTCTCTTCACAGGTGAGGCTCTACCTTTGACACAGGCTTTAAAGACATCTGCTTTTTTTACACAATAGTTTAAAAAGGAATTGCAAACTCCTTTTTCCCCCCATGCTCTCATTTTAAGAGGCTTAGCAACATATTTTGTAATGAGAATATTTGTTAGTTTTAGTTAAATATACAGACCTTAGATCTTAGAATCTGCAAGATCCCTAATTGATGCATCCTTCCCTAGAACGGCGAGAAGCACAAGGAGAACCAGGTCTGAGCGAGGTTTTTGTGGCCTTCGGTTCAGCAGCACTTCAACCTAAATGTTCGCTCTGGTGCCATGTGACTTCTTTGTGTTAGCTCACATTTTGTTGCTGCTTTTGAAAAGGGACTTCTCTTTCTGATAATCATGTCAGTATTTAAAAATTGATCAGTGATAGGAAATGTATGCTTTCGTGAGGAAATAGCTCAAGTACTAATTTGTCTTTCTAGAAAGTAAAAGTCCATTTATACCTACTTTTTCCAAACTTTCTTTGAGGAGGGGTGCATACATTTCCTTCGAAAAGCTAGGTGCCTCAAATTCTTTGACAGTACCAGATCAAATGTGTAAGATGGGAGACAGAGTCAAGACAGCAGATTTATTCGGGGTTATTGCCTTTCCAGTGTGCTGCTTGAAATGTGAACAATATAGCAAGTTTTTCATTAGCTATCCCTCTCATTTTTAACCCTACCTGTACAACAAAACACCAAGTCTGCCTAGTTAGGTAGACCTTTTCCCTCATTAATTTGCTTTGTTTTTCACGTTCTGGTGTCAGCTGTCTTCAATTTTTGTTCCTTTGAAGTTTTGAATTGTGATTTCTAGGTTATATTAGGTGTGACTTTTGCTTTAATTTTTGCTATGTCTGTCCTGTCACATTTGGGTGGGTGGGTAGGGTTGAGGCATAGACCACTGGTGAGTTGTCAGACTGGACCAAATCAAAATAAATATTGAAGTTTAGGTCATTACACAACATTGTGAACAAGTCCATATTTTGTCCAAAAATCATATATAATTGCATATATACAATTTTGAAAGGTACATATGATTTAAGAGCCCTGGTGATGAAAGCTTCCAAGAATTTTGATGGCATTGGGGTTCATCCATAGAGTTTCTCATAGTTTGGGCTGTATGATCGCTTCCATGGGGCTGTCCTGTGTATTTCAGAGTGTCTGACAGCATTCCTGCCCCTCTACTTGCTGGGTTTCAGCAGCCCCACCTTCCCATCTTCCTCGCAGTGACAACCAAAAAAAAAAAAAAGACTCTAGGTGTTGTCATATGTATTCAGGGGCAAAACCTTTTTTGTTGAGAACCACACATTAATACAGAGTATAATGCCCTGATGGAAACTATATTCTGATTTCTGTGCTGGTCAGATCATTATTTGCATCAGCTCAGTTCTGGGGTCACACTTAAAATACTTCAAGGAGAGTAACCGGTACCAGTGACCTAGCATTTATGCCACATTCATAGACTGTTGTGAAAGTTACTGGAAGAGATATTTAGCAAGAAACTTGGAGGATACAATAGCTTTTCTCCCAGATATGTGTGGGGCTGTCACGAAAGGGATTGGTAGTTTCATGTGGTCATCACAGTTGGCACGGGGACACGTTGGTGGATACTAATATTGTTTGTAGCAGTGGTACACAAGTGGTCTGTGGCAGCTGTGGGGGTGGGAGTTCCTGAGATCCTTTCAAGCAGACATAAAATCCAAAGTCCTTTCATAACAGTTCTGAGAGATGTTCTTATACTCTTCTGACACTTGTACCAATGGTGCAAGAGAAATGATGGCTAATACTATTCAGGACTTAGGAAGAACCAAGGCAGTTAGCATTGTACTAGAGTCATTATATTTCTTCAATGTACACAGTTTTTAAAAAGTCCTTGATGAATCAGTAATGTTTGTTTTATTAAGTCTTTACCCTTGAGTTTGCCTTCTAAATATTCTGTGAAAAAAATGGGAATTACACATAAAGATATATTTAAAATGGCTTTTTTTGAGGACACAGGTATGATTGTTTGATTTGTGAATCACTAAACTAGTGCTTTTCTCATGAAGCTCTGTTTTACCTGAAAAAAAAAAAAAAGTGATGAGCTGTGGGTAGCCATATTTGACTGTTTAGCATTTACTTGAAAATGAAGTGAGCCTGCCTTTTTAAAGGAAAATAACAATATTTGTGGTCAATGATAAAATTTGAGCTTTCAAGCCAAAATTAGAATTTTGGAAAGCTTATTTCGGCTGTTGTGATGCTTGAGAGCCTCTCAACAATTAAACATGTTTCTGATTTGATTAGTGGTGATATTAATCCGTATAGAGGTTTGGATGGTGAGTGATAATGTGTCAGCATCTGGAAGTTATGTATAATTCAGTGAGCCCACATTTTCCAAATCACCAATCATGGTGTAATAAAAATCACTTGTGGGTAAAAGGTACTTTGAAAGTGCAAGGTAGACAAATGGATTTTAATGCAATGAAGTACAAAGGATTTATTGATCTGGCTTCAGCTTTCATACTATAATATGAATGAGATAAGCACTTGTGGAGTTTTGGTGTAGTATCTAAGAAGAATTTCCACAATTATTTGAAAGGTTACTAAAAATAACCTCCAGTTATAATGGTATGATGACAGGTTTTCTTCATATGTATCTACAAAAACAGCTTATTGAAAGGGATTGAATGCAGAAGCAAATAGGGAATCCAGCTGTCTCTGATTAAGCCAGAATTAAAGAGATTTGCAAAAATATAAAAGTGCTATGCTTCTAACAATTTTTGTTTGGGAAAGCAGTATTTTTTTAAGTTATTTATGTTAACACGTGATGGATTTCTTGTTACTTAAATGAGTAAACATTAACATTAAAGAAATTTCCAATGCAGTAAATACTGGGAGACAAAATCCATATAAACAAATAGTCTTTGGGGTCCTTAGTAAAATTAAAAGTTATAAAAGCACCCTAAGACCAGAAAGTTTGAGAATTGCTGCTGTATAGTAACAGCTGACAACTGCACAAGCTGCTAATTTTAATGGTGGTGTCAGTGCAGCAGCTCTGGTGGTTTTTTAACAGTGGGGAGGAAAGGACACATGATTAAAGACATCTTTTCTTTATTTTAAAAAGTGTTTTTATTGATTTTTAGAGAGAGGAAGGGGGATGGATAGAGATAGAAACATGGATGAGAGAGAAACATCATCCATCTGCTGCTGCTTGCATGCCCCCTACTGGGGATCAGCCAGAAACCTGGGCATGTGCCCTGACCAGGAATCCAGCCGGGACTTCTTGGTTCCTAGGTCGATGCTCAACCACCCAGCCCCTCCGGCTGGACTAAGTGAGAGATTTTGATTCACAGGTTTTAGGATTTGGAGATTTTGTAATGAATTGTTTGCTGCTTAATGAGTGTTGGTTATTGTTTTAAAATGTGGTATTTTACTTTAAGCATATTTTCAGTTCACGGTTTTTTATGGAGAACTTGGGAGGGAAGGTATTCGAGTTGAGTACATTTATGAACCTATTAGAGGCTTGGTGCATGAATTGGTGCGTGGGTGGGGTCTGGCAGGCAGGCGATGATGGGTGCTGATCAGGCCGGTGGGGGTGGGGGTGGGGGTGGGGGTGGGGGTAAAGGTAAAGGAGACTTGGGGGTTGGCTGGCTGACCTGGTCCCTGATTTGGGCTTGGGGGCTGATTGGGGCCCCAATCCAGCCAGCTGGCTGCCACAGTGCACATCATAGTGACCGATTGTACTGGTGGTTCTGATGATCCGGTCACCTGGCTTTTATATACTAGTATGTATAGATTCAGTTCTATTCCCCCTTAACTACCACGTCACTTAGACAGTAGCCCCTGACTTGATTATATATAATCTTTTAAGTGTTTAGTTTGATTCATTAGAACATTACATTCTTTGGTAGCTAAGCCATCTTTAAGTTAACATTACAATTAAATTTCACCTTCGCTTGCATGTAGGCAAGTATATAAAGGACTCTTTCAGGCAAAATAAGGCCATTTGGATTCTATCTGTTAATTGTTTTGACTACTCAGCACCTTTTAAGTAATTGCACAATCTCAGTTTACAGTTAGCAAAATAACAGCATTGGAGGGGGCATTAGTTCTCCTTAAAGTTGGTTAAATTGAGGCTCAAAGTAGTTACATGTCTAAAGAATTAAGGATGTTAAGTTGTAGATCTGGGTGCCATGTTCATTCTCATTCTAGTCCTGTGGCACATCGCCTGCGGACCTTGTTGGGAGCTGTTTGATCAGCTCAGTTGGAGTCTGTTACATGTCTTATTAGAGCTAAATTTCAATGTCAAGTTGTTTTTAGAACCTTTGAGTATTAAAATTTTTATTGGTAACACTTATGTACTTATGGTATACATGAAAGTATACCACAATATAGAATTTAAGAGATTAGTGTGTCTTTTTAGTGACTGTTTTACTTAAAGTTATGTATAGATTTACCAGTTTTTTAAACATATCTTTCTTCCTCTTATGTCACAAAATTGTCTTTCAGATTTATATTTCCTCTCTATTTTGCCCACAAACCAGCTTCTTGCAACTTATGGTAGTTTTTATAGTTTGGGGTTATAAATAATATTCCTGACATTTTGGTCATCAAAACCTCTAAATTGCACTGACTGGAGTTATTGTGTATAGTTCTATGCATTAATATATTTTTGACCATTTCTTTGCAATAATTTTTAAACATTTTCTTCATTTTCAAATATTGTTGGCAAATTGATTCAGGAGTGCTGTGATTGTTTGCTTTAATACTTCTCGTAGCACAAAATGAGCAAACTGATAACCATGTCAGTATTAAATATAGGTCAGTGGTAAGAAATGTGTGTCTTAAAAGGCCTTAATGGGGAAATAACTCAAGTAATAATCTGTCTTTCTAAAAACTAAAAGTCCTTTTATACCTACGTTTTTCAAACTTTCTTTGAAGAGAGAAGTACACATTTCCTTTGAAGACCCTCTGGAGAAAGAACAAAGGGGCAGTTGGGAAAAGGAAAAGTAATCTCGCCATTATTATAATTGAAGTACAAGTGCCTTTCCCTGCAAAATTAATGTTAAGTTTCCAAAGTTTGGCCTTGGGATTCATCATAATTTATTCCCCTTCAGCATAAATTTAGTTCATCTGTGTCTGAACTTCTGCTCCTGCTTTCTAAATATTGGCTGGACGATCCACCTGTAATACAAGTTTTAAGAAGATAATTAGGTTCTAAATGTATTTATTTTAGTACCATTTACACAACACATGGCAGGCGAATTAGCTGTCCTTAGAATAATTTTGTAGTGTGTGAATGCGTTGTCTTGGCTATATGCTAACTCCAAGCTGTTAATATAATTAAAATAGGTTAACCTATGTAATATTCCTGCTAAAAATCCTATATAATAATAAGGCTAATATCCAAATGGACCGAATGACGGAACAACTAGTCATTATGACACACACTGACCACCAGGGGGCAGACACTCAATGCAGGAGCTGCCCCCTGATGGTCAGTGTGCTCCCACAGGAGGAGCACTGCTCAGCCAGAAGCCTAGCTCACAGCTGGCAAGTGCAGTAGTGGTGGTGGGAGCCTCTCCCTCCCCAGCAGCGCTAAGGATGTCCAACTGACGGCTTAGGCCCGCTCTTGATGGGCTTCCAGACCTGTGAGAGGGTACAGGCTGGACCTGTGAGAGGATACAGGACCGCCCCCTGCCTCCCAGTGCATGAATTCGTGCACCAGGCCTCTAGTTAATATATAATGCACATTCACATAGTTTAGAGAGATCCCTATTTATTTTCTGTCCAGTATTCTTTTTTTCCTGCTTCATCTCAATGGGCACATTATGTTTAAGGCCTTTAAATAACAGATTATACTGTGGTGAATTGTTACATTGAATAGGTTATTGTGATTTTTCTGATTGCTTCCAAAGAAGATTATTAGACTTTCAGTTTTAACTTGACTATAACTACAAAGAAACGACAGTGTTTTCTGTTGGTTGGTAGCTGCTTAATCTGAGATAATTGACCCTGATTAATACTATAGGCCACAGCATATACCAAATGCCTAAGTGAGGAGGCAGGAATTCATCAGCAGTATGAACTTCCTTTAGATTGGGATGCAGAGGTACTAAACATTAACTATTTGGGAAAACATCATTGTTGATTTGTTGTGCTTTTCTTTTGTGTTAGTCATCTACCTAGACTGCACGTTCCCCCTCCCTTCCTGTCATTTAGAGCAACCTTTGCCAACTGGCGACCACTGAGTTAGAGGGCACACCTCTCACTTTTTCCCTCTGCTGATTTTTTTTTTGTTTCGGTAATATTTATTTTAAGCTTTTACTTTGCTCTTGTGTGTGTGTGTGTGTGTTTTAATATTTATTGTTGAAAGTCTTACATTTGTGCTCATTTTTTTCTCCCATTGACCCCTCTTCGCCAGCTCCCACCCCAGGCTATCTGTTAAGGATCTGAATCTCAGACCAAATTTGAGACTATCACTGAGAACAGACTCTTTGTACTACTGACTTTAATGGTGTCTTTTATATGTATTTAGGAGTTGCATCAATTTCAGCTTAAGTATTTATTATACTACTGGAGGCTTGGTGCACGAAAATTCGTACACTCCCTCAGACTGGCTGGCACTGTCTCACAGTCTGGGACCCTAGGGGGATCCGGCCTAAGCTGGCAGTCAGACATCCCTTTGACAGCCTGGGAGCCCTCGGGATGTCCAGCTAACAGTTGAGCAATGTCAAGGAGGCAGGCGGTACTGCAGCTGTGCTGGCCTGCCATGAGCCAGCTTCTGGTTGAGTGGTGTTCCCCCGGTGGAAGCGCACTGCGTCATAGTGACCTGTTGTTCCTGGTTGTTCTGCCATTAGGGTCAATTTGCATATTACCTTTTGATTATATAGGAGATTGTATAGGATACTTTTGGCAAAAATGAGTTAAATGAGAAAAAGGTGATTTTAGGAAAATTTGATGAAGTTTGGTCACTTTGGATACCATAGCAGTTTTCCGGCGTGATTAATAAAGCATGATGTTGCTTATATTTGCTATTTCTTTTTAAGTATATTTTTATTATTTTGGAGAAGAAGGGAGAGGGAGAGAGAGAGAGAAACATCAATAAGAGAGAATCATTGATTGGATGCCTCCTGCATGCCCCCACCAGGGATGGATCTGCATCACAGGGATGTGCCCTGACTGGGAATCAAATCCTGACCTCTTGTTCATAGGTCAGTGCTCAACCACTAGGCCACTGCAGGGCTTCTTTCTTTCATTCTTTTTGTTTTCCCCCCAAAATATGTTTTTATTAATTTTAGAGAGAGGAAGGGAGGATTGAGAGATAGAAACATCTCTGAGAGAGAACCATCGGTTGGTTGCCTTCTGCATGTCCCCTGCTAGGGATTGAGCCTGAAAACTGGGCATGTGCCTTGATTGGAATTGAACTGGTGACCTCTTGCTTTGTGGTTTGATGCTCAACCACTGCACCACACCAGCCAGGCCTGTATTTGCTATTTCTAATAAGTACTGCACTGAAAAATTCATTTTTAGAATCTTTATTTTACTTCTTTAAAATAATGCGTTTGATTAGCATAAACTGGGTTTTTAGCTACTTAAGTGTTTTAAATTGAGCATTTGTTTGGGCTACCTTTTTGGCAGGTGATGATTTTAGCCTCTTACTGTCACTAGCTTAATTTAACTGTAGGTAGTAGAATTAGGTTTTCAACTTTTATATGCTATCATTAACATTGTTAAGAATAATAAATTGAAACAAATTTATTTTTAAGATAGAAAATGAAATTATCTCATTTCTGTGTGTAGGCATATTACACATAATTTTAAAAAATACAAGACTGTATTGTGAAAAATGTATAGAGACATTCTAGCCTCTATACAGAAAGGTTATGATTATAATCCGATGCCTGGTACCATAGTTCAGTGAATTTAGGTAAATCTTTTCTTTTGCTCTAATTTTCTTCACCTGTTAAGTGGAGAGAGTTAATAGAATTGTTAGGAACAATTAGGAATAATGTAAAGTGCTTCATACACAACTTGGAATAGTTTCAATAAATAGTAGCTTTTATAATTATATTCAACAGCCTTTTACCTGACATTGTAGGCATCTATCCGTGCAATCTACACATAATAACTACCTTATTCTTAAAAAAAAACAAAAACTTGATTGTAGAATTTATTGGGGTGACATTGCTTAATAAAATTATGTGGGTTTCAGCCGAAACCGGTTTGGCTCAGTGGTAGAGCGTCGGTCTGCGGACTGAAAGGTCCCAGGTTCTATTCCGGTCAAGGGCATGTACATTGGTTGCGGGCACATCCCCAATCGGGGGTGTGCAGAAGGTGGCTGGTCGATGATTCTCTCTCATCGATGTTTCTAACTCTCTGTCCATCTCCCTTCCTCTCTGTGAAAAATCAATAAAATATATTTTTTAAAAAATTATGTGGGTTTCAGGTGTACAATTTATAATACATCATCTGTACACTTATTGTGTGTTCACCACCCCAAGTCCAATCATCACCATTTAGTCCCCCTACATAGTAAGTTTTTAATTTTTATCAGCTACCCATCAACTTTGTTTTTCTCCAGTCTGGCAGAAAATGGTTGTCATAATTTGTTTTCCTGATATGCAGTGAAATTGTGTGTGTGTGTGTGTGTGTGTGTGTGTGTGTATTTATACTATTACTATTTTGGCAAAGGTGGCATGTATTTTCCTCACTTATCATTTGCTTTATCTTTGTTTATGATGTATTGTTGCTGTATAAAAGATGAGAATATTTCCATTTAGGCAGATCTGTTTTGTTTATAGCTTTTGGGATTTGTGTTTTGTTAAATGTGGTTTTGAAAATTGTGTTCATTTCCTTTAACATTTTGAAATAGCTATAATTTTTTAAACGTTTTGAAATATATTATGGCATCTGGAATTTAAATTTTGCTATATATACCAAAACCATTTGAGTATTTTAAACATTCTTCACTGACTTGGAATAGGAATAATTATCAGTAATAATATATCCAAAGATTGATCATATAATACTTTGTTTGAATGTATGGCTACTAAACTGCAGTTCACAAATCATGGGAACTTGCACTCTTTTATTTAGCTTTGTAATTCGTGTACTTGATATTTCAGAGTGTATGTATTGGTAAATTGGATGCCTAAACCTTTTTTGTTTGTTTTTTGTTAATCGTCACTTGAGATTTTTCTCATTGATTTATTTTTATTTTTTTTTTAGAGATAGTGGAAGGGTGGGAGGGAGGGAGAGAGAAATGGATGTGAGAGATACATTGAGTGATTGCCTTTGGCACATGCCCTAACCAGGGCTGCAGTCCAGGTTTGTGACCTTGACCAGGAATCAACCCACCAACCCCTGGTGCCCAGGCTGAAGGTCTAACCACTGAGTGTGCTGGCCAGGAATGGATGCCTAAACTTTCTTTTTGGTAGTTGAAGGCTATGTTCATTAAATGATGAATGCAGTTGCCACAGCCTCTCTGTAGGTAAGAAAGGTAAGGCTTTATTTCTTCTTCTCTTCCTCCTTGGGCAGAGTCTTGATGATTTCTTCCTTCTTGGCTTCGCAGCACTTGTTCCTTCCCTGGTCTTAGACCTGTGGGCCTCGGCCTGCTTCTCTGGAGCCTTGTCTGCTTTCAGCTTGTGGATGTGTCCCCTGAGAATCTGCGTGTTTTTGAACAATTACCCTTCACTTTCAGTACAGGCAGTCCTACATGTGTCTGCCAATCTTCTTAGATTCCTGGTGTCTTCTAAGTAGCTGGCAAAGAATTCTCATCTTCCTCATCCACGTTACTTTGTCAGGCATTTGACAGCAAGCTGCATGGGCAGTACCCTTTCACTTACCTGTGCCCATATGCCTGCCTGTCCTGTGGGCCACGGTGTTTTTCTGGCATTGAGCCTGGGAATGGACAATGACAAGCTTTTGGATGATTGGCCCATCGTTGACCAGCTTCCATATGTGCTGACTGGGGTTGGCATTGGCGATTTCATTGGTCTCATTGGGGTCCAGTCTTCTTTTTGCCACAGCACAGACCCTCACCCCTGCTGTCTGTGTCCATTGGTTATGCTTTTATGCAGATGGAACTGTCTTTGAGCATTGCGTTAAAAAAATGTTCTATGTTTGGAAAACTCTTTAATGTCACGTGTCATAGTTTTAATATTCCCAGCTTGCCATCTAACTTAGAGAAGAGATATAAATTCTATTGTAAATCTATAGAGATAAAACTTACCAAGAATAATATAACTAGTGGCAGAAGTGAAACCAGAGACAAATAGGCCTGTTTTTTCTCTTGTATCAGATTGTCGTGCAGTTGAGAGTAGACTTATAGACAGTTTCGAATGCCATTACCAGAAGTCATGGAAGTTGATGAAAATATGCAATCAAGACATTATGAACGCACCTAAACTTAGGTTAAATTGTATATTTTAATCATAGGAGGTACTACATAAATTTGAAAAGTAGAACATTAAGGTAAGATATTTAGTCTTCAGTAGTGCTTGGTGCTCATGTAGATCCCTAGCTCTGAATTAGCATCACAGCCTTGTAAAAATTGTGCAATTTAGATAAATGGAGTAGGAGGAGGAAGTGATCAGACAGGAATTAACTGCTGCAAGAGATAATAAATCTGATAGTTACTTAGTAAATGTTATTGTAAAATCTGTTAAAATCGAGACAGTTTCTGAGTTGATCTGGACACATTGATTCGATGGTGCACAGCCCACTGCCTAATTAGAAACAAGCAGTATGGGCTTCCTGGCACTCTTAGGCCTGTGTTGATTTTCAGAAGACAAAATACAAAACGGTGTAGTGGTCACAGTATAGACCAGAACCCAGTGGATAGGTAGTAAACGTATTATGGGACTTACCTACCTCGGGTTCTTGGATTAGGTCTGTTACTGCTTAAGTAGATTACTGCACTTTAAAAACGTAGATTACTGCACTTTAAAAACGAAGTGTATATTTAGAACTTAAAATAGGAATGCGTGCATTGTGTGTGTGTGTGTGTGTGTGTGTGTGTGTGTGTATGTAAAACAAATACTTTGTTAAAGAATAGAGTTTGAAAGAAATAAATGATCCAGATGTTTGGTTCTTCCCTTAGTCCCCACCTGATTTTGTATGATTTAAAGCATGCTGTATCAAAATTCTATTAGTTGTATAAATCTGCATTTCTTTTAAAATGGAAAAACTGCTAGACTAGCATGTTGAGGTGTATATCTCTTACTAAAGTTCTGTAACAAGCTTAATGTGAATATAGTCCCCCTCCCAAGTTATGTTTGTTAGATGCCCTCTTCATTTATGAGTTTTATTCATTGTGAGGCAGATATTAAGTTGCATTTGGGGAGTCTCCTATATTGTTAAGTAGTGTTTTTGTAATATATTTGGTATTGTTTCAGAAATAACAGATTTTGGCTCTTTTAAAAAAATCCCCACCAAGGACATGCTGAGGGAGGGAACGAGGGAGGGAGACATCGATCTGTTGCCTTCTGCACACATTGACCTGGGAATCGAAACTGAAACCCAGGGATGTGCTCTGATCAGGAATCCAACCTGCAGCCCTTTGGTGCACAGGATAATGCTCAACTGAGTTACTCTGGCTGGGCGGGGCTTCTTTTTAAGGAGTAAAATTTCTCAGTTTTCTGTTATTGTAGATCGCATTTTTTTTTTAAGCAGTATATTTGATCCGGATTCTTACAGTTTTAGATATTTAGGTAGTAACAAACAGACTCCCGGAGTGGGAGGAGAAATGATGTTTTCATTTGCTCACTTTTGTTGTAAGGCAAGTGAAAGGTCCTTTAAAGGGAAAGTGTCTTGGGTTTTGGGGTATTGCAGGGAACCAGCTATGTTTAGAAATGTGTCTTACTGACACTTTTTTCTAATCATGCCGATTTGGGACAAGTTGTAGAAATTAAAAATGTTTTTATTGATTTCAGAGAGGAAGGGAGGGAGAGAGAAACATCAATAATGAGAGAGAATCATTGATTGGCTGCCTCCTGCACGCACCCTACTGGGGTTGAGCCCGCAACCTGGGCATGTGCCCTTGACTGGAATTGAACTTGGGATCCTTCAGTTCACAGGCTGATGCTCTATCCAAAATATCTAGGGCTCATTTTAGAAATTTTTTGACAGTAATTTTATGCAATTTCATTTGTAGTCCAGTTACAACGCAGGGATCACAGCAAACACAGCCCCCACAGAAGCACTATGGCATTACCTCTCCTATCAGCTTAGCAGCCCCCAAGGAGACCGACTGCCTGCTAACACAGAAACTAATTGAGACTCTGAAGCCCTATGGGGTTTTTGAAGAAGAAGAGGAACTGCAGCGCAGGTAAATATATAAAAATTTATAATTTCTTATTATCATAACCAGAGGCCTGGTGCATGAATTCATGCACGGGTGGGGTCCCTTGGCCTGGCCAGTGATTGGAGCTGTCTTGCCAAGTCCCGGGGGAGGGGCTGTAGGAGGTTGGCTGGCTGGCCCTGATTAGGGCCAATTGGGGCCTGCCTGCCTGAGGGAGGGACAGCAGGAGGTTGGCTGACCATAGGAGGTTGGCTGTGAGAGTGCACTGACCACCAACTGCAGCTCCTGTGTTGAGCGTCTGCACCCTGGTGGTCAGTGCGCGTCATAGGACCGGTCATAATAGTCCCTTAGGCTTTTATATGTATAGATTGACTAATTTTGAGGCATTCTTGATTCAGGAAGTCTGAATTATCCTTTTAAATATCTCTGTTTCAGACAAGGGTGATATTTAGAAAAATACTTTCACATAGAGCTCCGTTTCTTAATTTTGATTTTTTTGAGGTTTTTGATTGTTATAGTACATAATTGTCAAGAGAAAGAGGAATGCCTACATGTTATTAACTACTATATACCTAACTTTCTGATAACTTTTAAACTTAGGAAGCCACTTTCTGAAAACTTGTAGTTTAATAAGTAACTAGAGGCCTAGTTCACAAAATTTGTGCACAGAATGGGAGGGTTCCTAGGCCTCGTTAGCGATCAGGGCTGATTGGGGCCTGCCCACTGCTGGCCAGGGCCTTCCTTTGTCCCATGCCACTCCCTGGTGGTCATCTCGTGTCATAGTGAGCGAGTGATCAAACCCCGGTCTCCTGGTTGAACTCTTGAGAGGGGACACTTTGCATATTAGCGTTTTATAATATATAGAGATAATTTAGAATAACAAACAACTTGCTGATTGATATTTGTTCTATCAACAGGATTTTAATTTTGGGAAAATTAAATAACCTGGTAAAAGAGTGGATACGAGAAATCAGTGAAAGCAAGGTAGGTACTTGTATATGAAATAATTTGCCAACAGAACATAGCTGTTCTTTTTAAAGTAGATTTAGTCTTAATAACATAGTTTATATTTTGTTTCTAGTTATTTTGAAAGCAGGGAAAAAGTAATTTCTAAACATTTTTTATAAGCAT
Source organism: Pipistrellus hanaki (assembly GCF_964339955.1). Classification (NCBI taxonomy): domain Eukaryota; kingdom Metazoa; phylum Chordata; class Mammalia; order Chiroptera; family Vespertilionidae; genus Pipistrellus; species Pipistrellus hanaki. Next base: position 3,828,062 of record NC_140503.1, read on the forward strand.
TTTTTGGTTGCAACACTCAAAGTTGAAACTAACATTCTTTACTGAAGTAGTAGATATATCCCTGGAAAAGTGCTTTAAAAATGTATATTAAATATTTGAGTCTTGTTACCTTTTAAGGAATCCTATGACAATGGGCATTTTTTAGGTTTTCAGGTATTAGACTCACAAAATGAATATTTAGTTTTTTAAAATAACATTCCCTTCCCTGAGTTCATAATCCTTAATTATGAAAAATCATACACATTGAGGAATCCGTGACTGCGCTTCTGGTAAAGGAAATGTATTCTTAGAATTATGTGTGGAATCCATTTGACCCATTTAAGAAAAGATGGTGTTTTTTATTGTTTTGTTTTTAAAGGAAAGATGATTTGTAATGCTTTTCTTTCTCCTAATTCTGGTGCTTCTATTCAAAAAAAACTATCAATAAGTTTAGTTCTGCTCAGAATCATTCACCAAAGTCAAGGAAATCAAAAACAGTAAACTATTGTGGAGCAGGATTTGCCTCAACGTCAGTCACTTTGATCTGATAAATTATATTTTAATGCACTATGGAATATTTGGTATAATCATTGAATATAAGCAATGCTTCATGCAGTATCTTTGTCATGAATAAAAGCTGATTCATTGCTCCTGCATAATTACATGATCTCCTTTACCACAGTCTTTAAAGCAGTTTCCAGAAATGTGGCAAAATTCTAAAATAGTAAGGATCTTCACAAAAGAACACTCATGAAAAGTTGAAAGTTACTTGCATTTTAGATTAGATTGATTTAATGCCTGGTGGTATTTTGTAGAGCTTATAAGCTTTTTTATCTTCTATATAACTTTGCACTGAAATCTTACTTTTTAATATGCAGTGTTATTTGAAATAATTTTCTTTGTGTTCTGGGAAAATGACTATTTGTTGTTTGTTTGAACAGAATCTTCCACAATCTGTAATTGAAAATGTTGGAGGAAAAATTTTTACATTTGGATCTTACAGATTAGGAGTACACACAAAAGGTAAATATTGTTTTAATTATTTTGAGAAGGAATACTTTTTTAAGTCCTTAAAAAATTATAACGAGGTATCCATCTTAGTTGCCTGTGGTGTATCATTACAGCTTACATTTGCATTAAAGAGAACACTTCAAGGAGCCTACATTTAGTAAGGAGAAAAAAAAATATGTATGCTACACCTGTACTGTTCAGTGCAGTATTAACGAAAATTTAAAATTAGGTTCCTCAGTAGAAGTAGCCACATTTTAAGTGTTGAATATCCACGTATGGCTAGTGGCTATCATATTGGAAAGTGCAGACATAGAACATTTTCCTCATTGGAGGGTTCTTTTGAACAGTGCTGCTCTCTACGCCATTTCTTCTGCCTGAAGAATGTCAGTCTGGAAATCAGAACAAAAATGAATTAGTGTTTTAAAAATCCTATGGGTTTTCTTTTCCCCATGCTTTTATTATAGTTGTAAAATACAGGTAAGCAAAACAAACAATGTTTATCTGTAACCATTGACAATCGTTAATATTTTCTTATTGACACTTTTTCCCTCTGCATATAAATCTGTACATATATACTAGGGGCCCAGTGCACGAATTTGTACACCTTGAAAAGAACTGTGGGCTGCGAGGCTGCGGTGGGCATGGGAGAGTCTCAGCCCAGTTGATCAGTTTAGTCTTTTTGCATATTAGGGTTTTGTGTATATATAGATAATAGAGAAATATGCTAATTAACTGGGACACTGTAATATGTCAACTGGACAGGAGGAGGTTGTGTGTGCAGTGTTGGGGCATGGCAGCAGGGCCTTCCGTGCAGCTGTGCTGGGGGAGGGCCTGATCAGTAGCAGCCGTGGCTGCTTCAAGGACTGGAGAGTGAGGCAGGGTCAGATCGGCAGCAGCTGCCGCCACTGTGGGGCCTGGGGAGCGAGGCAGGGCTGGACCGGCGTCTCGAGGGTGGGCAGTGTCACGAGATTTTTGAATTACGCGCTGGGCTCCTAGTATACTATAAAAATGTTGTCATGGTAGAGAACATAGAGCCTTTTCTTTTTCCTGAGCATGGCACAAATACGTTTTTGGTTTTCATTATCTTTTTTATTTCTCGGTACTCTTTTTCTTTAACGCTGTTTAAAGACAAATTTTTGTTTATATATTTTTATTTATTTATTTATTTTTTAAAATATATTTTATTGATTTTTTACAGAGAGGAAGGGAGAGAGATAGAGAGCTAGAAACGTCGATGAGAGAGAAACACCGACCAGCTGCCTCTTGCATACCCCCTACCGGGGATGTGCCCGCAACCAACGTACATGCCCCTGACTGGAATCGAACCTGGGACCCTTCAGTCCGCAGACCGATGCTCTACCACTGAGCCAAACCGGTTTCGGCCATATATTTTTATTGATTTCAGAGGAAGGTAGAAGGAGAGAGCGATCGAAACATCAGATTGGCTACCTTCTGCACACCCCCTACTGACAATAGAGCTGCAACCCCGGCATGTGCCCTTGACTGGAATTGAACCCAGGACCTTTCAGCCTGCAGGCCAATGCTCTGTCCACTGAGCCACACCAGCTAGGGCTATTCCTCAATGCTCTGATTCTCATGTAATATATAAAAATAAAAAGATTAGGACCGTCTAGGGCTATTCTTCAGTACTCTTATTCTCATGTAATATGTAAAATATATAAGAGTCTGGGACTTAAAGAGGCAATAAAGCTTGAATAACTTCATCTAGCCATCTTAGCAGAACTTGGATTCTTGGGAATTCAGTGGCTGTACTTTTCAACCATTAACCACTGGCCTCTATGTTAAAAGTTACCTGCCAATATACACTGAGTGGTCAGATTATTATGATCTCTGAACGCATAATAATCTGGCACTCAGAGTGTGTGTGTGTGTGTTAGAGCCTTGGTGCATGAATTTGTGCATGGGTGGGGTCCGGCCAGCCTGGCCAGGGGGAGGGGACATGGGCAGTTCGCTGGCCTGCCTGCTGGTCAAACTCCTGGTCCAGGGGACAATTTGCGTATTAGCCTTTTATTATATAGGATATACACTGAATGGTCAGATTATTGTGCATTCAGAGATCATAATAATCTGGCCACTTAGTGTATATGTGTTCTTTTTGTTCCAGCATCCTTCCTTCTCCCCATCTCCCACTACTTTGTGCCAGTAGTGTACTACTAGTATGTGCTCTTCTATTCATGAATATGGTAAATAACAGCCTTCATGGTAGTTGAGTCTTGTAGAAAAAAGTCTTTGTTAACCTGATTACACATTTATCTCTCCCTTTTATGATCTCAGTTACTGATTGTTCTTCCTGTGTACTCAGTGCTGACCTGCTATCAAACATTAAATTAATAACAAATATTTTACCATTCATTGTCTGCCTCATTGGATTTTTGCCAGTGGTCCTTCTTGATGTTTATCCTATTTATCCCATTTAGGGGACAGGTAGGAGCCTATAAGAACTAGTTACATTATGTAAAGAAGAAAACTTTCTTTGTTTCACTAATGGACATGTGTATGACGAATGACATCAAGATGTTGGGTCTATTCTTGAATAATTCCTACTCTTCATCATAAAAGTCCTATCTTAGTTACCTTTCTTTGTCTCCCAGCTCACCCGGGCCACTGCAACTAGAGATGCTATAGGAAAAAACATACCGGATCCCATTAATTAGAATCCTTTATTCCTATATTGACTTGTAATTTTTTTTTAAAGGGGAGTGGTACATTTTTAGAGATTGACCAATATAATGTTAACAGCTTTTCAACATCAAATACTGCCATAGTAAGACTCAAAGTAATTTTTTTAATAATAGAAATTAATGGTTGATGGTCTTAATCTTTTCTAGGTGCCGATATTGATGCGTTGTGTGTTGCACCAAGGCATGTTGATCGAAGTGACTTTTTCACCTCATTCTATGATAAATTGAAATTACAGGAAGAAGTAAAAGATTTACGAGTATGTAAATGTTCGGGTGAAATGGGAGGAGTTATAAAAATTAGTCAGTTGAGAGTTTTATGATATAGACATCATTTGTTGAACTCTTAAAATTTGCTAAACCCTTTTAAGTACATAACGTGTATGCTTGCTTTTTATTTTTTTATGTTTTATTTTTATTTTATTTTCCAAATAATGTAATTACTTTATTTGTAATTTGAACTCAATAGCCAACCTGGACATTTTAAGTAAATGTAGTGGAGGCTACATAACATGATGAAAGCAATATGGAACTAGAGTAAAAAAGAAAGCATGAGATCTCAGTCTTTCTATTTCTAATAATACATTTATTTTTGAAAGATATATATATATATATATATATATATATATATATATATATACACACACATACACATATATATGCATATATATATATACACACATATATATGCGCATATATGTTTTTATTTGTTTCAGAGAGACTAAGGAAGAGGGAGAGATATATAGAAACATCAATGAGGAGAATCATTGTTCGGCTGCCTCCTGCACGCCTGTACTGGGGATCGAGCCCGCAACCCTGGCATGTGCCCTGACCCAGAATGGAACCGTGACCTCCTGGTTCACAGGTTGACACCCAACCACTGAGCAACATCGGCTGGCAATTTCTTATTTTTTAATGTTTCCCAGTTCTAGTTATTTTTTCCCCTCCATTTTGCTTTTTGATTGTTATTTTTGAAGTGTTTATACTCCCTCAAAACATGCATTTTATTTTTTTGCAATAAATCTGAAATCCTAAATCTGGTGACAGTAGAAAATAAGACAAGAACATATCTGAGTGGCAGAAGTCAAGGATTTGAACTTAAGCTTGTCTAATTCAAGATTCTAGTGTGGTAAAGCTAGTTGTGGAGAATCTACTGTCAGAAACTATTCTAAATTGTTTTCAAACAATTTCAAATACCACATTCATTAAAAAATACTAAAATTAGTGTAGATCCAATCTATAGCTTCAGAGACATTAAACTTGTTGGATTTTCTTTCAGGCTGTTGAAGAGGCGTTTGTGCCAGTTATCAAACTGTGTTTTGATGGGATAGAGGTAAGGTGGCTTTTGCTATGTGTAATTGATCAATGTAGGTTAAAAACTTGATTTATTTTAAAGTTTTATAATCGGTGAATTGGTGTGATATTAATAGGAATTAAGGGTTTTTGTTGTTTTATCATCACCCACAGATGTTTTTTCCGTTGATTTTTAGAGAGGGAGGGAAAGGGGGGAGGAAAAAGAGATGTGAGAGAGACACATTAGTTGGTTACTGCCTGAGTGTTCCCTGATTGGAGCCAGGGATTGACCCTGTGACCCTGTCTTGAGAGGGTGGACGCTCTAACCATTGAACACACTGATCAGAGCTTACGCTTAATTTTTTTTAATGAAAGTGACTGCTTATCAGAATAGCATTTTTAGTCTTTTAAAAGAGTAGTGAAATTAGGAGCTAAAATATAGGCAGAAGTAATGGAACTGACAATGAAATGCTGCTACAAAATAGTTTACTTGGTAGTTTTTCCATATACAAATTTTGTATATATTTAGTCTCATTAAGACAATACAATGTATTATTTATTTACTTATTTATTTGTTTATTGTTTAATAAATCTTGGTTGTTCAGATAATTACAATTGTTTCTTCTTTTCCCCCCATAGCTCTCCTCCACCTGGTTCCCACTCCACTCTTTGCCCTTACCTCCCTTCCCACTGTCCTCATCCATAGGTGTACGATTTTTGTTCAGTCTTCCTGCACCCCCCACACCCTTTCCCCCCTGAGAATTATCAATCCCCTCCCATTCTATGCCCCTGATTCTATTATATTCACTAGTTTATTCTGTTTGTCAGATTTTTAATTCACTCGATTTTTAGATTTACTTGTTGATATGTATTTGTTGTTTATAATTTTTATCTTTACTTTTTTCTTCTTCCTCTTCTTAAAGACTACCTTTCAGCATTTCATACAATACTGGTTTAGTGGCGATAAACTCCTTTATTTAGCTTTTTCTTATCTGTGAAGCTCTTTATCTGACCTTCAATTTTGAATGATAACTTTGCTGGGTAGAGTAATCTTGATTCTAGGTTCTTGTTATGCATCACTTTGAATATTTCTTGCTACTCCCGTCTGGCCTTCATAGTTTCTGTTGAGAAATCAGTTGATAATTGTATGGGTGCTCCCTTACAGGTAATTAACTGTTTTTCTCTTGCTGCTTGTAAGATTCTCTCTTTGTCTTTTGCCCTTGGCGTTGATGTGTCTCGGTGTGGTCCTCTTAGGATTCCTTTTGTTTGGAGTTCTGTGCGCTTCCTGGACTTGTAAGTCTATTTCTTTGACCAGGTGGGAGAAGTTTTCCGTCATTTTTTATTCAAATAGGTTTTCAGTATCTTGCTCTCTCCTTCTGGCACCCCCATAATTCTGATGTTGGTGTGCTTGAAGTTGTCCCAGAGGCTTCTTACACCATCTTCAACTTTTTGGATTCTTTTTTCTTTTTTCTTTCCCAGGTTGAGTGTTTTTTGCTTCTTTGTATTTCGAATCTTTGACTTGATTCTTGTGTTCCTCTAGTCTGCTGTTGAGTCTCTGTATAGTATTCTTTGTTTCATTCAGGGTATGCTTAATTTCTGGTTGGTCCTTTTTCATATCCTTGATGGTCTTGCTAAATTTATCGGCCTTTTCTAGGAAATTCTTGAAAAAACTTTATAACCATGGTTTTAAACTCTATATCCAGGTGTTTGCTTTTCTTTTGTTTGTGATCTGTTTCCTTGTCTCCTCATTTTCACTGCTTCCCTGAGTTGGTAGGGTAGATTTGTGTGCTAGGTGTCCAATGGGTCAGCCTCCCAGTGGACACTCTTGGTGCACCCCTTTGTGGACTGTGTGTACAGCCTTGTAGTTAAGTCTTGATTGTTGTTGGTGTCACTGGGAGGAACTGACCTCCAGGCCAATTGGCTGAGGACCCGCTGTGTCTATAACGGAAGAACCGCTGTGCTGGAGACACGCTTATGGGGCAGGACTTGTTCCAGAGGGGCTTTGGTGCTCACTGAGTCTGCCTCTTGAATGCGACCCTTATAAGAGTAGTTGAAATCTGGTGTCTCACACAGACCACTAGATACACTAGCTTCTGGATTTCCAATGGGGTGCAGGTCAGCTACTGTCTGAGGCCACCCAGCAGGAGCTACAACCGGAACTAAAGTTTTCTCCTCTTTGCTTGGGGTTTGAAGTTTTTGGAGCTGTCTGACCAGAGCTGCAGTTTGTTTGGTTAAGCTGTGATAGGGCATGCCCTAAATTTTAAGTGATCCAGTATATGCATTTAGCAAACTTAGTAAATCTAGTAGATGCATTTTATAGGAAATCAAACTTAGTATGATTAAAGTGACAAATAGGTATTTATGCATGTTCTGTTCCATATTGCCATGTTTTAACATCTGATTAAAATACCAGTGATAGAATTAATACTGCTTGGGCTCTTGGAGGCATTGTCATGTTGATAATTGATAAGAAGATCCTGGCTTTATGGGTTATAATTGCTTTCTTTTTTAAAGAAACATCTAAAAATAAATAATTTGATAGATACAGAATGTTGAATTTTATTTTTGTTTTAGATTGATATTTTATTTGCAAGATTAGCACTGCAGACTATTCCAGAAGACTTGGACTTACGAGATGACAGTCTGCTTAAAAATCTAGATATAAGATGCATAAGAAGTCTTAACGGTATGTGAAAATCTACTTTTTTTGCATAGTAGCAGTTTTTGTCAAATATGAAATAGTTTAAACTCATGTTGAATAATGAAGCCTTTTGTAGGCATATTGTTTATCCATAGTTATTCAAATTGAATGTACCTTATTTATCAGACTGTAGAGGGTATTTGGTAATTTATTTTATTGATTTTTAAACACTTTTTATTCATTTTTAACATGTTTTATTTTTTTAATCTCCTGGGATATTAAAAGACTGTCTGACATTGGCACTCTATTGCTAATGATTTGGTTTTACAATGTAATTAATTTTGATGCCGATGTCCTTTGTAATGTTTTCAATTGTTGTATTTAAAAGATTGCCTTTGAACACTTTGGTATTAGCACTGCTTGTTACCATGCTCTTAAAGAACAATTCTTTAAGATTTAAGTGGCTCAGTCCTTCCTCAATATTTCTGGACTAGAAGCTTTCATTATGAGTTTAAAGTTTGAGATGAAGCACGTTACAGTTCAGATTCTTTGGTTGAGGGTACTGCTTTTAATGGGAGATGAAGGTTTTAAGAGTTTTTTTATTTGCCTCTATTTAATTAACATTACTGATTGTACCAATAAAGTTTTTAAGTTTGACATTAATCTCAGAAATTTAAAAGAAATATTATCATTACATTTTTGATGATTTAATGTTTTGTTTTTCACTCCTGTTAATCAGGTTGCAGGGTAACCGATGAAATTTTACACCTAGTACCAAACATTGACAACTTCAGGTTAACTCTGAGAGCTATCAAACTGTGGGCCAAACGTGAGTTCAGAATTTGTTGGCTACCTTATTAAAACTGTTTAAGCTTTTGTTCAACACTAACTTTTCTTTTTGCTTTTCCCTTATCAACAGGCCACAACATCTATTCCAATATATTAGGTTTCCTCGGTGGTGTTTCCTGGGCTATGCTAGTAGCAAGAACTTGCCAGCTTTACCCAAATGCAATAGCATCAACTCTTGTACATAAATTTTTCTTGGTATTTTCTAAATGGTATGTGTTTAGATTATATTAAAATAAAATTGATTATAGACACTGAAGTTCAGTCTTATTTCTATGACATTTCTGCAGCTGATTTCAGATTCAAATTTTAGATCATGTTGTAGCTCTTTAGGTAGTCTTGGGGGTAGGTCATGTTGCATATAAAACGCAAACTTAATTTCATTCCTTTTCCCTAGCTTTTTAAGGATAGGAAGGCAGTTGCTATTTGAACCTCCTGCATAAACTTACTCTCTAAATAAACTCTTGAATTTTAGTTGTAATGTCTGTAACTTAGTGACTTGATAGGCTGGGATATCAGCTACTTTGGATAAACTTATATATACCACCTTTTACTCTCTGGATTATTCTAAACCTGTAGTTCCTTAGTCCCTTAGTTTCTTGATTGTTTTTGCTTTCATCTGCCCATTAAGATGCAAACTATATAAAAAGCTTTTAAAAAAAAATATTTTTATTGATTTTACAGCAGAAGGGAGATGGAGAGAGAGAGATAGAAACATCAATGATGAGAGAGAATCATTGATTGGTGCCTCTTGCACTCCCACCACTGAGGATTTAGCCCGCAACCTGGGAATGGAACCATGACCTTTGGGTTCATGGGGTGACACTCAACCACTGAGCTACCCCAGCCGGGCTATATAAAAAGCTTTTAAGAATAACTAACTGCTTGAAAAAAGGCAATTAATTGACCACTCTGAGATTATTCATTAACCCTGCACAGATTTTTCTTTAACTTTTATTTTAGGAAGTTCACTATTTTTGTTGTTGTTGTTGTTTTGTTAATCCTCACCAGAAGATACTTTTCTGGTGATTATTAGGGAGAATGGAAGAGAGAGGGAAAGACAGAGAGAAACATTGATGTGAGAAAAGCACATCGTTTGGTTGCCTCCTGCATACGCCCTGACCAGGGCCTGGGCTGGGGATGAGCCTGCAATCAAGGGTACGTACATGTGACCTTGCCCGGAATCAAACCTGGGACCCTTTGTTCCACAGGCCTGACACTCCACTGACCCAAACCAGCTAGGTCCACTTTTTCTTTCTTTCTTTTTTTTTTTTTTTTTAAAGAATAATAAGATAAAAGGTTATTTGCATTTTGTATTAGTTGCTTTGGCTGGCCCAAAAGCTCAGGGTTTTTGGTTTTAATAAAATTTTAGAGAATTATCTTTCCTCTATGCCTGCCCACTCCTATACCTCTTCCCTCTGGAACAAAAAGAGTCTTTTCTATTTATTTTATAAAAATCAGAGGTTTATTTTGATACAGTTAATAATGTAAAGCATGTGCCACACTTTTAAAGACACATTCTGTTCTTTATGGTTTTGATACTACTTTATAATGTATAATCAGGTTTGATGAGAATAACTAAAGATTGTCAGAATTTTTCTTAACGCTACACATCCTTAACAAATATAATGTTAAAGATGTTAACCTTGACATGAAGAATGGCAAATGTTTTCCAGTTTTTAATCTCTTCCATAAAGGACTGAAGTGGCTAACTCAGAGCGTGCATCTTGAAAATAATGTGTTCACGTCACAAGTTTTTATTACACATACTCATAACCTTTAGTTATGCAGCAGAGAAAAATGTCATAATCAATTTTTACAATTATTTATACTTTGCCTATAATGAGTTAACTTTTTCACTCTCAATTGTCTTTGGAATAAGCTAGTATAAAGGTAGTGTTTTTATCTTTCAAGAGGATTTACCTATAGGGGTTGAGGCGAACATGTCAGATGTATTGGAGTAGTACTTTTTAATTTAAATAGTGCATTATCAGTTCTTTGAGGGGCAGACAAGATGTTTAAGTTAATGTCATAGAGGAAAAGTGTTCAAGTAGTTTAACATCAACAGGAATAAAAGAGTATGTAAACCAGAAGGGAAAATGAATGAAGAAGGAGCACATTCACAATGCTGTATGTTTAACAAAATACGTTTAGATGGTAATATCCAAGTCTTATCAAGTGCTACAATCTTTTTAAACAGGGAATGGCCAAATCCAGTGCTATTGAAACAGCCTGAAGAATGCAATCTTAATTTGCCTGTATGGGACCCAAGGGTTAGTGTATTATTTTTTCCCCTACAAATTCACACTGTGCAATAACAAGTAAAGTCATCTGCATAAACTCAGGGACACTTTCCATCCTTCTACCTATGAGTGGACATGTTCGTATTACACTTTCTCTTAGATAACCTCAACTCTGATTGTCTTCTGATGTGAGAAGCATAATTATGTACCCTGTCAACTACATTTAATTGTACATATTTATAATAATCCAGTTCACTAACATTTTAATTTATTTTATATAGAACTACCTTGTAAGTTAAAGTGTGCGGGCATTTGTGCTTTAAAAAAAATAAAAGGATACTAAAAATCCCTGTATTTTTTTATTTGATCTAAATATTGTTAAAATTGGGTTGTTTTAGGAAAACTGTTGCTTAATATTTACCTGTGGGTGTTTCAGATTACAGAAACAAGGTGGTGCTAAAGAGCTTCCACTGTGGGAAGTTCCGGTCTTTACTGCTCACTCCATTTAAATGTTAACAACATGCACTTTTTTAATAGGTCAAATATTTAGGTTTGAATAAGGCTTTAGAGGTTTATAAAATTCTATTTTTCTACATTGTCTTGCTATCTTACTACAGTATCAAAATTATTAGCTTCAAGTTCTGTTAATTATTTCAAGTTGTATATTTTCAAGTTTTCCATACCCGAAGGCATTTTTGGAGAGATGTGAGTTTATAGTTTTCTTTGTGGAAATATGCCACTTATCCATAGTATATGGATTAAGATAAATAGTTACTGAATCAGTTCATTATCTCGTAAAAGGATACCAATATGGAAAACAATAGTTTCACCATGTGTTAATAAATTAAGCTTAATTCTTTATACGTTGAGGGTATATTGAAGTATAAGTTTTCATCTTGTTTAAATTTGTTTTACACAGAATATTGGAGTAAGACATTTCTGAAAAGTGTAATTGTGTGTGCATCCCCATTTCTGTTGTTGAAAAAAGAAAAACTAAACATCAGTAGCTGTCCAAGTAGGACCTTTTTGCTGTGCAGGCACACTTTCTGTAGAGTGAGGTTACCAAAGTAGTCATGCCTGAGTGATTGAACAGACCGTTAGCTCCACCAAATCCAGATTCTATAAAGAATTCCTTTAAAAACAAAGTCTCCTTACATGGTTTTTCTTTCTCGACTCCAGCTAAGAATGAAATAAAATTTAATCATTGGTTCAGTTTAACAAGGGGTAAAAAGTCCAAGTATCTGTTGCCTATGTACTTGAAGAAACTGATTGGCTGTTATTATATGTAGGTAAACCCCAGTGATAGGTACCATCTTATGCCTATAATTACACCAGCATACCCACAACAGAACTCCACGTACAATGTGTCCGTTTCAACACGGATGGTCATGGTTGAGGAGTTTAAACAAGGTAAGTGGTTATCATTATGCTCTCCTTTATACACAGGGTTTACATAGTCATTGTAGACCCGTAGTTGGGTATACAATTTAAGTTGAAGAAAGCATTCACCAAGGTAGATTTTTGGTGTTTTTATTTATTGATTACAATATATATTTGGGAATTGATATGAAAAATAAGTTTAATTCCTTTTAGGCAGGAATTTTTAATTATTTTTGATTATATAGTGACACTAACCAGTATTTAAAGCCATATTCTTAGCAGGGCTTTTTGGGGTTGGGTTAGTGCCATATTCGATTGCCATGTAAAATTTTAAATAATCCCATGAAATGAGTTGTTTTTAGCTAACTATATTCTTGGGAAGAACTTTGGGCAGGATTGGGTTCAAACTGCTCATTATTTTGGAAGAAACTCTAAACTTTTCTGGACCCCAATAGTATTGTTTGTTTGAAAGTACAGCTGTTGTCGGTCTTTGAGGAAGGGATTGTTTGATTGGACAGACTACAGCCTAGGAAGTAGAATTAGCTGTACAACTTCCAGCTCAAACTCTAGGGGACCATGCTTTTCTGTGGTCCAAACAGCCTCCTGTGGGAAGATATGCTATTCTTTTAGAGTCAGCAGGAAGCATGTTTTTGAAAGACAAGAAACAAAGCTTTGGGGAGAACTATAATAGAATGTGTCAGTTTTTGAAGTCATTTTATGAGTGTGGAATTTTAGACTAATGGTAATATACCAGATTGGGCTCTCAAGTCCTCCAGCTTTTTTGAAAAGTATTTAAGAATTTTATGCTCTGAAACTATTGCTAAAATTGCCTTTTGTTAACATTGGTTTAGGTTTTAGAGAACGCATGTGGTATGTTTAAGATCTTTAAAACTCTAGGTTGTTAGACTGAACTATGCAAACATTTTAATATGTTTTTAATTTAGGTCTTGCTATCACAGATGAAATTTTGCTGAGTAAGGGAGAGTGGTCCAAACTTTTTGAAGCTCCAAACTTCTTTCAAAAGTACAAGTATGTATTTTAAGGCATGTCGGACATGTTGCTCTCTTAAGTAATGGTTCTTATGTGCAGTCTCTTCTTGCTGGATGAATGTAGTTCTGAATTTTCCTTAAACATCTACAGTCCTTGCCTGTCACAAAGGTTGCACTGTTTTTAGTTAAACCCTTATTTTTTAACCTGTCAAGGTGAAGTATGGCCCCAACAGTTTGCTGCCTTCTGTAACCAAACTCCTCCATTTGTAGCAACTTCAGTTTTGTAGATACTGTTAGTCCTCACCAAACTCAAAATCTGTATGCCCTGGCAAAGGAGTGAACTGTTAAAATTTGTAGTTAATATTCTCTACTAAGAAACTAAGTATTTTCAGCAATTTCTCTCATCAATAAGAGTCCCTATAACATAGGCAAAGCTAATAAAGTGTCATTATAGTTAAATGTTTTCAGTAGTTACAGCATACAATTGGCCTACGGTTTTCCTCTAATGTCAATAAAGCCCCTTTAAATACCTCCACAAATAAATTTTTTTTTTTTTTTTTTGGAATCTAGGTTGGGGTAATAGTTTTTACTAATGGTTTTAATATAATGGTTTAACACCTTAGTACAGGTTAAAAGCCTGATTGTGTTGGTTTTGATGAAATTGTAAGTTACAATAAATCTTTATAAAAAAATTGGACTTGCACTTTTATTTGCCCTGAGCTGAAAACTTACCAAAGTCCCACTTAAATTTTTTTCTTTAATGGTTGAAACTTTCCTGACCATTTGATTTTGTGGATTGTGTTTTGTAATAATCTAAGTAAGATTGCTTTATGCTATTTCCCCAATTAAAAACAAGAATGATGACCTTCATGATGTCTCTGTGTTTTGTTTCTGTATCTTTTGCATGAAATAGCAGTGATGGAGCCAGCTTATTGTTGTGTTCTGGGAGCACTACCTTGCCAGCAAACAGTTAAATAGCATAACATTGAATGTTCTTGTTTATTACTTATTCCCCATAAGTTGTGCTTTTCCATTTGGCAGACAATTTTTGTTTGTTTTTTATTTGAACCAGTGTTTAGGGAGTACTTTTGAACATTTAAGCTAATGAACATATATTCTGATACTTTAAAAACTACATAATAGAGTACATAATTACTTGTGTGGAGAGTAATAAATTGGTTTTGTTGACAAGTAGCAACATCTCTTAATCCCTGAGAATCAAAGATGAAGCTAAGTTCATTCTTTTTCCTATCTCATTTCCTCATAGGATGAGAGGTGGGTAAAATGAAGTTCTTGAAAGTACTTAAGTGTCTTTCTTTACTTTAGGAAAGATTACTGTTGAAATTGAATAAAGCTTGATAGTGTTATCCATTTGAATAAGTTTGTATTACTAGAACTTGGAAATTTTTTTTTTTTTAAGCTTGCTTAATCTTTCTCTTTTAAAACTTTTAGGCTGTCTTTTAATCTGTGCCTAATAGCCTCTGTCAGCTCTTCAGTAGACTGATTAAAAGATTATAGATTCCTATCTTTACTGGATTTTCTTGAAACAATCATTGTAGGTTATTACAAATGACTAAATTTAATTAGACATGCGGATATAGCAATAAATAAAGGAAATTAGGTCAGGAAAAAGAATTTCAGCTGTGAATTCTTGGAAAACAGATTTGAAATCATAATGATTGGCTAATTTTGTCTATACCAAATTGAATTTCTTCAAAACATTTTCTCAAATTTCTAGTAAATACTTTGATTATACTTTAGAGTATTTACAGATTTTAATTTATTTTTTAAGAGAGAGAAAGGGAGAGAGAATCATCATGTGATCCATATCAATCAGTTCCCTCCAGGGCACACCTGAGTGGGGACTGAACCTGCACTCTGGACATGTGCTCTGATCAGAAACGGACCCTTCCACTGGACGGGACAATACTCCAACCACATGAGCCACACAGGCTAGCCCTGACTTTGTCTTTAACGTATATGACCTACTCTAAAGATTGGCTGTACAACTGAGTGAAATTCTTAGTTTTCCCTTGACTCAAAGTTGGTTAAACCTTACTTGAGGTATATCGTGCAAGTATTTGTTTCGTCTAAGATTTTAAATTGTGTAAAATATTTGCTTGCCATTCTTGGGAGAGAAATATGGAGGAGATTTTATTTGTCTTCTGAATATATCATTTTCCAGAAGAGATCAGTGGTCCTTGTGAAAGGAATAACATTGTGCTGTGAAAGCTTAAAATAGTCCTAAGAAATTTTTTTTAATGTTTTTCCTTAAGGGATATTCAAATTGACCCTTAAGAAGCAGTAGAATAAGTTATTGACATAGTAACTGTCAATACTTATTTTAGGTGTTTCATTTCACTAAGAAACAAGGAAGGGAAGATATAGGAAAAAAGCCAGAATGTTTAAGGTGTAAGATTAATAATTTATAATTTCAAGGAGTACATATGTAAGAATACTTCAGCCTTAAAATGTTTAAAAAAACTTTAAAAATAATGAACTATAAGTCTTGGTCCAGAGTTACTTAAAAGATGGAATAGCAAGGATTTTTGTCAGAGATAATTAAATTTTCACTCATAGGAGCTATGATCTACCCAGGGAAAATATTAATGTATGAAATAGGAAACCTACTTACAAGATACTTTTTTAGGGGTAAATAGTTATTAAGTCATAATAGCAACTAAATTAAATGTTCTTAGGAATTTTTTAAATGGGGTTTAATTTATTTGGAGCACAATTTTATACTTAAATTTGTTATGGGAAATAGATAAATTTTAAATTTGGGAAATGTTAATTGCTATTACATTAATACTTGAAAGTATCTCTGAAGGCATCTGAGTGCCTGAAGCCTGACAGAATGAAATAGGGATTGCATTTCTTTTTTGAACAGCAACAAAATAGTCTAAATTTAGTGCTACTTGATTGTTCTGGTAGGGATTTGAGGAACTGAACACTGATTCTGGTTTTTAAGATTTACACAGAGTTGGGATTCTGTTCTTAGTTTCTTCCGTAGGCAAGACTTTGTTTTATAAATTAAGTTCTTTGGTGCAAGTTATTTCTCTTAAACTTGATTATTTTGTATCTACAACTTTAAGTTTGCTAAAACACATTAAGTGCCCTGTCAGTCACCAGTGACTGACATTATATTTTCTGTCCGGAAGACAAAACAGGCTGGAGCTTAACCTGTTAAATGTGGCTGAGTAAAGGACATTTAACCTCACGTAAATATTTGTCAGTTATTCAGCACTCTTCGGGCGTTGAAACAAACGCATTTGTAACTGAATTGTATATTTGCTTTAGTAAATAAAGAACATTGCACATTTTACTCTTTTGAAGACTCAGATGGTCATTAAAAATATCCGTTTTATTAATGTGGTAAAATGATTTAGAGATGGCGAGTTGTGTCCCTAAGCTAGGTCAACTCAGACCATTTTGCTTTTTTTTGTTTTTATGTATGTTTGTTTTTTATACTTTGTTGTCTCCTGTAATAAGTTGTTATACTTTGTCAGAGAGCTATCTGCCTTTCCCTCTTTTTTGTTTTTTAAATCTGCCCATTTTCAATTTCCTAGGGAACTAGAAATCAGGTTACTGATCTTGTTAGGATTTGTTTGATTTTAGACAATTTAGGGCTCCTGAGAGTAGGGTTCTGTGTGCATAAAATGCATGAGCTTTTAAAAGTGCTTTCATGTGACTTCTTTATTTGGCCATCTGTGCTTGTTCTCGGTACCGTTGACCCTTGAGAAACGCAGAGGTTAGGGCACTAACACCCCATGCAGCTGAATGCCTTTGTGTAACTCTGACTCCCCAAAGACTTGACTACGGAAAGTGTGCTGGTGACTGGAAGTGCTATTGATAACATAATTGAGAGACTCAATTTGTATGTTATTTAAGCTAGAGAAAAAAATGTTATTAAAATCATAAGGAAGATGCATTTGCAGTATTTATTGAAAAAAAAAATCACACGTGAGTGGACCTATGCAATTCATACATACCTGTGTGGTTCAAGGGTCAGCTGTATTGGTTTGCTCCAAATAATGCTGAACAAGTTAAACTGGGAAAGGAAGTATTAGTCTTATGGATTTAGACTGCATATTCACATACCTAACTATATGTTTTCATATGTATATACATTACCTCTGATACGCTTAATTTATAAGTACTTGAGCTTAACTCATTTGAGCTTCACAAGCCCTTCTTAGGTATTACCCATTGTACAAATCTTAGGTCTGAGCCCCACAGCTATGAAAAATCCCCCCCCCCCCCCAATACTTCTTGAGCATAATCAAATGGTCTGTTTTAATGGAGTTTGGTTAAAATAAATGCTTAACTTTGCCAAATCTTCAGTATCTCTTGCCTCTAAATATCTTCAGGGGGTGGGTGGCTAATTTGAACTAATGCTGGTAGTTTCTGGGTCTCAGGCATACATTTCTTCCGGCCAGAAATCTTATTTGTAAGATGTGAAAGATAACATAAAAGATTCAGCCTTTTGAACAAATAAAGTAATTTAAAATTTTTGGTCACGCTTAAACTGGTAATTTTAGTTTGCTTTTTGAGGTAAAGTGAGAAGTTTGGCTTCCAGCACATGTAAAATGGATTCTGTAGGAGAGTTAATAGGACTGAACTTCCTTACTCTTATGAAATGGAATTGTATGAATTATGCTTCAGTTACAATCTGTTTTAAAAATACTTAAAATAATTATTTGGTCTTTTTAAAAATATATATTTTTTGTTGATTTCAGAGAGGAATGAAGAGGAAGAGAGAGAGAGAAACATCAGTGATGGGAGAGAATCATTGTTTGGCTGCTTCCTGCACACCCCACACTGGGGATTGAGCCCAAAACCCAGGCCTGTGCCCCTGACTGGAATCGAACCTGGGACCCTTCAGTCTCCAGATTGACGTCTATCCACCGAGTCAAACAGGCTAGGGCTAGTTAATTGGTCTTGATAGTGTTTTCTAAAAACTTGCTCTCTTTCTAAGTTTTTAAAAATCCTCTCTTGAGAATACTTATCCATTGATTTTTAGAGAGAGTGGAAGGAGAGGGAAAGACATTTGTGTGTTTCTCTCACATCGATTGATTGCCTTCTGCATGTGCCCTGACCAGGGTCTTGGCTGGGGAGTAGCCTGCAGCTGACGGACGTGCCCTTGACAGGAGCTGAACCTGGGACCCTTCAGTCTGCAGGCCAATGCTCTGTCCATTGAGCCAAACTGACTAGGGCGCTTTTTCTCTTAATTTCAATGGAATTGGAATCTGCATAGAAATAAAATATCCTCAGTCCTCTCACCTTAGTGATGTCTGCTGCTTTGTTACGGAAATGTATGCTGTTACTTGAAAAAAGTCATGAGGCCTAACTTCAGTATTAATTAACGTGGCTTGCTTTTGCTACCTTTTATTTGAATTAAGAAGCATGATGTGTTTGATACTGCTTTTTGAAGATTCTGATGTAATATGCAGTTGTAGTGATCCTGTTTTTGTGGCTTCAACCTTGCTTGGTGCTTTATTTCCATTCAAATAATTTTGTTCTAATGCACTGTATTTTAGTGAGCAGCTTTTTATAGGTAAAGTGCTCTATTGTAGTCATTGGACCAAATTATCAGGTAGTGTTTATTTAGCATTCTTGAATTAAGCTGCTTTTGGGGTAATTATTCATAAAACAATAATGGTACAGAAGTATTAAATGTGCCAGTGGTTATAGCAACTTGAAAATTTAGCTTTTATTATTTTATGTACATTGTAAGAGTGCAATTTCCCCCTTGCTAAGTTGATGCTGACACATAACTCATGAAGCTTATTATCTTATGGTGTTAATATCCAGCACAAAGCACTTAAATTAAATAAATAGCATGTTGTCTTTATCTTCAAAGGCATTATATTGTACTTCTAGCAAGTGCACCAACAGAAAAACAACGCCTAGAATGGTAAGTACAAGATTAGACTTTACAGAAAAAATAAGCTTCGAAATGAATCAGATAGCCACAGAACGCAGTAGGAGAGGGGATGAAGTTCTTAAAACATCCAGTTTGGTTTTATTCATAAATGGCGCTTTACTACTTATAATGAAAGTATAGGGATTTGGGGTTTTATATACAACTTTTGTTTGCTTTAGATTCATGTATAATTTCCTAACTGTTTAAAGTATGTAAAAAAAAAAAAAGTGCTTTAATTTAGCATACTATTGTTTTTCTTTACATATTTGTGAGGACATGTTTTGTTACCTTCCTAGTTTTTTGTTTTTTGTTTTTTTTTTTTAATATATTTTATTGATTTTGTACAGAGAGGAAGGGAGAGAGATAGAAAGCTAGAAACATCGATGAGAGAGAGTCATCGATCAGCTGCCTCTTGCACACCCCCTACTGGGGATATGCCCGCAACCAAGGTACATGCCCTTGACCGGAGTCGAACCCGGGTCCCTTCAGTCCCGAAGCCGACGCTCTATCCATTGAGCCAAACCTGTCTCGGCTTGTTACCTTCCTAGTTTGAAGTGTGGTTTGATTATCTTCTCCCCTGTTTTCTCTTCAGCATTTTTGGGTGGAGCATAAGGCTTTGTTTTAACTATGGGGCCCAGACAGTTGAACTGCCCCCTGTGTATTGAAGTATGATCTTCAAAATACTGCTTTACATAAACATTTGGTTCTGCATAGTTTGCTTTATTTTTTTAATTTTTATTAATACTGAGTGACATTTGTTTAGGGTGGGGTTGGTGGAATCGAAAATCCGAATCTTGGTTGGAAGTTTGGAGAAGAATGAATTTATTACACTGGCTCATGTGAATCCCCAGTCATTTCCAGCGCCCAAAGAGAATCCTGACAAGTAAGCAGCCTTCTATTTTAATTTCCTCTTCCCGTTTTTAACTTTTACTCAGAGAAGCATTTATAGGCAATTTTTAATAGCTGGAGTCACTTTTATTGAATATATGTGGCTCAAAACCAATTTGAGATTTACAGTTTAGGTTTTCCTGAAGAGAGAAATTATTTCTAGAGAAAAACTACCACTGAAATACACCGTGCTTATTAATGAATGAAGAGTTCACGTTCTGCAGATCTGTCTTTTAGCACTCTTTCTGAACATCTTTCCTGTCCTGTTTTGTGCAGTGGTTGTCAGAATAGCTATTACAGCAAATATCAGTCTTTGCAGTTTATCTTAATTTTTAAAAGAATTTACTTGGATTTGACTTGTGAAACTCTTGACTTGTATTCTGGAACACTGAGGAGATACGATAAAAGCAGCTCACTTCATATTGTAAGGGTTTTTCATGGGTTAATTTCTGGTTTGATTGATGAGGTTCTATATGTATTTTGTTGCATTTTGGAGAGTGAAGTAAGTTTTCATAATAAGCTTTTTAAAAACAGGATTAAAGAGAGATTGAAAATACAAATAATGGATCATTTAAGATTGTGCTTGTAAAGAATAGCTGTTATTCTGATCGCTTGTACAGGTTTTCTTTTTCAGTCATGTAAGAGTGTGATGTGAGCTTTGTAGACATTTTTTGTTGTTGCAGTCTTAATTATTGAAAGACTACACGCTCCATTCAGTAGATATGTCACTAAATGTTCAAAGGTATGAAGTACCCTTGTTCTAGTTACTATAGAACTGTAGTCAATTTCTGTTCATGTGGCCTTTTCAATTAAGTTTTAAAAGTTAAAGTAATATATTTTAAGTTGTAGTTAAGTTTTTATTTCAAGGATATCATTTGTTTCACATTTTTCTACAATATGTTAATTCCCTTCCTTTGCTGGTTTGAACATAATTTTTCTTTGTTTACAGTGTCTCTGGTATTTTAGGATCATCATTAAGTAAATTGGCTATAAGTACATAGATAATACAAGTATTTGGTCCTAGGGCTCTGATGGTGTACTTATTTAATTTTGTGCACCGGGACTCTAATATATTTATATTTCAAGTCTTTCCATATACCTCACTTTGATAACTATTTTTATGAAAGCTTGTTTAACTATATTAATACTCTTCTTTTCAGGGAAGAATTTCGCACGATGTGGGTGATTGGATTAGTGTTTAAAAAAACGGAAAACTCTGAAAATCTCAGTGTTGATCTCACCTATGATATTCAGTCCTTCACAGATACAGGTATAGCTCTACTTGGACAATCAAAATGTACTTGAGTATTTGAATTTGTCTTCACATTTCTTAGTGATATTTGTAATAAATACTAAAGTTTCCTGGGAATAATGAACACTAATCATAAAAATACTCTTATTTTTTTGGATTTATTATTAGTTTCCATTTTCTAATATATAAATTATTTTTTTTCTATTATGGTAGATATAAAGTTAAGTAAATCTATTTTAAATTTGATTTGTTCACAATTACTTATAGAAACCACTTGATTATTTGTCTAAAAGACCGACTCTGTGCCTGACTGCCTTATACCGTAGGAATTTCTGAAGCTAAACTTTTGGTAGCCTTGAGGAAATTTATCCTCTATGTCAAATACAGACTCGAGTGTTTGTTTATTAATGGGTGAGGGAGAGGGTGATTGAGCTGATTTCAGACTGACTTGTACCCTGAGATATAGTATATAGGTTAAGGTCCAAAGGGAGATACAGTGGACAGAGCTAAGGCTGTATAAATGCTCAGCTTTTCAAGGGAGTGGTGAGTATGTGTAGAGAAAATGATGAATGGCATCTTTTTTAGGGACTAATTTTTCTTTCAAACAACCTCCCCACCCCCATTTAAAAACTCTAGTGTGTATCATTTTCACTGTCCTCAATAAAGAGTTCCCCCAAGGACATTCAGATTTAACATTAAAAGTTTTTTTAATCCTTAGAGAAGGAGGGACAACAATTTTTCTAATTTGCTAAAAAGTCAGTATCATACACTAAATTTAAAGGAGAAATAAAGGGAAAAGAATATGTATTTCATGAATGTGTATGCAATGCCTCGGTACAGTGACTAGAAGATTCACTGTACTCAGATTTACACCCAGGTGTAGTCACTTAGCAGTGTGACCTCTGCGAACTCCTACTGAGCCAGGTGTTCCTTTGTGATTCAGAGACCAGCAGCATTGCAATTGGTGACATAATGAAGCTAAGGCTTTAAATTGAACAAAAGGTGATCTCTTTATGTGGTAGTTGCATTCCTGGAAAATTCAGATTTAAAAAAAAATTTTTTTTTGTTTTGTAAAATTGAATTTCTCATCTTTAGGAATGTAAGTAGGACATGGTCCGATTCTTTATTGTGAGGAACTCTGTACTCAGGATTACACGTAGTATCAAGTAATAATCTTTAATTATTGAGACAACAAAAGCACTCACGCAGGCTTTTAGGATGATCTGGGGGTGCTGATGACTATCTGCTGAGCACCACAGAAGTGTGTTTTTCCAAAGTAAAGATTCTGAAGTCACCATAAACCATTTGTCAACTAACAAATCATGTAGAGATAAATGAATTAGAAAATTTGTTTTGTACTTTGCATCTAAGTTGAGCTGTTTATCAAAGATTGTATGAGTGAACTGTCAAGATTTTCAAGGCATTTTCAGGTATTTTTGGGTAGTGAATATTTAGTTGTCTTGTATCTTGAACATTTTAATGGAATACTTTGTCAGAGTTTTTTTTTTAAATAAAACAAATTTTACTTGTTCAAAACCCAAAATGCTACCTCCACTCTCTTCCAACTTTTCCAAATGGTTTTTTGTCTCAAGTTTTAGCAACTGTTTTCTTGTAGTTGTTCAAGCTGAAAATCTTGGAGTCTTCCTCTCTTGTTTTTCTCAGATAGTAAGTCCTCACTTAATGTCATCCATAGATTCTTGGAAACTGAGATTTAAGTGAAACGATATATATAACAAAACCAGTTTTGCCTTAGGCTAATTGATATAAACATGAGTTAAGTTCATACTGCATAGTTCTGGTTTCATAATTATCACCAAATTTCTAAATAAAGATCCCAAAACACTTAAAGTGATGAACATTGAAATAAATGTGAGCTATACATGACATTTAAGGAAGATTAATAAAAGGTAGTAAGATAATTATTCCCACTTATTCCAATTTAAGGTGACTGGTGACTGGAGCCTCTCCTGGTAGCTCAGAGTACCAGGTGGGACCTATCTGGACAGGACACCCTTCTAGTGCAGGGCACACTCACTCACTGAGACTGGGACAACCAGAGACACCAGTTCACCTGACTGTACAGCTCTGGGATGTGGGGACACTGGAGTTCCTGGGGGAGACATGAGGAGAAGATGCAGACTCCTCACAGGCAGCAATCCTGGCCAGGAATCGCCCCCAGCCCCCTTAACCAATGGTATAACAAAATGACATTATTTGAGGAACTGCTGTGCTTGATATAAATCCATTAAAATGTTTTTTGCCTCTGCTTTCAGAATACATTGCGATTTCCTCTGCTGTCAGCCTAGTCTGGGTCACACCACTTACTGCTATTGCTATCAGATTCTTATACTGCCCTTGCCCACCTTCAGCTATTTCAGCCAATATCCAAAGCATGTCTCGCCTGTTCAAAACCTGTAATGACTATCCATGCCTTTGGAATAAAATCCAAGTCTTTACTGTGGTTTACAAACCTTTACCTGATCTGACCTCTCCTTATGTCTGACCTCATTTTTTAGTATAAGCTTAGAATTCTTATTCATCTGTCTTGGAGCCAGAAAGTAATAAAGTTAGTATCATTCCAGGGCCCAGAGCAACATTTTTAGCCAAAGAATTTCTACAGGGAGCTGTCTGCTAGACACAGTAAGCACTGGTGGAGATCAAACAACCACAAATAGAGCAGGGCAGGGTTTGTTGCCAGACGAGTTTTGGCGCCAATCTTATGAAAAACTTCTGTGTTGGGGGGGAGTTTTTGGGGTTTTAGAATTAGATAAAGGATTACTGATCTCTACTTTTCCTCCTTCCCTGTGGCCTTTTTGTTGTTCCTCGAACATTCCAGGTATGCTCTCCACTCAGGACATTTTGTCCTTGATGTTTCTCTTCCTGGAATGCTATTCCACCAGGTACTGTCAGATCACTTCCTCACTCCATTTAAGTCTCCACTCCATGTAATCTTAGTGTCCAGGCTGAGCTGCTTTTCTTCCTACTCGATTTTCCCCAGAGCGCCTATCACCACCTGGTATGAAATAGTTGACTTTCGAGCAACACAAGTTTGCATTGAGCTGGTCCGCTTACACCATAAAGATCACTTGCCACCACACAGTTCAAACCCACGTTCAAGAGGGCACTCCGTGGTGGGAATCCACGTGTGGAGGGCCAGCTAGAGTTCTCTTTGTATTTTTGACTTCTGGGGGGGGGGTCACTGCACCTAATCCCTCTGTTAGAAGGATAACTGTTTTACTTAATTCTCCCCCCGCCCCCCGTTGATTATATATTTCCTATTGGAATGTAGACTCAAATTATTTTAGTGTCTTATTCCCTGCTATGCCCTGTGTCTAGAGCAGTGTGATATGTATAGCCACTCCATAATTATTTGTTGTTGAACTCAGTGAATGAATTTTTTCATTTTTGGAATCTTCTGAAACTAAGTTATTTGGATTTATTTATTTTTAGCATATTATTTTTGTTCCTATGACATGTTATTTGAGTTATTTCTGTAATAGAAAATATTACTAGTTGTCTTACAGTTCTTGAAAAGGTATCTTTAGGTATATTTAAATAAGCTTGACTTTTGTTTTATTGAATTTGTTACTTAGATTAGAATTTAAAATTTTACTGGTAGCATTAAAGGGAATGGGCTTAAGAACCTATTTTTCTCCAATTCCACTGTTTCTTAAAGAGTGATTCTTGAAAGTTACCACTTTAAGAGTTTTTGCACAGGAAGAATTCATATACTTTGTGTTTTTTTTGTATGTTTTTCATTTTGTAAACCTTCTGGTAAAAGGATTTAGTTTGAGTAGAGATAGGTTTTCACCTGGTTATTGAATACATGTGAAGTATTGATGTTTAAAGGATGATCCCTGCTTAGAATAGCCTCTCCTGGATAAGTTGAAGTGCATTATTAAAATGTTTTTATTTCTTGTAACAATTTCCTAATTGTGTAGTTTATAGGCAAGCAATAAACAGCAAGATGTTTGAGGTGGACATGAAAATTGCTGCAATGCATGTAAAAAGAAAGCAACTCCATGAACTACTACCTAATCATGTGCTTCAGAAAAAGAAAAAGGTAAATTTAAGAAGTACTCACAAAAACAATACTAATATAATATTTTATGTGTTCAGGCTATCAGAACTTCAAAACTGTAAGCTCAGGGAATGTTACATTTAAATAGTCACAGCATTTAAAAAATCTGTTAAGTGGAGCAGTTGCATTATATGAAATCTTTTTCCTAACCAGGTTTCTTGCACACACTTGCTTCAGACTTTAGATAGATTAGCGGGGGTGCTTTGTATCCTTATTTTATATATACTTAGATTCTCTTCAGGATCTTTTCATAGCCATTTAATATTCCACATAAGTATTTTCCATCTTTTTAAAAAAGTAAACAAATTCAGTTAGGTATTCTGTAGCTCAAGTAAATTAAATGATTTTTTTTCAATGAAAATGGCTCTATTTTGGTAAGAATTATATATGTATTTATTTTATTTAAATTTTTAAAGTTATTGAAGATAAAGATCACTAACAGAGGTCACCAGTGTTAATGTTTTATATTATGTTATTAGTGCTTCCTGTTGAGTAACTTAGCTTTTTTATTATTCGGACTTAACATAGAGGACAGATTTTAGTTCAAAGATATTTGCTTATGTGGTTTCAAAAATAAATGACTTATTCCTATAATGGAATACTTGAACATAGCCATGAAAATAAACGAACTACAACTACATATTATGTTGAGTTAAAAAGGTACAGATGAGTATGTACCATTTGATACATTTATATGAAGTTTACAAGTTTAAAAAATACATGGTTTTAAAAACATATTTTTACTGATTTCAGAGAGGAAGGGAGAGGGAGTTAGGGATAGATACATCAATGATGAGAAAGAATCAAAGATTGGGCTGCCTCTTGCATACCCCTACTGGGGAATCGAACCCAGGACCCTTTAGTTCCCAGGCCGATGCTCTATCCACTGAGCCAAACCATCTAGGTCAAAAACATAAATGGTTTAAGAGAGAATTTACATTAATAAAAGAGAAATGCTCAAATTGACTGTACTTCCGCGATACCCACAAGCCAATCATGAGTGAGTATGCAGATGACCCCAACAAACATGGAGGGTTAATCTGCATATGTGAGTGGCAGTGGGTGGGGCGGCCGCTTACCTACATACCGGAGCCATGCCGCCTGCGTCCCAGGGTCAGGCATCCTTGGGAGCCAGGCTGCTCTGAACCTGTAGTTTTGCTCATAGGCCTGGAGCAGCTGGGGTCCTGGAAGGACTTCTGACCACTTCGGGCCTATGTGTACTGGCGCGGAGCAGCGGGGGCAGGGCAGGAACATCCCCTGAACCCAGGTGTCCTGAGCCAGCGCGCACACAAGTGGCCAGGGGTGGGGCGGGTTCGTCCTACCAGCGAGCAGGCAGACAGCAGGGCTACCACAGCCAAGGGACAAGCAGTCCCTTGCAGTGAGCGAGCAGAAAGCAGGGCCCTGCTTGCCCCTGGCCCCAGTGGCCAAGGGCAGGCAGGCCCCCATAGAGAGCAGACACCAGGGCCTGCGGTGGCATCAAGCAGACAGGTCCGCAGAGAACAGAGAACCACGGGGAGCAGGCCTAAGCCTTCAGTAGGACATCCCCTGAGGGCTTCCAGATTGTAGAGGGTTGGGCTGAGGGACACCCCACCCCCCACCCCTGTGCACGAATTTTGTGCACCTGGCCTCTAGTATGAAATAAAAGTATATATTAGCGAACAATAACCATCGAATTCACCATAATGGATGGTTAACAGATTGGGGTTGGGAAAGGAGGAATAAGGTGCTTATTTATGTACATAGTGGTTTCTCTAGTTCTAAATTAAAAATTAGAGCATGCATGCACACACTTGCACATACACATGTATGGGATATGAGTTTTTGTCAACAATGCAAATTATTTCGGTTAAAATGTTTCTGTATTAAGAGAGTTCTGGAAAGAAAAAGCTGAAGTAAATTTGACATTGTAATAGCATTAATTATCGAAATGGAAATCTTAAGTCACTTTAGAAATCAACATTCATAAAATCACTTACAGTTTTTTAGTTTTCTTTTGTTTTCCTATATTTAGTTACTATCTTTGAGTGCTTTGCTTTTTGAGAGGCAGGGCCACCATTAGGATTTACATGTGGGTATAAAGTTTAGTTTTCAGAAAATGATTCTTTTCCATAGGATAATTTATACTATTAAACTACCATGTTGAAATCCTAAGTGGCCGTAGAGCCATGGTCGGCAAACTGTGTCTCGTGAGCAACATGCCGCTCTTTGGCCCTTGGAGCGTGGCTCTTCCACAAAATACCATGGCCTGGGCGAGTCTATTTTGAAGAAGTGGCATTAGAAGAAGTTTAAGTTTAAAAAATTTGGCTCTCAATTTCAATCGTTGTACTGTTGATATTTGGCTCTGTTGACTAATGAGTTTGCCTACCACCGCCTTAGAGCATTAAGGAATCCTTTGCTTGGGAGAGGCTCATTGATTTACAAATATAATAAAGTTTATTGTAGAATATTTTAAAAATCTGTTAACAATTCTAATCCCAATGGCTAGAGATATTAATTGTTAGCATCATGTTATTAGTAAACTTTCCTAATACATTTATGAATGTATATTTAAGCCCTCAGATTTAAGATCCATGTCATTTCATGTACTTTTTAATTGGCAATGTGTTTTGTATTCAGTGTGTGTTTAATGTGCCATTTTTTTTCTCCTTATTTCTCCCACGGAAGAGCTATAGTTTGACGGCTTCTTAGAGTTGGGAGTATGTGTCTCTCAAATCTATGCCTTTTATAGTCAGCATCACACTTCTAATTTTCATAAATTTTGATTTGCACTTTTTAGTAGAAATCATATGTCAAGTAAAAGACATGTTCATGCTTCATAGATCTGAATAAAATACAGATGTATTTGATTGAATGTTTTATTGATTGCAGCATTCAACAGAAGGTGTCAGGTTGACACCTCTGAATGAGAACAGCCTCGACTTGTCTATGGACAGTGATAACAGCATGTCTGTGCCTTCACCTACCAGTGCTATGAAGACCAGTCCGCTGAACAGTTCTGGCAGCTCTCAGGGGTAAGGAAAACAGGGAATGGAAGTGTAGTGGCTATTTAGGAACATATTCAATTGTTGTTAAAGACATCTATTTAGGATATTAATTTTATTCCATCTTAGAATATTTTTAAATAGCCATTTGACTCTTAGTTTTGCGGAAAGTAATTTGTCCTACCGTGTCATACTTGTGTTCCATATGTTTTGTGTGTCACTTTACATGTGATTAATATTAAATAAAGTTAAATGTTTCTTACTGCCCATATTTCATTTGTGTAGTAACTACCATATGAGATAGCGTAAAGGACATTGTTATAGAAAATTCTATGGGATAGCACTGCTTTAGAAGGCTTGTGTGCTTTTGATTGTTGGTTATATCTTATATGAAGTCAGTTACATTGTATATCTGAGGAGTAAATCTGAACAATCCTTTAGAAAATAATTTCACAAAATGTTGTGACTGGACTTTATGCTTCTCTGTTTACTTGTCACCGTCTTTAAACAGCAGAAACAGTCCTGCTCCAGCTGTGACAGCAGCATCTGTGACCAACGTCCAGGCCGCCGACGTTCCTGCGCCACAAGCGGATTCCAGTGAAAGCTCAGGGGGCAAGGGAATTGGTTTGACAGGTAGAGTATTTAGTTACATGGCGTTTCCGCCTTTGCCTAGTTTTTGTTGTTAATCTTCACCCGAGGATATTTTTTCCTTTTTTATTTTAGAGAGAGAGTGGGAAGGAGGGGAGAGGGAAACATCGATGTGAGAGAGACACATTGGTCGGTTGCCTCCCACCTGGGATCATACCTGCAGCCCAGGTAGCTGCCCTTACTGGGTAATTGAACCCACGACCTTTTGATACACAGGCTGACCCTCCAACCACTGAGCCACAGTGGACTCAGCCTTCATTTGGAAAGATGGCTTTATTCGTTAATTCAGTAGTTTGAAATCAGTTTTTTAATGCCGTTTTAATATTTGCCTGTAAAGTTATCAGCGATAACAAATTTAGAGAAACAAAGCTTTATTTATACCTGGATGCTGATGATTTAATTTTTATTTATTAATGTTTACTTATTACTTAGGTACATCGAGCGAAAGCATTCCTCAAACTGCCACACAGCCAGCCATTTCATCACCACCAAAGCCTGCGGTCTCCAGAGTGGTTTCTGCAACACGCCTGGTCAACCCACCACCACGACCTTCAGGAAATGCAGCAACAAAAATACCTAATCCCACAGGAGGGGTCAAGAGGAGATCCTCACCTCACAGAGAAGAAAGTCCCAAGAAAACCAAAACGGAAGAGGTACCTATAGATTAGTTACCCATGAGAACACCAGCTTAACTTATTTGAAAATCCAGCGAAAGGAAATCTTTGTGAGCCAAAGTGAGAAGCAGGAAGGAGGAAAGCTTGTGGTAAATGTTTAGGGAGTGTTGCCTCTTCCTAAGCTGTGCCTCTGTAGCCTGTCTAGTTTGTAAGACTGAGCGTGGACTTATATGGCTCCATTTATTGCTCTCATACATCTGGCCTTTATGGTTACCGATGAAAAGTAAATAATATATATACATATATATGTGTGTGTGTGTGTGTGTGTGTGTGTGTGTGTGTGTGTTTGTGTGTATATATATGTATATATATCTTTATTGATTTCAGTGAGGAAGGGAGAGAGAGCGAGATGGAAATA
The DNA here is from genome assembly GCF_964339955.1 of Pipistrellus hanaki. Taxonomy (NCBI): domain Eukaryota; kingdom Metazoa; phylum Chordata; class Mammalia; order Chiroptera; family Vespertilionidae; genus Pipistrellus; species Pipistrellus hanaki. Next base: position 3,857,951 of record NC_140503.1, read on the forward strand.
TCAAGGATGAGAATTATTGATTGGTTGCCTTCTGTGCACACCCTTCACGGGATTGATCCCACAACCTGGGCATCAAAACATGACCTTCTGGTTCATAGGTTGACACTCAACTACTGAGCCACTCTGGCTGGGCGGGCTACTGATTTTTTCATAGCTTTTTTGGACATAGTTTTTGTTTCTTGATCCAAATGGAATTTTGGAGTGTTTACACTTTACTTGGTAAGAATGCGAGTGGTTCTAAGGGAATTTCCTAATGGAATGACTGACCGAAGTTGTAAAGTCAGATTAGTTTGGGGCCTTGAATAATTATTTTTTTCTTAACTCTTTAGGAAATTTTCTAGCATACGAACTTTTATAGGGAATGGTTTATCTCGTCAAAGTCTCAGGTAGCTTTAAGAAAAGCATTAAAAGTATACATTGATTTTAAGTTTGTACCTTAGGCTAGAAATAGGCTTGTTACACAATTGCATTGATCCCTGGAGTGACTTGGGTTGTTTCCTGTTAGGCTTTCACCATTGCCAGAGAGGTGACAGTTCACATGTTTTATTCTCCAGGTCATTCTGAAGTTGTTTTTTTGTTGTCGTTTTAGGAAATAGTCACTATTAATGAAATATAAATTATGTGATGAATTTTGTTACTCTTATGATTCTGTGAATGAAAAATGGTTTCAGTATTTTTTAAAACATGTATTCTGAAAACCCGTCTGTGTCTGTTTAATGATCTCCAAAAGCAGTGGTTTTCGACCCTGACTGTACATCAGAATTACTTTTTCAGGTTTTTTTCTTACCAAAATTAAGGGCCTTCTCCAAATACAGAGTCAGAAACTCTAGGAGTTTAGGCTTGGGAATTTCTTCTTCTTCTTCTTCTTCTTTTTTTTTTTTTTACAACAAGGAAATACTCATTAATGTTCCTGTGTAAAACTTAATTCTTTTTTAAAAAAGAAATTACTACTACCAGAGGGGATTAGTTTAGTCCAGTGGTCGCTAACCTTTCGTACCTCGCGGACCACCAGCGTTCCTTAGTCCCCCAGTTGGTGGCCACTGGTTTAGTCCATCCCTTCCTCAGTCACCTGCTTCCCACCTCTTCCAGACGCTCCATAAAACATTTGGAGGCAGGAACGGGGTGGGGAACCTCCAGAGCCCATGCTGCTGGATTGTTTGTGCATCGCTCAAAGAATGGCCTGGTGTGGGTGTGAGTCCACATTTTGTCTATTGTTTGGTGGTGTCAGAGCATTTCAGAATTCCCATTTCTTTTACCTTAGTAAAGTATGTGCAAGCATAGCTCTAGACCCGTGGTCGGCAAACTGCGGCTCGTGAGCCAAATGCGGCTCTTTGGCCCCTGGAGCATGGCTCTTCCACAAAATACCATGGCCTGGGCGAGTCTATTTTGAAGAAGTGGCATTAGAAGAAGTTTAAGTTTAAAAAATTTGGCTCTTAAAAGAAATTTCATTCGTTGTGCTGTTGATATTTGGTTCTGTTGACTAATGAGTTTGCCGACCACTGCTCTAGACACTCCATTTCCTTCATGTTATTTTTTTTTTTTAAGGGAAAAATATATATATATATATATATATATATATATATATATATATATATATATATATATATATATATAAATTGATTTTTTACATAGAGGAAGGGAGAGAGAGAGAGAGAGAAAGAGAGACTTAGAAACATCGATGAGAGAGATTCATTGATCAGCTGCCTCTTGCATGCCCCCTACTGGGGATGTGCACGCAACCAAGGTACATGCCCTTGACTGGAATCGAACCTGGGACCCTTCATTCTGCAGGCTGACGCTCTATCCACTGAGCCAAACCGGTTTTGGCAATTGGTTAATTTTTTAATGATTCTTTGTTAGCTCTAACCAAATATGTACTAGCACAGTATTTGTAATTTCACTTGCTCTTACCTGGCTAGAAAACACTTATGTTTCATGTCTAGTTTAGGGGAGTAACAGGAATGTAAAGTTTTTAAAATTTTAAATGTGCACACAGAGAATCATTTCATGTATCCATGTACCCACCGTGCAGCTTCAGGTATTATTATATATTCACCTGGCCAATCCCTGCATCCTTAGTTCTTTCAGCCTTTTCCACTTCTCCAAACATATCATTTCATTAGTTTTTTTTTTTAAACTCTTCTATCTAAAAGATAATGGTTACAAAAAAGAAAGTATAACAAAATAAGCGTAACCCACTTAGAAAAAATCCCAATTTATTAATATTAAATATTTAGTCAGTGCTCAAAGATCCCTGATTGTATCATTGATTTGTGTTTTTTTAAAGTCTATATGTGTCCAAATCTTATATAATAAAAGGCTAATATGCAAATTCACCAAATGGTGGAACAACCGGTCACTATGACACCCACTGACCAACGGGGGGCAGACTTTGGAGGCAGTCAGAATTCCTCCGAGTGCTCCTGGACTGCAAGAGGGCACAGGCCGGTGGGGCTGAGCCTCTCCCATCCTCTTCCCCTTCAGTGCACAAATGTCATACACTGGGCATCTAGTCTATAAATAAGATCCTTTGCTTAGCAATTGATTGATGTCTCAAGTATCCTATAAAATACAGGTTTCTCCCATTTTTTTCTTACAATTTTATTTTCTATATAGTTTCTTAATCTGGGGTTTGCTTGTTGGCGACTCATTTTTATTTTGACTAATAAAAATGGAATTTTAAACTGTAGAAGAGATCTTAGGATCTTAGTTATAAGTCTCATTTCTTAGAAGAGAAACTCAGGGTTCGGTGGCTTTTTTTTGTTTATAAAGCTAATGAAACTCAGAGATAGGATTAGAACCCAGGCTAAAATCATGGTGCTAAATTTGAAGAAGATTGTTAAAAATATTCTAAATATCCTAATTTTGAAGCTCTCCTAAACTGGGTTTTTTATCCTCTGGTAATGAGTACTTGGCATTAGAAATTTTAGCCAATTGGTTCTGCTTAATCAATAATACACTAAGGTGTATTGTAGGCAGGAGTGTTTAGGTATTGCCAGGTAGTTTAGCTCTGCTAAATCTGCATCATATGCTAAAGCTTTTCAAATATATTTAAATGGCAGTAATGTAAAATAAAAAAATCTGCCATATATATATCTCATATTATATATGTTTTTTTAAAAAAATATTATGCTATAAATATTTTAAAAACTTGTGGAAAATTTCAAACATGTTAAAATTTATAATGTGCAGTCATGTCTGTACCACTAGCAGTTAACAAATCATTGCTAGCCTTCTTTCATCTACACAACTGCTCACTTCCCATGTTACAAAGCAGTTCCCAGGCATATCATTTCAACCATAAATATTCTAGAAATAAGGACTAATAAAAGCACAGCTATAGTATATTTCACCACGTATATATTTGTGTGTATGTATAAGTACATTTACCGATATTACCATAATGCCACATATCCTGTCAGAATTGAAATGGGCTCAGTAGGGATTTAAATTACTATTTAAGTATGTATGTTTGAGGGATATAAATACAGTCTTTATTGGAATTGGTTGATACTGCAATTACCCTGTTTCCCCGAAAATAGCACATCCTCCGAAAATAAGACCTAGCGCATCGAAAGATAAGACATCCCCTGAAAATAAGACCTAGCGCAACTTTGGGAGAAAAAATTAATGTAAGGCTGTCTTATTTTCGGGGAAACAGGGTAGATCTCTCCTACTCTGTAAGTTTACCCTATGGTTTCTATATCTTGTTTTAGAGCCAATTAAAATTAAATTTTAGTTCTGCCCAGTAAATAAAGCAGTGAAATTAGTGTCAAAATTATTTTTCTTGCCGAGGCCGGTTTGGCTCAATGGATAGAGCGTCGGCTTGGGGACAGAAGGGACCCGGGTTTGATTCTGGTCAAGGGCATGTACCTTGGTTGCGGGCATATCCCCAGTAGGGGGTGTGCAAGAGGCAGCTGATCGATGACTCTCTCTCATCGATGTTTCTAGCTATCTCTCTCCCTTCCTCTCTGTAAAAAATCGATAAAATATATTTTAGAAAAAAAAATTTTTTTCTTAAGAAAGTGATGCTTATTAACAAGACACTACAGGAATGGGAAAGTGTAGCCATTTTGGGCTTCCCCTGTTCTCTCTTTATCAAAAATGCATTGTTTTGAATAGAATTATAATACACTTAAAAATTACGACCTGAGAAGAGAGCATTTCTTAAACCTTTTATTCAGGATTTTAATAGGTCTTACTAAGGGATTTTGTGGTAAATTAAAGGGATGTTCTTTTTGAAAATGTGTGTGTGTGAGTGTGTCTATGTTTGTACGTTAGGTGGCGGTGATCAATAACAGTATTCGTCATTTTCTTTTTAATTTTGGTGGGTACTACAATTTAGTATACTAATTAAATTTATTAATATGGAAAAAAATGAAGTGAATCAGTAATTATTTTAAGGCCATACTTGATCTTACAGGTTAAATTATTTCATAACTTAAAAAATTATGTAAGTTAAAGCATTGATTGGCAAATAATCTAAAATTTTCATTTTAGAGAATAAAGCTTTTCTTTTTAAAAACAGGATGAAACAAGTGAAGATGCTAACTGTCCTGCTTTGAGTGCACATGATAAAACAGAAACAAAGGTATACTAAATTTAGCCTTGGTGTACATACACAATGCAGAGGACGGAAGATGTAATAAGAATGTGTGTAGAATATTGTACTGTGTTTTATTCTATAGGTTGTTTCTAGAAGTGTCCCTTTTTAATGTTAATTTACAATGTTAATTAAATTCCTAGCGTTTGAGGCCCTTCTAGTTGCACTGTATTGTTGGGCACCTAGTAGTATAGAGTGGTGAGTGAATTATGCTACATTCCTTTAGAGAACTCAGTTCTTTACCATTAAGTAAAGAATATAAAAAGGGAAAGCAATTAATTACATTCTCAAAGGGATTGAGGATGATGGGTGGTGAGAGGAAGAGCAGTTATTGGTATCTGCAGAAGCAGTGTGAGGCTTCTGAGCGGAGCTGTAGTGTCGGAGGCCGGCTCTGGAGGGTGAGAGGCTTATGGGCATGGCACCCCGGGAAGCTCATCGCAGCTGAGGTGAGAGGATGGGGTGTTTAGAGAACTATTGCAGAAGGTGTGGTAGAACCTCAGGTTCGGGGGCTTGAAGCAGGGAAACAGGCTGGGAGAGATTGGTTGAGCCAAACCGTATTAGACTGGGAACATCATTTCCCCCTCCCCCCCCGAAAGTTGAAATATACTAAAGGCTTAACTCTGTCCTTATTATAGAAAAATTGGAAATCAACTTTTCCCAAAATTATCCAGATTCCCATGATTGATATTTTAGCAAGTATTATTTTGATGTCTTTATAGATTTGCCTGTGTATACTGCCAATGCCTTTTGCTTTTAAGTCTTTTTTCACTCTGTAAACCAAGAAAAAAAATTTAATGTCACTTTATAATCTAGAAAATGGCTGCATAGAATGCTATCTTAAAGCAGTTATAATTTTTATACAGCCAGTTTCCTATTGTTAGCAATTGTTCCTTTTAAAAGAAAGTTGCCCTTTTCTGCTGTAGTATATTGACTATAGTTAAATGGCTGCCATCATTTATGTTTATTTCATCTGGATAAATTAATTGCAGAGGAATTACTGAGGCAAATAGTATGCTTTCTTTTAAAACTTGATACATATTGCCAAGCTGTGCTATAGAAACACTGCACTTTTTCTATTTCTTACGTCCTATTTTACCCTTTGTAGTTTCAGAGGAGAAAATTGGTATTTCATTGTTCTATTACTGTATAAGTATTTTTTGTAGAAATTCAAATTTTTGTGTGTTTTTTCATTAGTGTGTACATATGTGCGTGTGTGTTACTGTTTGTGTGTGCTGCTTTGGAGGAGTTGGCTGTGATTAACCTGAGAGCCGCACTGAGCGCTGCTGACTGAGAATGGGAAGAGAACCCAGAGGAAGGAGGAATGTTCTAGAAACAGTTTTCACTTTTAATTAAAGGCGTGGGACCATTTTTGTGCTTCTTAGTAATTGTATTTAATATTGAATGGACTTTGTTTTTCACATAGCTCAGAGCTTGGGTTTACATTCTGTTAATCATTGTCTGGGCCACGTTTCATAATGTGCCTGTGCGTGTCTTTAATTATTGTTTGCTTAAAATGCCCAAATCGGAGCTGGTGGAAAGCCATGAGCTATTCTCACCATGCCTTAAAAGATGGAAGCAGGCAAATAGAAATCATGTGTACATGAAATGGGTAATAACCTGCAATAAGCTCAATAGATGGTTTTGTAATGCAGTCGCATCTTTCTCTGAATCCTTCCTGTTTTCTAATATGTCTACTCTATTAGCCACCAAACCGCATTTTGTTCTTTTATTCTTTTCTAAGACTCTCTCGCCCCTGTCTTCTTTGTCTCACAGGAACAAGTTGATACAGAGACAAGTACAACTCAATCAGAAACTGTTCAGACAGCGGCTTCTCTGTTGGCTTCTCAGGTACTAAGTGCAGAAAGCAAGGAGAGCTTTATAAATGTTGTGGAGATTAGAGTGGTATAATGAGTTAAAATGAGCGTGTACGGAAGACTGATAAAGTATCTTTGTGAAAGTTATTCTTTGTATTTATTGTAGATGAGCCCAGGATTTGGTGGGACCTTTTTTTTTTTTGGTTTGTTTTTTGGTGTGGTGTTCCCCTTACACACGTGAGAGTGCAAATCACTTAGCTCCTCGTCAGTCAGGATGCATGTTCTATAGCGGCTTTATGAGGTCAAAGCGAACTTTAAATTATGACAACTAAAATCCATTCTTTGTGGATTTCATTTTTACGAGGTTAATAGGATCTTTTATTTTTAAAATGTGTTTATGCCTCACTGTTTATTTCTGATTTTTAAGTTATTAATTTAATGTACCCCATAGTTCTTTAAAATAATTTTTGCATTTGACATAGACATTCTACTTGTGACAATCCTCCTCCTCTCCCTAACCCCTATTGATTTGTGAACTTCCATTTTGTTGGCGAAATGTTTTCTTGAATTCCCGAAATGGAATATATTTCTAAGTGTAGGTCAAACTCTGACAAAGTACATCTTTTCTGTAGCTAGAGAGTTACCCTACAAGAGAACTGAGATGGATGATGGCTACAGTTGCTGAACGATCCAGCAGCGATGTTTGCTGCTTTGTGGTTCAGAGTTATTTTAATGTGACAGCTCTAAAATGTGGTTTTGCTGGCTGTACCAGACTTCGTGATCCCCAAGGACCACTAGGGAGCCGAGTCCGATGCAATAAACAATAGAGCCTGTTCCATGCTAGCATGGGCTCCTCCCACTCACGCCGGCAGCATGGCGGAAGAGGGAACGAATTTTGCCCAGTCCAGGGGTTTTACTCCGGTGAGGTGATGTCACTGCCTCGGCTGACCCTGATTGGTGGGGTGAGGGCTAGGGATAACTCCGCCCTGCGGGGGGAGTCGGGAGCTCATCCTCGCCCCACCCTGCCCTTTCATTTCGTCTACATGTTATGTTTGCTCTTCTGGAATGTCGTTTATTTCAGAACCGTCATCTGGTAAGAAGTATTGGGTAACTAAAAGCACGTTAGCAAGTGTTGGGCTTGATGTTGAACATGGACAAACCTGTTCACCCACCTGAAACTGTCCTGCGATGGGCCGGCCGCCTTTCCGTGTCCTCTCTCCTCGGGACACTCCTAGTTCTGTCGCAATGTGACCAGTGCCCGGGGGCGGCTGCTGATTAGCTATTTTTATGAGGAAGTAGGATTTTCTTCCTGGTGAAAAAATTCCTAGAGCTATTGAGCGGATAACCACCCAGTTACAGGAGGGATTGTGTGAGGGATTATGCATCTCTATATTTGGTGATATACAGGGACTATTGGGGGTGGGAGCGATTAAAATGTGGGGCCTGTGTTTAACAAAAAATCCTTATCGTTTGAAGGTAAACTTGAAATATTTACAGATGGAAGGACAGGCTCTCTGGGATTTGCTCCGGCATAAGGGAGCTGAAGGTGGGAGGGCAGTGCACTCATTGGCTTTCATTGGCCAGTGGGTGAGGCTGCGGAATGAACGTACGGGAATTCATCATACAGTTCCTTCACTTCCGTGTATTTTTGGAATTTTCTATAATAAAACATTTAAAAGTTCATCTCTATGTTTTTGAATGTTAAAGAAAGCTTGTGATTTAATTTATTTTTAATATGAAACTTCCCTGAAGTTTAAAATAATAAAATTATTACTCAGTTGTATGGATAATTTATGGGGTCAAAAAATCCTGTTTCCTGACAAGTGCTGCTCCTGTGTCTAAGGTGAACCTGAAGCATTCCGCCACAGGGGGGAGCTGCAGTACCACCAGCACCACAGCCATAGCTCGTGTGCCTGCCCTGGCAATTACATGCCGGGCGATCTTAAAGGAGTGTGTTTATAAAAGCTGTGTTTGACATTACTTACATTTTCTGTACATTGCTAAAATGTTCCTACAAGCGTAAAAGATACAATTTCATAGTAATTCATATTTATTTATATTTCGTTTTGAAATTTTTCTTTAAATTTTTAATAGTTCTTATGCTAAGATCCCTCCATTTCTTAGGAATAAAGCACTGGGAAAGTAAATCTCTGTTAAGTTACAGCGTTGTGTTCTTTGCTTTGTCCTCAGAAAACATCCAGTACAGACCTTTCTGATATCCCTGCTCTCCCTGCAAATCCTATTCCTGTTATCAAGAATTCAATAAAACTGAGATTGAATCGGTAAAAACAACCTCAGGGGTCCATAAACAATATCTGCCAACTCAACCTGTTGTCTTCAAATGCTAAGAAAGGAGACTGGAGGGTACAAGACTAGACATGGCTGAACATGGATATAGGTTTGTGTGACCTCCCTTACTGGGCTAATCAGCACTTGATCGGAAGTCCAGGTTAGTATGTGAAGCCAGGAGTACTATTATTACTGTGTTAGCAACAGTTGCATTAACTATTTTTAAAAATTACTGCCTTTAAAAAAAAAGCAAAAAAAAAAAAAGTACAACAACCCTCAAGCTATATTTGTATCCTTAATTGACCATCTGGATTGGGTTTATGTTTGATGCATTGTTTAGAAAATTTGCGATACAAACTAGCATAAGAACTCCTTATTCTGATGATGCACTTTTATGTATTTTCGCTTTAGAAAGTAGTACTAATTTTAGGTTTCAGCCTGATGGATTTCATTTTTTCTTGAAGAATTTCCTTTCCCGTCAATCTTCAAATCGGATCCCGTTCTGCAGCGGGGCCGCTGTACTTGAGAGCAAGGCTAAGAGCGGGTCTAGGTCAGTCCCTGTGAGGCAGCTGTAACCCTTCCGAAGGACATGTCACTTCTAAGATTGGGGTTTGACATTGAAAGAATAATTAGGAAACACTTGGTTTGATGGGGTGGTGATTAAGAAATGATATATTCGTTTTATTTATAGAATTGTTCAGAGTGCAGGTAAATCAGCGATCAGCGAGAGATCTTTTTCTTTGAGCTTATTAAAGCTCGGTCTTCTTTTGCTTTTAGTCTGTGGTCTTCGAAACAGACAAAAGCATTTTGCTCCCTCCCCCTTGTTTTTCTTTTTCCCTTTCTGCTTGTATGCATAATGTTGGATTTTTTTCCACACAAAACAAAATGCCAGTATTTTCTTAAGCAGTGGTGTGGAGCCAGTGACCCCATGCCATGGGGCCCAGGACACTGAACTGTGGTCCCGTGGCCGGACCTCCAGGAGGACTAACGGAATGCCTGTGAACATGGGGTCCGCCTTGGACAGCACTCGGTCCTACAAAGGAGGGATGTTGCACACTCCACAGAACTCCGGTCTGGAGCCAAGCTGGTTTTCCGTTTCAAACATGTGGGCAAAAGGCGTTTTCTCCAAGAATTTAAAACTAATTTTTATTTTTAAATGGTTGACCAACTTTGTCAGTAAATTTTACATCTAGAAACATTTAAAAATCATTTCTAGCACTCACTTGACATCTAGTCAGCTCTCTGCCTTTTTCATTTTGTTTCACCCTGTCAGTAGATTAGGGACTCTAAAGAAGATAATTCCTCCTAATTAAGCAGCAGAACAGCCATCTTCACGACTGGGAGGGATGCTAGGTGTTGATAAACTTCTTCTTTCTTAATCTGGACGAAGCAAACCTAACCGATCTTTCCGATGAGCATGTTTTCTGAATCCTCCATTGTGCTTCGTTCTGTCACACGCATTTCCTTGTTAAACTGCAATCACTTAAACTCTCCCCTGTCCTTCTAAATTAATTTCCGAAGTTGGAGTGTAGTCTTCCCTTAGGCTCTGCATTAATTGAGGCTTTCTGTTCACCATACTTAGAACATCTGTTATAGCACCTCCTCCCGCGTCTTCACGGCACAGCCACCGGCCCTGTCCCCGCCCCCGGAGGGAAAGGGTCCCACTGCCAGGGGGAGTGGCAAGGTGGCTGTGTGTTTTGTGTAGCTTCCGAGTTAGATTGAAATTCAGGCACAGATTTAGTCTTGTCATTTGTTTACACATTGGGGGGAAAAATTCAGTTTATTCAATGTTTCCTGTAACTGCACCCAAGTTTTGCCACGCTGGGAACTTGGACCTTTTCTGTGTAGTGACTTTTTAATTCTAGTTTCATAACCTGGAGATCGGACTGTTGCTTTCGCATGATGTACGTAGTGTCTCATGACTGGAGTTTGCTTTGTTTTATAGTATCTGTACTCCTTGTATTTTTCAAGAGCTATTTTGTAAACAGATGATGTATTTCTCCATTGAAAACACAATAAAAAAAACAACAGCACAATCCTACAGTCGGCTGGTTTCTTTTGACTGACTTTGAATTCTTTTGTCTTTTCAATGAAATAATTGGTCCTACTTAAAGTTTATATAGTAGAGCTCTAAGGGAAGATCTGCAAAAGAACTTATTGTGGTTACATGCAGAAAAGATATTTCTGGTTAATTCATGCCAATAGCAGCCTCATATGAGTAGATGGCTCACACCGGCAGGGAGGAAGCCGTGAGTGTAGTTGCTGTCATCCCCTTGCAGCTGTCCCACCTCTCAGCCATCTCCAGGAATGTAGGCACTGCCCTTTTCTGTGTCGTCCATGCGCGTAGACCGAGTGCCCTCCCTGACTGCTTCCTCAGAGCTGCTGGTCTTCAAGCTGTGGTGCTGTGTGTCTCAGGCCAGCAGGTGGCACTGGTGTGTCAGTGAATGGGATCAGCCCACAGCCAGCCAGGATCCTGCGTTCCTCATTTTGTAAGCCCGAAGCCGATGCTGCTCTTCCTGAACCCCGCATGCTCAGCGTGCACATTTCCCTCGGGTTCGGAGCGAACTGTCTGTGTGTCTGTGATGACCAGCCTTGAGTGTGGTCATCTTCAGTGCTTGGAGTGGAGGGAGTGTCCTCAGGCAAAAGCCGTTATTCCGAGGGCCATGGGCTGTGCACGTGTCTTCACTCCCGAAATCCCAGTGCCTTTCCTGTGGATAAAGACGTGACCGCAGTGCGGGGTAACTGTTCCTTAAACTTGCGAGGCTGCTCAGGAAAGGAGAAAGCCCTTAACAATCACCCGTGGCTCCATGGGCCACACTCACAGGCCTGTGTTCCTCCACTGGGACACCTGCCCTGCGCTGGCGGGAGCCCCGGGCCCTGGTCCTGTGAGACAGCGGAGCAGGCGGCCAGGGCGGCCTGGGCGGCAGAGCGCACTCCCCGGCGGGAACTGGCCCCTCGGCCTCGGTAACTCCCTCGCGCCCGCCCTCGGCTTTCCCCGCGCGGCCACGCGGGATGCGCTGGAGCGTGGACGTCAGCCCGGGCCAGTCTTCACAGCCGTGTGACATGTTCCCTGTGGGTCTGAACGTTTCAAACAATTGCATCCGTGGGTTGAAATACAATCACAGGTTGGAGGGAGGAACCATTGGCCGTGAGTCCTGACAGTGGTGGGTTCGTCCTGGTCACACGCCACCTCTTCACGCCGCAGCTCCACGCTCAGGACCATTCTAGGATTTTATTCAGTGTTTTAACCTCCTACAAGTCTGTGTGCAGCCTGCTTTTTAAAAACCTAGGTCTTTTAATATGTTGAACCTTTCAGAACCATTTCCTTAATTTGTAAGATGCTATTTTTGATCCAACATTTCAATCTGAAAAGAGGCATTTTGAGTAACTGGAAATTTTGGCCGAAGCCGGTGTGGCTCAGTGGATAGAGCATTGGCCTGCAGACTGAGGGGTCCCGGGTCAGGGGCATGTACAGTGGTTGCGGGCACATCCCCGGTGCAGCTGATCGATGATTCTCTCTCATCGATGTTTCTAACTCAATTTCTCTCCCTTCCTCTCTTGTAAAAAATCAATAAAATATATATTTTTTAAAAAGAATAACTGGAAATTTTGATTTCATGGGTTTCTTATGGCTCATTCCATTCATTTATCTCAGTCTTATACATTTTCTCATAATGTCGTTTCGTCCTAAAACCATTACGTTTATTTTTGGTGTAATACAATGCTTGCTCCAAGAGGACTTACATCAATGCAGCCTGATCGGTGGTTTCCAGGGAGCAAGCTGTGCCCCTGCCACCCCCATGCACACGCACGGGTGAGGAACGGGTTCTCCCCAACTTCAGACCTGACGCAGGGGCTGCATCTTAAAATAACACGGAACGTCCCAGCTCTGCTCGCCGCCGGTGGATGCTGTCTTGGCATCACACCCTTCTCACCAGCTCTCACGCCGCGTGGCGCCTGGAGCGCCGCGGTTTGCAGAAATCTGGCCGAGGAGCGGCCTTGTTTGCGCTCTGCCGGCAGCGGCTGTTAATGAAGAGATGGATGGGGGAGTTGTCAGAGAGAGACAGTTGGGCAGAGCCGCCCCCTGTGAGTGACAGAGGGCACCATCCGCCTTCACAGCCAGGACGCCGCCCACCCCCGCGGGGAGCCCCCGTGCCAGGCCCGAGAGGAGCCCCGCCCCCTTAGCCGCCCTGGCTCCAGTTCAGGCCGGTTTCACAGTCCGTCCTACCCCAAGTTCACGGGCGCTCAGGACAAGGGGGTGCACAAGTGACACGCTTCCCAATAGAAACATGCTTTGCACATTTTATAAAAAGGCCTTTTGTTGATTTCAGAAAGAAGAACATCAATGACGAGAGGGAGTTGTTGACCAGCTGCCGCCTGCATGTCCCCTCCAGGGGATCAAGCCCACAACCCAGGCACGTGCCTGTGACTAGACTCGAACCCGGGACCCTTCAGTCCGCAGGCTGATGCTCTATCCACTGTGCACAGTCTTGAAAGCACTCATCGTCCCTCCTAATTTGGGTTAGTGAAGTTACACCTTATTTAGAAAGGATGACTCCGGTTTTTAGAGGAAGCTTGTTTTTAGGTGGTACTTGTGGAATCAGGGTATTCACGTTTCCTTTAAAAATTCCTTCCACACAGCAGCCTCCTCAGAGGCCTCAGGGGTCCCACCTGCCCGCCTGGAGCCCCGGCCGCAGGGAGCCCCCGGATGTTAAGTGTCCGGCCCCGCCTGTGACCGCGCGCCGCCTCTGCACCAGGACCGCGGTCCGGGAGCTGTGCTGGTCTGTGCCCTGTGCTCCCGAGGGCCGCCCTCCCCCTCCCAGGAGTGTGCGGGGCCGCCCGGCAGTATGGGAATGACTGCCCTGCCAGGGGGCTGGAAACCCAGTTCAGGATTTAGCCCGACACCCGCCCTCTGTGCGCAGTGGGATTCCAGGGAGCACAGGCGCCTCCTGGGGAGGTTCGTTCAGGAAATGCCCCCTGAGCCTCCGAGCAGGCGCTGGGAGCTGCCCTGGGGGGCAGGGGAGGCGGGCTGAGCATCCGCAGAGGGCGGGGCGTGGGCACTGGTGACGTCACCTGGCTGCTGTGACAGCTCCAGTGGTGGGACCTGGGGGTTCCACAGCCCAGGCCTTCCCATTTGGAGACGTGGGTTCTTGCAACAGTGGGGGAGCCCTGATATTCGGGGGGGAGCTTTGGGTGTCAGTGGGGGTGCCCTGGGTGTTCAAGGGGGAGCCCTGTTATTGGGGGGGGCGGGGGAGGCTGGGTGTCAGGGGGCGCCCTGGGTGTTCAAGGGGGAGCCCTGTTATGGGGGGGGGAGGCTGGGTGTCCGTGGGGAGCCCTGGGTGTTCACCGTGAGCAAGGCGTGGTTCAAGCCCTCAGTGCGGACGGACCTCCGGGGGGAGAAAGAGGACAAGTGACACGGAGGCCGCTCTGCCCAGGCTGCCCTGGCCCTGCCCTCAGGCCTCCTCCTGCGCTCGGCTCGCGCTCAGGGTCAGCGCCCCCCACGCTGGGAGGGGGAGCCCCTCGCCTCTCCTGCCCATGCTCAGAGCCCCTCATTCCAGATCGGTGTCCAGCCCTGCTGCTTCCCCATCCACACCCTCCCCGCACTGAGCTCCCGCGGTCCATCCACACCCTCCCCGCACTGAGCTCCCGCGGTCCATCCACACCCTCCCCGCACTGAGCTCCCGTCCGTGCCCGCGCCTCCCCACCGGGTGTGTGGAGACCAGGTGCCCTCCCTGTGGGGGAAGCAGACTGGCCCCCCATGCTGCGTGACCCCACCTGCTTGGACGCCCATGGCGGCCCCATGCCCACCCCACAAACCCCCCGGTTCTGGCAAAGAGCCCGGCTTCGGTGAGCTGAGCGCGGGCTCCCTGGTTCTCCCCAGCGATGCCGCCGCTTCCTGTCTGCCCCTCCCCGGGGGCAGGGGGCCCGGGCCACCGCGGCCCAGGCCCTGGAACACAAGCCCTTTGGCTGGAGGGACGAGACGCCACGGAGCCGGGGGGCCGTGTGTGCCCTTTGCTTTCCGACATGTGGAGGCACGACCCGGCCCTCAGGGTGGGGCCCGCAGCCCTGCAGCCCCCCAGAAAGCCTTCCAGTCCCGATGCCCTCCCCGTGGGCTCAGCCCGGCTCCCTGAGTGTTTACACGTCGTCATTGCATCAGCGCCAGCGCCACGCTCCCCGTGCCCACTGGCCATGCGGCCCCTCCTGGCCCCTGGCCTCCGCCCGCCGCCCAGGCCCGGCCCCCGGCCCCCGGCCCCGCTGCTCAGAGAAGTAGGGGCGATCTCACTCAGTGCCCCAGTCCTGGAGGCCAGGTGCGGGGGGTTGGGGGGGTGTGGAGCTGGGGTTTGACGACAGGGCCCTCTAGTCTCGAGCGTTTGGCCGTTGGAACGTGGGTGGGAGACTCGGGAGGAAGCAGGGTGTGGCCAGGCTGTCCCCGCTGCAGCCTGTCCCTCCCTCCCTTCCCTGCGGGAGGCCCGTGGATGGTGACCTGTGACCTGTGACCTGTGACCTGTGACCTCCTCCGCAGGGAGCCTCAGAGTGGATGGAGGCGGCGGGGCCTGGCCTGCATGCCTGCGGGAGGGGACGGATGGGCTAGTGCTCAGGAGCCTTTGCAGGAGGAGGCAGGGGAGGGGGCCCTGGGCCTCATACCTCCGCCCTCCTCCTCCTTTCCCTTCCCCCTCCCCTCTCTCTCCTTCCCCCTCCCCCCTCTCCACTCTCCCCTCTCCCTTCCCCACCTGCTTTCTTAGGTTCAACCTTGCACAACCCGGGCTCCAAACCCAAGCCCCTGGGCCGAGGTCCCTCAGCCACTGACAGGCTTCCTCAGCCCGGAGACTCCTCCCCCGCTCCGCGCTGCCCTCCGGTGCTGGCTGGCCGTCACTCCTGCAGGCTGGAGCGGGCGTCACCCCGAGACGAGCCTCGGCGCCCGCACGCTGTGGCCGCCTCGGGGAGCCGGGCTCTGGAAAGCCGGGCCGTGCCCTGATCCGCGTCTGCAGCCTCAGCCTGCGGTGTATGCAGAGGCCTGTCCGTGTGGCCGGAATGAGGGGTGGCGGGTCCTGCTCCGGGGAGCCTGAGGTTCGGGGGTGCCAGCTAACGCTCCGTCACCACCGGAGGCGTCAGGCCGGGTGCCAAACCCTTCAACTGTCTCGTGGTGTTGCTAACCAAGCAGGTGCTGCGGCTCCCGTTGTGTGGATGATGACGGGGAGTCGGGGGGGGGGGGGGGGGCGGGGGGGAGGGAGGACATGGGGGCACGGGGCAGTTCAGTACTCGTCGGAGTCCCACACCCCGCAGGTGATGGAGCCAGCAGCTCTGTGGGCACATGTGGGGCGACGGGGCAGGTGGAGGGGCACCTGAGCACATCCTGGCGCCGGTGGCATCTCGTGCAGTTCTCACAGCGGCCCTGGGCGTCGCATGGCTGCTCAGGACCTAAGGTTTCAGAGGAATCGGTGATGTGTTCAAGGGCCTGGCCAGTTTGGCTCAGTGGATAGAGCATTGGCCTGCAGACTGAAGGGTCCCAGGTTCCATTCCGGTCAAGGGCTTGTACCTTGGTTGCGGGCACATTCCTGGTGCGGGGAGTGCAGGAGGCAGCTGGTCGATTTTCTCTCATCCATGTTTCTAACTCTATCCCTCTCCTTTCCTCTCTATAAGAAATCAATAAAATATATATTTTTTAAAAAGGGCCCGGCCCGGCAGCAGTCGGGATGCGAGCTGCTGACCATTCCTGCGCAGATGGACCCAGAATCCAGGGGCCGCTCCGGGCGGTGCTGGCCTCCCGGGGCCTCTCTGCCTTCGGGGAGCGGACTGGGGTGAGAGTCCTCGCTGCTATTTACCGCGTAAACCTGCCGGGAGCCCGGCCTCCGGGTCCCACCGCTCTCCTGGTCACTGCCAGACCCTCCCCGGGACCAGGGCCCGTTGCCGGTGACCCTCAGCCCGGGTGTCACCATCAGCCGCCGGGCAGGTTTTGTGGATAAAACGCCGGGGCCAAAAGCCCAAGGGCAGCCACACGCGGGTGAGCGCAGGCCCCGGGGCCGGCGAAGGAGACCCAGCTGTCACCCGGCTGCTGTCCAAAGCCCCATCCCGGCCTGCGGCTCATTTCATAAAAACGGGAAATGAGCCCTAGCCAGTTCGGCTCAGTGGCTAGAGTATCGGCCAGCAGACTGAAGGGTCCCAGGTTCTATTCGGGTCAAGGGCAGGAACCTCGGTTACAGATTCCCCGAACGGGGTTGGGGTGAGTGCAGGAGGCAACCAATCCATGTCTCTCTCACATAGATGTGTCCCTCTCCGTTTCACCCTCCCTCGCTCTCTCTAAAAATCACTGGGAGCCGAAACCGGTGTGGCTCAGTGGATAGAGCGTCGGCCTGCGGACTCAGGGATCCCGGGTTCGATTCCGGTCAAGGGTCCATGTACCTTGGTTGGGGGCACATCCCCAGTGGGGAGTGTGCAGGAGGCAGCTGGTCGATGTTTCTCTCTCATTGATGTTTCTAACGTTCTATTCCTTTCCCTTCCTCTCTGTAAAAAAATCAATAAAATATATATTTAAAAAATAAATAAATAAAAATCACTGGGAAAGTATTTCCACTCGAGGACTAACAGCAACGAGAACCAAAGGAACAAGGTGTTGCTGCCCGGTTCCCATGGGTGCTGGAGCCTCCGGGGAGAGCCAGCCTGGCGCACAGGAGCCCGCCCGTCCTGCATCCTCCTGAGGGGTGGGCTCGGGCCCGTTCAGATCAGCACACGGGGCGCTAAGACGGTGCGGGGCCTGGGAGAGGGCAGGGTCCAGGTGAGAAGTGAGAGACTCGTTATCCGGGTGCCTGGCTGCTCACACCAGCCTCCGGGGAACTCGCCCCGAGTCTGCCCACAGTGCGTGCAGGCGGCTCCAGGCTCTGGGGGGCGCCGCCCGCCGCTGGATGGCACCGGCTGTGCCCTGTCCTGCTCAGGTGCCTGGCCAGGCTCCTGGTGGCTTCCCGTCCTGACTTACAGTCTGTCTCACAGCCCAGCCCTGACCCCAGCGGCCTCTGACTTTCTGTCCGCAGGTGCGCTGGCCCGGCCCCGGATCCCCACCGGGCGGACGGCTGGGAAGTGGCCTCAAGAGGCGCCTGACCAGCCCGGTGCTGGTGTGGATGGGAGGTGCCCAGCGTGGGGGGGCGGGGGTTTCAGTGTAGGGAGCTCATTGATTGGCTGATGGTGCCAGGGGCGGGAGGAGGGCAGCCCTGGCCTCAGGTGACTCAGATCCAAACGTTTAATTTATTATTGTTTCCAGAGAGAAAGGCAGAGGGAGAGGGAGCTAGAAACATCCACAGTGAGAGATAACCAGTGATCGGCTGCCTCCTGCACGCCCCGCACTGGGGACTCAGCCCAGAACTGGGCCTGTGCCCTGACCGGAATCGAACCCTGACCTCCTGTTGCCTAAGTCGATGCTCAGCCCCTGAGCCTCGCGCACACTTTGAACCCTCACGTCAGAGCCTCCTATGCTTCCCCCTTTACAGGCAGGCGAGGTCTCTCCACCTCGTCTCCCCGGAGACCCTCAGGGAGGGGACTGGGGGGTGGGGAGCCAGAGCCTCCTGCTCCCCCTCCCCCGCTCCTGGGGCCCCAACCCCAAGGCTGGGCCGCACTGACTGCTCGGGGCGGGTTCGAGGGCAACAGGCTCCCAGCCCCGTGCCCGCTGCGCGTGCGGTGACGCTTGCTGAGCGCTCGGAGGAGCAGCGGCCTCTGTGCTCCCAGCACTGTGTGTGTGCTCCCAGCACTGTGTGTGTGCTCCCAGCACTGTGTGTGTGCTCCCAGCAGTGTGTGTGCTCCCAGCAGTGTGTGTGCTCCCAGCACTGTGTGTGCTCCCAGCACTGTGTGCTCCCAGCAGTGTGTGTGCTCCCAGCACTGTGTGTGTGCTCCCAGCAGTGTGTGTGCTCCCAGCAGTGTGTGTGCTCCCAGCAGTGTGTGCTCCCAGCAGTGTGTGTGCTCCCAGCACTGTGTGTGTGCTCCCAGCACTGTGTGTGCTCCCAGCACTGTGTGTGCTCCCAGCACTGTGTGTGCTCCCAGCACTGTGTGTGCTCCCAGCAGTGTGTGTGTGCTCCCAGCACTGTGTGTGCTCCCAGCACTGTGTGTGCTCCCAGCACTGTGTGTGCTCCCAGCACTGTGTGTGCTCCCAGCAGTGTGTGTGTGCTCCCAGCACTGTGTGTGCTCCCAGCACTGTGTGTGCATCCCGAGGGCAGGCCCTCCGCTGCCCTCCACACCGCTCCCCCGAGCGGGACTTGCACGTGACCTGGACGTGAGGACCTTCCCCGGAGCCCCAGGATCTTTCCTCACCTTCATGAGCAAATAGAATTAAACGGGGTGTGTCCGTCTGGGACCCAAACACACGGCCCGGCTGTGTCCCAGCCGAGCACTCTCCTGGGGGCCTCCGGGTTCCCGCCACCGTGAGGCCGGCGGCCGGGGGCCTCCTGGCTCGGGCCCCTAAGTCCCCTCTGAGGACTCTTCCCCGGAAGCTGTGGTGGACGAGGACTTGGTCTCCCCGCCGGGGCCCGGCTGCTCTCCAGCCCCGCTCTGGCCGGCCAGCACCCCCCCTCCCGCACCCCCTGCGTGCCCACCCTCCATCTCTTTGTTTGGATCCCAGAAGGAAGGTTCCCTTCCGCTCCCCCCACTCCCCCCTTCCTTTCCAGGAGAGAGCCCTGCTGACCACAGAGAAGGCCTTTTATTTTTGCCTCTTTTACATGTTAGCACCTGGTTCCTAGGTGGCTCAGTGGTTGAGCACCTACCTAGGAACCAGGAGGTCAGGGTTCGATTCCCAGTCGGGGCACAGGCCCGGGTTGTGGGCTCGATCCCCAGTGAGGAGTGTGCAGGAGGCAGCCCATCAATGATTCACTCTCATCACTGATGTTTCTCTCTCTCTCTCTCTCTCTCTCTCTCTCTCTCTCTCTCTCTCTCTCTCTCTCCTTGCCTCTCTGAAATCAATAAGACATATGGTAAAAAGAAAGTAAAGTGGAACTCTTTTTGTTTTTTAAAAATATATTTTATTGATCTTTTACAGAGAGGAAGGGAGAGAGATAGAGAGCTGGAAACATCGATGAGAGAGAGACATCGATCAGCTGCCTCCTGCACACCCCCCACTGGGGATGTGCCCGAAACCAATGTACATGCCCTTGACCGGAATCGAACCTGGAACCCTTCAGTCCGCAGACCGACGCTCTATCCACTGAGCCAAACTAGTTTCGGCGAAGTGGAACTCTGGATAGAGGAGGTTAGAAGGGCAGGTGCGGGTGCCCCGCAGCCGTGGGGATAGAGGTGAGGGCTGAGGGCAGGTGTGTCGGAGGCAGGCCATGGCTGCAGGAGCACGGGGCTCTGCATCCGCACCCCTCCCCCCCGCCCCGCCCTGCCCGCCCCGCGCCACCCAGCAGGGGCAGAGGAAACAGCCCTGCAGAGGCTCTGGGTCCGAGGAGCTGGCAGGGCAAGGCCGGCGGCCTGAGGGTCGGGGCCTGGGGCCTGGAGCCAGGAGCAGAGGGGCAGGGCCTCCGGGACCCGGACCGGGGCTTGTCTGTGGGCCTCCTCTCGGGGCCCCGCTGCCATGCGGAGGGTGGGCTTCCGGGTCTAGGACACCGTCCCGGAGACCCCCAGAGGCCGCCCGGCATCCGGCCAGGCCACTCGCCAGAGCTGCTGTGCCCAGTGGCCGGCCACTCCCCAGGAAGCAGAGACACGGGGGAGAGGAACGCCGCCCAGGGAGGCCGCCCAGGGAGCGCGGTGCACATCCCACGTTCCCACTCGTGCTTCCTGTCCCCCGCGGAGGAGCGTGGCCGGGCGGGAGCAGGTTGCACCGTACGCTGCACACAGCTGGGCGGGGGCTGCCGCCGTGGCTGTGGCTGTGGCTGCCGTGGAGGGCCCCGTGGGAGGGAGGCCCTGGACCCCGCGTGGGAGGGCGAGGAGGTGGGCCGTCTGTCTGTCCGTCGGGGCGGGGCCGGCTCGGTCCTGCGGGGCGGGGGCGCTCGGTGGGCACCCTGCCCTCCCCTCCCGCCCTGCACAGGCCCCGCAGCCCCGGTGCCCCCTCCCTCCCCGAGGATGGCAGGGTGAGCTCGGGGCTCCACGGGGCCTCCTGGTGGTGGCTTCCCCGTGTATACTGAGAGATAAGGAGTTCATTTAGGGATTAGGCCGCTGCTTGTCTATGCATCATTAGGCCGCGTCTGCTCCGGAGCTGGCAGTCAGCAGAACATCGAGAGGAGGCAGAAAGGACTCTGGGCACCGGCTCCCTTCCGCCACTCCGGGTCCAGCCGCCACCGTGGGAGTGGGTGCCGGGAGAGAGCGGGCGCCCGGGAGGGAGCGGGTGCCGGGAGAGAGCGGGCGCCCGGGAGGGAGCGGGCGCCCGGCAGGGAGTGGGTGCCGGGAGGGAGCGGGCGCCCGGGAGGCAGTGGGCCCGGGCCACAGAACCAGCCTCGGGCCTGGCACAGAGTCCGCAGAGAAGCCACTGGGCTCTGGCCTCTGACCCCAAGCCAGCACAGGGTGTGTATGTGGGGGGAGGCGGGGAGAGGGAGACGGGGAGGAGGGGAGGAGGGTGGGGAAGAGTCCGGTGTGGCCATTGGGAGGGTGCTTGGGGCTGGGAGAGCGAGGCCAGGCAGCCCTGACACCCGCTGTGATCGGAGCTGGAGACCAGACGAGGTGCCACCTGTCAGGCTGGCCTGGGCCCAGCCCTCCCCTCTGTGGCCCTCAGCCTCCCCCTCTGGGACAGGAGGGTGCTGTCACCTTGCGAGGGGCTCACCTGGCCCAGAGGAGGTGGACACAGGGGCTCCGGCTCCCCTGTCCCCAGCCCCGCGTGTGGGGCCAGGCGGTCCCCTCTGCACGGAGGGCTGTGTGAGGGCGGGGGCAGCTGGCCGGCTGGGTCCTTGGTTCTGGAGGCTCAGAGGGGGCGAGGCCTCGGGCTCCGGCTCAGGGACACGAGACCGGAGTCCCCTCTGCCTCCCCGGGGACCCCGGCCAGCCTCCCCATCCGGCCAGAGGGCGGTGGTCATGTGCTGGCCTGAGATCCCCTCCCGGGTGGCTGTCCTGCAGGGTGGCGTGTGACATGTGACATCTGGTATGTAGCGTGTGGCCTGTGGCGGGTTAAACTGCATGTGTCACTGTTAGCCCTGCAACGGGCCTCAGCTGGCCGGTCCCGGGGAGACCCACAGAGAAATCTGTGGGCTCCTGGCCCAAGGGCTCAGCGACCTGGCTCTCCCTCTTCTCCTGCCACCCCCCGGCCACGGCCCCGGATGAAGGAGAGGCAGCCCTGGTCTGCGCGGCCCAGCCCGCAAGAGCACCGAGTCCCCACGGCACCCAACCAGCCTCCTGGGCGCCTACAATTAGGAGAAAGATGCAAAACAGGCGTTTGTGGGGTTGCACGTAACCCTGGTGGCCTCCCTGGAGGAGGGGGTGCGGCGGGACTGGTCGGAGGAGAGGCAGAAAGGAGGGTTTGAGACGGGGGTTCCCATTGCCACTCAGGAGCCGGGGCCGGACACAGTGCTCCCCGCGCCCGGCCACCCCGGAGGCCTGGGGACGCAGAGGGGCGTCCAGAGGGGGAGACCGAGCACCTGAGACCGAGCGTTTCCTTCCGGGCCACAGCGAGGGCGGAGAGACCAGAAAGCGGGGTGTTCCCACCGGTACCTGGGCCAGCGGGTGGCCCTGCCCCTCGCCCACACCACCAGTTCCGTGGTTCGGGATGATGGGGCCCCGTCTCAGTCTGTTTATCAGAAGTGACCCGCCCGGATGCTGACTTTCCTGGGAATTTGTCCCAGAAACCACAGCCCCTGTCCGCTGTCCTGCACTGGCCAGGCCCTGCCAGCCACCGCTGGGCACTCAGGTGAGCGGACCCCGCCCTGGCCTCATTGTGGGGGCAATTGAGCCCCAACATACCCCCCCTTTTTTTTTCTGTCCTTTTGACTGCATTTCATTCCGGCCAGAGACGCCTCCTGGCCACAGAGGTTTCTCTGGAACTGGCTTTTTTTTGGGGGGGGTGCACTTATCTGGGAGCAGCTGATGGAGAAGGGGCTGCAGGGCTCCCCGCCCTTCACTCCTGTTTAAAGAGAACACAGGGACAAGGGCACACGTGTGTGTGTGTGTGTGTGTGTGTGTGGCAAGGGCACGGCACATTTCCAGGCCTTAAAAAAAAAGAAGAAAAATAAGCTTGTGAATAAGAACGGTCCATGCACGGTGTCCGCAGGGCAAATGCAAAGCCCGTTTCAGATGCAGACGCGGGGATTCCCAGGAAGAGAGGGTGCCGGGCCTCCACGCGGGACCTCGCATATTGATGAGTGCGAGGCACCGGGCTCCCCACACGGGGTGGCCTCCCCAGCACCCGTCCCTCGCATCGGAGGGAAGAAGGACGAGAGGGAGAGGAGGAGGCGGAGGCCAAACCCCAGGACCAGCGCCTGGGCCTGCGACCTTGGGGTCCGACAGTGCTGGGGGACCCAGAGGGAAAAGGCTCCACCCAGCCAGCCCCCTCAGGGTCTCTTCAGTGCCAGCTCAGACGCACACACACCGCGGCCCATGGGCCTCCGTGGCACTGACATTTACCCGGGAATGGCCACACCGCGCAGCCGGGCGGCCCCTCTTCAGGTGTGCATCTGAATAGGAATCGCTGAATGAGTGTTTTTATAATTGATCCCCCGAGAACCGAGCGTCTAGTGCTGCAGAACTGACGTTTTCCCATTGCTGGGTTTTTCTCCCCGCCCCCCCCCCCACACCCCCAAATTGCCACTCTGCAAAATGAGGATTTCGTACAGTTTTGATTCGAGAATTAACCCCCCACGTGCCAGACTCCGGGAGGGTGGCATCAGCTCCCGCACCAGCCCGAGCACATCGGGGCGGGGGGTCCTGGCCGCGGGAGGAGACGCCCTGGCTCCGGCCGGAGGAGGGTCAGCGGGGGCCACGGAGGCGGGCAGAGCAGCCCCCGCAGGCGCCCCTGCTCCCGGCTCTGACTTTCTCCTTTGCGCTCAGTGGGTTAAGCCTCGGACTGGCCAGAAGCCCCGCGGGTCAGCACTGGCTTCGCTGGGTCGGCGGATGGGTGCCGGGAGGGCGTCGTGGAGAAGCCGGCCTCGCTAGGACCGTGGTCGGCAAACTGCGGCTCGCAAGCCACATGCGAGCCCCTGGAGTGTGGCTCTTCCACAAAATACCAAGGCCTGGGCCAGTCTATGTTGAAGAAGTGGCGTGAGAAGTTTTTAAAAAATGTGGCTCTCCAAAGAAATGTCCATCGTTGTCCTGTGGATATTTTGCTCTGTGGTCTAATGAGTTTGCCGACCACTGGCCTAGGAGTCTACTCAAGAAAATGGCGATGACGGTGGGTGGGGTCAGGACTGAGGGGGGACACTTTGTACATGACGTGTGTACTCACTGTGTGCACACCCGAGCCCACTGTGATACCCCGACTGTAACAGAAGAATAAATGAAAAACCAAGCGATTCTTCTCTCTCCGCCCAGGGCTTGGTCAGGTGCTTTCTCTTCACAGTCAGGCTCCTGTTAGGGTTATAAGCAGAGCGTATGTTCAGCTAGAAAATCTGAAAACGATGTAGAAATAGAAAGTGGAGCTTGGCCGGTGTGGCTCAGGGGTTGAAGGTTGACCTATGAACCAGGAGGTCACGGTTCGATTCCTGGTCAAGGGCACATGCCCGGGTGGCGGGCTCAATGCCCAGTGTGGGTGTGCAGGAGGCAGCCGATCCATGATCTTCTCTCATTGATGTTTCTCTCCCTCTCCCCCTCCCTTCCTCTCTGGAATCAATGAAAACAATGTGGAAGATCAATGTTGCCTCCAATCCATCACTCAGGGCTGGATAGGCGTGTTCTCTTCCCGCCGTTTCCTGTGTGTGTGTGTGTGTGTGTGTGTGTGTGTGTGTGTGGTTGGGATCATCCTGCACATCGTTTCTGGCTCCTCCCCCCTTAAGGCAGCGATGAGCGGCTCCGGCACCTGGCGTCCGGTGTCCGTCTCAGTGTCGCTGTGCACGCGGCCATCAGGGCTGTGGTTGGATGGATTTAGTCACCATGGCGATGGCGGTGATGGCAGCGATGGCGGTGATGGTGATGGGGGTGATGTTGGTGATGGTGGTGATGGCGGCAATGGCGGTGATGGCGGTGATGGCGGTGATGGTGGTGGTGATGGTGGTGGTGATGGTGATGGTGGTGATGGCAGTGATGATGGTGATGGCGGTGATGGTGGTGATGGCAGTGATGGCGGTGATGGCGGTGATGATGGTGATGGCGATGATGATGGTGATGGCGGTGATGATGGTGATGGTGGTGATGATGGTGATGGCGGTGATGACAATGAGCCGGGAGTCGCTGTTTTGACCGTGAACCAAGGCCTTTCCCTGCCCTTTGAGGGAGGCTTAGGGAAAACGTGCCCTTTGTGGGTGAGAAGTGACGGAAAAGCAGTCCCTTGGGAGGCCCAGGGTCTCAGGGTGTGTGTGGGGGTGGTGAGGGCGGGAGGCCTGAGAGCCGGGCCTGGTCCCCAGCCCCCCGGCCGCAGGCTCTGAGTCCCCCACGTCTGGCCACATGCCCTTTCCCGCTTGGCCAGCCTGGTAGGGGCAGGCGCCCCAGCAGCACAGAGCGGAGCACCCAGCTCGAACCTGACGCTGTCTGTGCCACATGACAGGGTTTCTGGAGGCGGCGGCTCCAGGCCGGCTAGTCCAGCGACCACACCGTCACCACGCGCCACCACGTCCCAGCACCCAGCAGAGAGCTCTGCCCGCAAGCCAGCCGCGTGGTGACCGCAGCGGGGAAGGGACCACGTCTTTACAGGCGGTGTGACCAGGCCCAGCTCCCGGCTGGCTTGTGGTCCCCTCGGGGACGCCAGGCCCAGCTGTCCCAGCTGAACCCGGTGTCTTACTCTCCCGGCAGCTCCTCCAGGGCCGGGGCCCCTTGGCCGCAGGCACTGCGGTCCCGGGGGCTCTTTGGGATGGAGGAACCCCGCTTTCTGCCGCCTCCATCCTAGTGTGCAAGTCTGTGCTGGAGGCCCGGCCCCGGTTCTCTGCCTTTCCAGCCACAGACACCTGCCAGGGGGTGCTGCTCCCCGGCCAGGGCACCCGGCGCCCCAAGCCCAGCGCCAGCCCTCCGCACGCAGGGCACGTGGCTCCCTGGGGAGTCGGTGCGCGAAGGTGAACCCCGCCGTCTGGGCTCCGTCACCCTCTCCTCCCCCAGGTGGCGATGGTTTGTGCCCAAAGCCTCCGGAGGCGGCTGCGTGGGCGCGAGAACACGTGTGTGGGGTGGCGGGTTATGTGCAGGCCAGAGAGGTGACAGTGAGACTGCCTCTCTGGACACACATGCATTCCTGTCCACTCACTGAGAACCGAAGCGTAAGCTAACTAGGTGGCTACGGGGCTGCTGGGCCTGGTCCAGGGCGAGTGATGGAGGAGCCGGGGTGAGTGCCCGCCACGGCCACTGGGCGTCCCAGGCTCAGTGACGGGGGCAGGTCCCACAGAACCCCCAAGGCTGCTCGGCCTCCCGCCTCAGCCCCCTCCCTCCCACGCCGGTGTGACATCAGCCCCCTCCTGGGACCGTGACCGTGACCTCCCTGAGGTCAGTCTCCTACCCTGAGGGACGGGGAATGGCCTTCCCTCAGGCCTTGGGGAAGGTTAAGGCCGCGGCCTCCAGTGCTTCCCACGGTGCACACAGCAGGCGCTTAATGAATGTCCATCCTCTCTCCCTGTGCCCTTCCAGTCCTCGCCCTTCTCATCCCAAAGGGCCCTCCGTCCCAAAGCCCATGCCTTGCGGGTTTTGAGATGCGGCCTCTCCCCGCCCAGGCCAGGCTCGCTCAGTGTGAATGTCCAGATCCCAAATCTCGGTGCAGATGAGAAGGTGGAGTTGCACATTGACACCAGGAGCAGGTCCAGGCTTTGGGGGGCCCGGAGCTTACCCATTCTGGGGTGCCCTCTGACAAGCTAGGAGCTGGGCTCAGGGCTGCAGAGGGGCCTGGGCTGTGAGGTTTGGGTGGGAGTGCCATCAGCTCTGCACAGTCCCTTTCCATCCCTGGGGGTGGGGCTGGGTACCGCTGCCTGCTGTGCCTCAACCTGGGCCCGCCGCCCCCTCCTGGGAGCCCTCCTGGGTGGCCGTCTGTCTGTGAGCCTCAGTGCAGAGCCTGCGAAGAGGGAGGCAGCGGAGGTGGGCACCTCCGACCTTTCATCCGCACCGGGTTCGTCAGCTCTGGGCACAGCCCTGGGCCTCACCAGGCCTGCTCTGGAGTCAGGCCCGCATCCCGCCAGCAGCTGCCCGCCGGCTTCTGCCCGGACTGAGAAGTGCCACCCAGCTACAGCCAGCCCGCGGGAGCTGGGATGGGCTGCTCCTGGCTGCGTTGAGGCTCCCGGCACCTGGGCCTGGGCCGCCCCTCCCTCCTTTCCATCCCACCCTCCCTCCCCCTAAGGACCCCCTTCTCCCTCTTCTCACCCCCACCCCAAGCCTCCCGCCTGCTCCCTCTTCCTCTCCCCCCCCTCCCCGCCTCCTCCAGCCCCCTGCAGGGGAGCCGAGCTCTGGAATGTTCTCCTCCCCCACCCCCCTCCGTCTGCGACTCCGCTGCCCCCCGCGGTGCTGCCCCCGCCGCGCTGAGCTGAGCGTCGGGGAGGACGGAGCCGCCGGCCGCCTGGAAAGGGCTGCGGCGGACACGGCCGGGTCGGGGAGCGGGTCCCGGGCCAGCTGGCGGGGGTGGGCCGGCGCCAGGTAATTATCGCCGGGGCAGAGGTCGCCCGCGCCGAGCCCGCGCGCACTAATGAAACACAAACGGGACATCTGTGTTCGGGAGTTCAGCAAACCATGGCAACCGGCTCTGCCAGGAGCTTCTGCGGCACCGAGGGCCCAGAGAGCCAGGCTCCTTCCAGGGGAGCAGTAAGCCCGCCACCGACAGCCCCCCTCCCCATTCTCCACCGGGGGCCTTGCCGCTCCGCTGGTTCTGGGGCGGCCGGGCCTTTCCCCGGAGGCTCTGAGCGCCCTGGGGGAGGGGGGCTCGGGGGAGGGGCTGAGCGGCTGAGGCTGCTTCCCCTCTCAGGTCTCTCTGCTCCCAGCGGGTCCCAGGGAGGGCTTTCCAACCCAGCCGCACCCACGTGGCGGTGGGGCCTTCGGAAGCCATGGGGGCCACGGAGGGTGCGGGTCCCATGGAGTTCAGACCTATCGGCGAGTGGGGGTGATGCCAGGAAGCCGGTGCCCTCAGACCCGCCATTCCCCGCTGTGCAGCCTGGGCCCCACGCCTGACGCCCACGGAGCTGCCCGTGCAGGACTGAGGGGTCTGCCACCCAGAGCTGTGGCTGGCAGCTCAGGGTGAGGCCGCCTCCAGGGCTCCAGTGCCCGGGCCAGCACAGGGCGGGCACACAGGCCGGGACCCGTGGATGGCGAATGGATGAATGAGTGGCTGTTTCAGGGGCGGTTTATACGGAACCGTCTCAGGATGAGACACCCACCCTGCACCCGCAGAGGCCTTCGGCCGAGACTCTCGGAGGACGGACGCCCAGGCGACCTGGAGGTCAAGGTCACGCCGCGGGCTGGGGATGTGGGGCCCGGACCTGGGCCTCCTGTCCTCCAGGCGGCGGTGGCCAGGGGCTGTGTTCCATCCGCCGCCGGCTCACGGGGGCCGGGCCTGGGGGGAGGGAAGGAAGCCGGGCCGCCTGTCTGTGGGGAAGGAGATGAGAGAGGGGAGACGCGTTCGAGGGCCTCAGAGAGGAGAGCGCGGGGGCCGGGCTCGGAGCGGCGGGCCCCTCTCTGCCAGGCGGAGTGGGGGTGGGACAGGACCCGGGAAAGCATCCGTGCGATGCCTGGGCGGCAAAGCCTCTCCCTGCGCCGTGTGCTCAGTTGTGTGGTAGGTACTCAGGGCGGTTCAAATTAAGTACCATGGGCTCGACTGGTGTGGCTCAGTGGTTGAGCACGGGCCCAGGAGTCCAGAGGTCAGGGCACATGCCCAGGTTGTGGGCTCGATCCCCGGGAGGGAGCGTGCAGGCGGAGAGAGAGGTTACAACCCTCCTCAGTTACGGGAGGGACCACGCAGGGGCGGTGATCTGCCTACTCCTGCCAGCTGGTGGCTCTGGGTCCCTTTGTTGTGCCTCATTTTGGTCCTTTGGGCACACAGGGAGAGAGGCCTTATCCAAATCCGGGCTCTCGCTCCCCTTTCCGTGCCTGCCCGCTGCCAGCCCTCCCCAGCCTCCTGCAGGCCCTTTCCTGGCCTGGGCCACTGGTGCCTGGTGGGGTGGGATCTGGGAACTCTCCTCTCACTGCCCATGGATCTGGGTGCCATGGAGAATGAGGGGCCTCTGGAAGCCCCTCTCCCATCCCATCTCAGCTCTGTACCCCTCCCATCTCACCCCCTCTCCCCTGGCAGCTCAGTACCTGCATATGCAAATCAGCCTGCCATCTTTGTTGGGTTAATTTGCATACCCACTACTGATTGGCTGGTGGGCATCGCGAAGATACGGTCAGTTTGCATATTACTTTTTTATTAGTGTAGATATTGTTGCGTTTATCATTCCTCATGTGTGTGCATATATATATATTTCAGAGAGGAAAAGAGAGGGAGAGAGATAAACACATCAATAATGAGAATCATTGATCTGCTGCCTCCTGCACACTCCCCATTGGGGATCAAGCCTGCAACCTGGGCATGTGCCCGACCAGGAATCAAACCTCGACCTCCTGGTTCATAGGTCGATGCTCAACCACTGAGCCATGCCGGCCGGCCCAGTGTATCTGCGATCGGGTTGTTTTCCTTTCCAAGCTGCAGGCTGAGGCTGTGTGGAGTTCTGTCCACGTTTTAGTAATAGGGTGAGATTAGGGGTGGGGGATAGTTCCTCTGAGGGGCAGGAGGTCTCTGTTGTGACATGGGGGCTCCCTCCCCCGCCGCCCCGAGCCTGAGGTTGTGTGCAGGTCCCTGCCCGGCATGCACCTTTGGTTGTGGGCAGACCCCCTCCCACGATGGGCTTCAGACGGTCCCTCCTTGGCCTTCCCTCCTTGCAGTCGGGGGGCCCGTGACTCTTTGTGGCAGACCATTAGAGGTCCGGGTGGAGGATGGGAGTGGCCGGTGGGCCTGTGACGGGCTGGGGCAGAGACAGGACACAGGCTGGGCATCTGGAGTGTTGGGCCTGGGGATGAGGCAGTGGCAGCATCCGCTCTGATGCGATAGTTTCACTCTCCCCGGCTTGGCCCCATCATTGAGAACGGTCTGTGGTGGCCCGTGGCCTGGCATGTGCAGGGTCTGAGAGCATTCCCTCAGGGGCATCTTGTCCATGTTCTGGGGCTGAAGCAGGACTGACCCCACCCTATGGCCAGGTGCAGCGTGTGAGCCTCCCCTGGGCTTCCCTTTGGGGCTCCCAGACCTCGGTTGCCACATCTCCCATCGCCCAGTGTGACCCACCCAGTCTCTGGGACCCCGAGGCCTCCCAGGCCCCAAGGGGACCAGGGTCACCGATGGGCTGGAGGGAAGTGACTGCCCACCTCCCGCTGCTGGACCAGCCGGAGGAGGAGGGAGTGGTCACCAGGTGCTCCCGTACCAGCGGGGCCGCCCAGGGTGCATGGCTGGGGCAGCTCCCTCTCCTCTGAACGTGGACCCTGGGCTTTGAAGCTTCCTCCACGGGAGCCCATGCCTGACCCTCAGAGTGAGACGCCCCCCGCCCCCCCTCCAGCCTCCCCTGCCTCCCGCATTGTCTCCTCTGCAGCACCTACTGCTCTGGCTTAACTGCCCATCCATGTGTCGGTCAGCACCCGAACCTCGAGCTTCTCGAGTGCAGGTGCCATATCTCTCTCACCCAGTGCCCGCACATGGCAGGTGCTCACTAAATGCCATTTGAGCATGTGCATGGCTTCCTGGAAGACCAACAGATCTCCCCTTTCCCAACAGATTTCCTCTCTGCAATAGATCCCACCTTCCCCAACAGATCTCCCCTTCCCCAACAGATCTCCCCTTCCCCAATAGATCCCACCTTCCTCAACAGATCCCACCTTCCCCAACAGATTCCACCTTCCCCAACAGATCCCACCTTCCCCAACAGATTTCCTCTCCCCAAGAAATCCCACCTTCCCCAATAGATCCCACCTTCCCCAACAGATCCCCCTTCCCCAATAGATCCCACCTTCCCCAACAGATCCCACCTTCCCCAACAGATCCCACCTTCCCCAACAGATCCACCTTCCCCAATAGATCCCACCTTCATCAATAGATCCCACCTTCCCCAACAGATCCCCCTTCCCTGGTGCCTCCTCACCGCACACCAGCGCCCGGGCACACCCTCAGGAGGGGCGGCTTCAGGCGGGTGGGACCCACTCCTGAGCACGCAGTTAAGTAAAAGTTTCGTTTGGGGGAATCAGCGGGCTCCCTGCGGGCGGCACCCACCGGGCAGGCGCTGGTTTCAGGGCGCCCGCTCCCCAGCTCTGATAGTTTGTCCTTGGCGGCCTGGCTGGGCGCTCCCGGCACAGAGGCCTCCCTGATCCACAGATGACGGATGGCGCCGGCTTTGTCTGGAAGGGAGAACGTGAACAGCTTGTCGGCACCTCTCCGCTCGGACATTAAATCAACATGACTCTATTAGTGGCCTTGGGATGCCAGCTGAGCTGTCTCTGAGCCTGTCACCATGATGTCTTCATCTGTAACCAGAGCAGACGTGAGCTCCTGGCAGCTTCGGGAGGTGACAACAAATCCAATTAGCTCCTCTCCACGGCGCCACAGGCCGCGTGGCCTGCCAGGAGGGCGACTGCGCACTGCACAGTGGGCCTGGCACTGGGGGAGGAGGGGGGGGGAGGGAGAGGGAGAGAGAGGAAGGGGAGGGGAACAAAGGGACCCAGCTTCCTCACTGGAGGGACTTCCTGTGCCCAGAGAGACCTCGTGCCAGCGGCCTGCTACCTGCCAGGGGGCTGCCTGGCTGACGGTGGGTCCCACGTTTAAACCTCGTTGGACTCCTTCGGGTCACCTCAGGGTGCAGGCCCTGCCTGGCCCCTCTCCCAGCTCCTCTGCGCCCCTCGCCGTGCCCCGGCCAGAAGCAAACTGGCTTCGGTGTGGAGGGAGGGGAACACTCGGTATTTCTCCCAGTCAAGCTGGTGCCAAGAGGTGGGGGGCGGGGGGAAGTGGGGGGGGAAGGAGCAGGGAGTGGGGAGGTGGCAGGGGGGTGAAGGGGCTGGAAGGGTGCAGGGGTCCTCACACTCAGATCTATTGCAGAGAGGAGGAGAGGCGTGGGCTGGGGTGGGGGGATGGCTGCTCTGCGGTGAGATCCTGGGAGGGGGAGGGGAAGAGGAAAGAAAGGAGGAAAGGAACAACTTTCCCCAAAAGCGCAAACGCCAACCAGCCGCCCGCCGGGAGTCACACGTGTGCGGTCCCGGGGGGAGCACGTGGTAACACGGCTCGGGCCACTGATTTCCGGGAACGGCGCTCCCGGTTCTGGGGCAGCCGCCCTCCCTGCTCCGAGCACAGCCACGGAGCGGAGGGGGGAAGAAGGGCTGGAACGGCTGGTGGCAGGGGACCCCTGAGAGGGAGCTCCTGAGGGTTTGGTGCAGAGGGGCCAAGGGGAGGGGGAAGGAGGGGGAAGCAAGCGGCCTCTGCCTGGTGCTGGAGACCGGGGACCTCATCTCTGCACAGCACCCTCCCCCCAGGGTGAGGGAGGAGGGGGAGAGACGGGGCTGGGTGAGGAGGGGGGTGCTGGGTGGGGGTGAGCAGGGGGAGGGGTGCTGGGTGGGGTGAGCAGGGGGAGGGGTGCTGGGTGGGGCTGAGCAGGGGGAGGGGTGCTGGGTGGGGGTGAGCGGGAGGGGGAGGGGTTCTGGGTGGGGGTGAGCAGGGGGAGGGGTGCTGGGTGGGGGTGAGCGGGAGGGGGAGGGGTTCTGGGTGGGGGTGAGCAGGGGGAGGGGTGCTGGGTGGGGGTGAGCAGGGGGAGGGGTGCTGGGTTGGGGTGAGCGGGGGGAGGGGTGCTGGGTGGGGGTGAGCAGGGGAGGGGTTCTGGGTGGGGGTGAGCAGGGGGAGGGGTGCTGGGCGGGGGTGAGCAGGGTGAGGGGTGCTGGGTGGGGGTGAGCGGGGGGAGGGGTGCTGGGTGGGGCTGAGCAGGGGGAGGGGTGCTGGGTGGGGGTGAGTGGTGGGGAGGGGTGCTGGGGTCAGGAGGCCTCACCTGATAGCACCACCTAGCTGGGAGGGAGGGTACACCCTGTACTCACCCTCTGAGTCCCGAGTTCGCTGCCTGTTAGCAGGAGTGAAGCCCAGAGTCGCCAGAGGCTGTGCTGAGGGAGCAGAGGCCCAGCCCTCCGCACGCCCTGCCTGGTCTGCCTCCCCTCTTTCTGCTCTTGGGGAGCCCTGAGGGGGGCAGCCCTGCTGCAGCGGCCAGGCCCCAGGAAGGCCCCGGAGGAGGGACCACGCAAACGGGCCCACGTCACGTCCAGCAGAGGCTCGGCGTGCGGGTCTGTCCCGGGAGGGCCGTGGGCATGGCGCCGGCACCTGCAGGAGCCAGCAGGGTGGACGGCGGGAGAGGCCCGGGTCCTCCCTGCGGGGCAGGGTGTGGGAGCGTCCTGGTCACAGTCACAGCCGCCATCCCGTCCGCGGGCCGGTGCGGCGGCATCTGGCTGTGGCCGGCCGCTGGCCCGGGCCCAGCGCTGCCGGGCACAATTACGCTCAGCACTGTCTGCTGCCACCGGAGCCCAGGGCTGGGGCTCGGGCTGGCGAGCTAAGTGCCAATTTGCGAGCTCAGAAACTGACACGATCTTTGATGCAAGATGCTGTGCGGGCACCAAATGGCGGGGAGACGGCCCTGCCGGCTGCCACACGGCGACTGGGCCTGTGTGAGTGAGAGAGAGAGAGAGAGAGAGAGAGAGAGAGAGAGAGAGAGAGAGAGCGCACGCACGCACCAGGGGCGAGGGGCCTGGATCCCCAGGGCCAGCTCACAGAAGGCCGTGTGGGCCACAGGGAGCACTTGGACGTGAGCCTGGGCCAATGAGAGGGACCTCACCCACCACAGTGTCGTTCTTTCCCAAGAGCCAAGCATGGTCCCCGAGGGCTGTGTCACATGACCCGCACCGTTTGCCACTACAGTTTGTCATCGGCATGGCAACCCGGCCTCGACCTGCCACTGCGTGAGACGGGCTTCGGGAGAGAAGAACAGCATTTGGCTCTGCGGATTCCCGACTCCAGCACAGAGCGGACGCTTAGGGCCTCATGGAGGAGGTGGAGGAGCTGCCGCCCGGAGGCCCCCCAGGTCCTTCCCCACAGTGTGTGTGTGGGGTGGCGGGTGGGGATCTGGACAAGCCAGACACCGCGGGGACACTCCACTCCGCCAGCCCTGGGACAGGAGGAGGAGGCTGGAGCTCAGGAAGAGGTGGGAGGGAGGAAGCACGGAGACAGGTTTCACACGCTGAATGAGAGGATGGGGACACTCTTGTTTGCTATGTTTTAAACGTGTTGATTTGTAGAGAGAAAAGAAGGGAGAGGGAGAGGGAAACATCAATGATGAGAGAGAATCATTGATTGGCTGCCTCCTGCATGTGTCCCCCCCAACCCCCCGCCCTCCCCACCCCACCTGGCCCAGGGATGGAGCCCACCACCCGGACATGTGCTCTGACCGGGAATTGAACCCCCAGGTGGTAGCTAGGCACTTCCTGGTGGAGAAGTTGGGGGCCTCTCAAAGGAGCTGCCTCTTGGAGGTTCCGTTTCTAACCTTCCTGCAGCTCCTCCCAGCGCTCCTGGGTCCATGCAGATGTGAGATTCCAGATGTGAGATTCCACAGGTGGAGCGTTCCTGAGCCCAGAGTCGGGCTGCCCCACGAGCTCCTGTCCATCAGGCATGCAGCCAAGGCCACAGGGGACTCCGGGCTCAGCCGTCACCCCACACTGGCGGCCCAGCTCAGATCGACCCCAGCAGACATGGTCCCCTCACCTGTGGCAGCGACGTGTCACCCTTGCGCCTACAGAACAGGCCAAGCCAGGCACTGCCCACGGCACAAAGCACACAGCTATCGGCCTGCCTTGCATCAGGGCACAGACAGCCTCCCGGTGTGAAGGGGCACTGACAGCCTTCTGGTGTGAAGGGGCACTGACAGCCTCTCGGTGTGAAGGGGCACTGCCGGCCTCTGGGTGTTAAGGGGCACTGATAGCCTCTTGGTGTGAAGTGGCACTGACAGCCTCTCGGTGTGAAGGGGCATTGATGGCCTCCCGGTGTGAAGGGGGACTGACAGCCTCCCAGTGTGAAGTGGCACTGACAGCCTCCTGGTGTGAAGGGGCACTGACAGCCTCTCGGTGTGAAGGGTCACTGCCGGCCTCTGGGTGTTAAGGGGCACTGATAGCCTCTTGGTGTGAAGTGGCACTGACAGCCTCTCGGTGTGAAGGGGCACTGACAGCCTCTCGGTGTGAAGGGGCACTGACGGCCTCTCGGTGTGAAGGTGCACTGACGACCTCTCGGTGTGAAGGGGCACTGCCGGCCTCTGGGTGTGAAGGGGCACTGATAGCCTCTTGGTGTGAAGTGGCACTGAAGGCCTCTGGGTGTGAAGGGGCACTGACAGCCTCTCGGTGTGAAGGGGCACTGATAGCCTCTTGGTGTGAAGTGGCGCTGACAGCCTCTTGGTGTGAAGTGGCACTGAAGGCCTCTGGGTGTGAAGGGGCACTGACAGCCTCTCGGTGTGAAGGGGCACTGCCGGCCTCTGGGTGTTAAGGGGCACTGATAGCCTCTTGGTGTGAAGTGGCACTGACAGCCTCTCGGTGTTAAGGGGCACTGACAGCCTCCCAGTGTGAAGGTGCACTGACGACCTCTCGGTGTGAAGGGGCACTGCCGGCCTCTGGGTGTGAAGGGGCACTGATAGCCTCTTGGTGTGAAGTGGCACTGAAGGCCTCTGGGTGTGAAGGGGCACTGACAGCCTCTCGGTGTGAAGGGTCACTGCCGGCCTCTGGGTGTGAAGTGGCGCTGACAGCCTCTTGGTGTGAAGTGGCACTGAAGGCCTCTGGGTGTGAAGGGGCACTGACAGCCTCTCGGTGTGAAGGGGCACTGACAGCCTCCGGGTGTGAAGGGGCACTGACAGCCTTCTGGTGTGAAGTGGCACTGAAGGCCTCTGGGTGTGAAGGGGCACTGGCAGCCTCTCGGTGTGAAGGGGCACTGACAGCCTCCGGGTGTGAAGGGGCACTGACAGCCTCCCGGTGTGAAGGGGCACTGACAGCCTCCCAGTGTGAAGGGGCACTGACAGCCTTCTGGTGTGAAGTGGCACTGAAGGCCTCTGGGTGTGAAGGAGCACTGGCAGCCTCTCGGTGTGAAGTAGGATTGGTGGCCAGGCCCCCACTCACCCTGTCCTCACGTCCTACCCAGTGCTCATCACGGTGCGCACCTGGCATTGTCTAAGCCTGGACCTCCAGTTTCTGTCCCAGCGGATGGAGCCAGGCCCGGCCCCTTGGCCTCCCCAGGGTCAAATGTGGGTCAAGCAGCTTCCTCTCCGCTGTCTCCAACGGCAAGTCCCGGGAGAAAGGCAATGCCTGACGCCCTCTGTGGGCCCCTTCTCTCCACTCTGTCCTCTCCCCCGCCCCCCGTTGTCATCTCCCCCTGCCCCCGTGATCCTTGCGCCCAAGTCCACAAGGTTCTGCAGGTGTGGGCTCCCATGCCCCCAGCACCGCTGCCCCCTCCCTCTGGGGTCTGGGTGTTGACTGGCACATGCACTGGGCTTTGCAGCTTCCTGCCCACCTTCCCGACCCCTCCTGTCCGAGCCCAGCCAGTCTCCCTGTCAGGGCCTCCTCCAGGCAGGGCTCTGGTTGCCCACAGTCAAGGTGACTGTCTGCCTCCCAGCACCTTTCCACCCCCCATCGCTGTCAGCGAGGCCAGATGCCCAAGGAGGGAACCCGGAGCAAACAGGACTGGACCAGGAGGGCGGCAGGTGCACCTGGAGGAGGTCCGGAGGGGCGTGGGGTGAAGGGGGTGAGGCCTGGCTCCTGCAAGGCCAGGGAGACACAGAGGACGGAGTCGGACAGACAGCACCCTGGGCCCTGGGGCGGGGTAGGGGTGGGGCTCTGGCCCTGCCGGCCAGCTGCGTGCTCAGGTCAGGGAGTGCGGGGAGCGCCCACACCCCCAGGAGCCGCAGTCCCAGCCGCAGCGTGGGAGCGGAGCCACGGCCGGAGGACATGAGGAGCCCCTCCTGCCAGGACTGGCCCTGCCCGGGGGGTGTGGGGTGTGGGGTGTGGGGGGCTCTCACACGTCGCCATCTGGCTCTCTGCTGCGTCCGCCCCCCAGGCTCCCACCATCCGGGAGGGCTGTTTGCTGCCAGAGCCGGGGGCTGGGAGCGGCCAGTGCATGCCACGTGGGAGCCGGGAAGTCCGGGAGGCTCCCCAGCTGGGCCTGGCTGGCTCTGCCGGCTCCTGGGAGCCTTAGGCCCCGGTCCCCCCAGAGCCTGGCCTGGAGCAGGCGGGTCCCATCCCACATCTCAGCCCTGGGGGAGCCCCCTCTTGGCTGCCCCCCCCCCCAATGCCGCCTCCGCACCTCAGTCTGCTAGAGCACACTCAGGCCGACAGCGCTTACAGATGGCCCCTCTCCCCCTCTTCCCCCCCCCCCGGATTTACATTTAGGGAAACGGCAACAACAGCAATTAGCGCCCCCTTTCCCAGCTCTGAGCAGAGGAGCAGCGTGAAGGACAGCCACACGGATGGCTCCTCCGTCCTGCTCGGAGGGGGCGGGAGATGCGTGGCGGGAAGACAGCCCACCCAGGCGGGCTTGGGGTCCCCCGTGGGCCTCTGCTCCGAGGCCGCTGGGGCCTGAGCTCGGGGTGGGTAGCGGGCGGGGTTCACTCCAGAGGTGGGGACAGACACGCTGACAGAGCAAACGGGACACGTCAAAGAGGAGCGGGCGCCGAAGGAAGCTGGGCGAGCGGCTCCCAGTCCCCAAACCCGGCCCGCAGGCTCCTCCTGCCCTGCCATCCGCCTCCCAGCCCGGAGCCCACATGACCAGTTACCGCACTCTCCGTGCCCAAGCACTCACAGGGGCTAATTAGCGCTTTTAATATGCAAATCAGAGCCGCGCAGATTAGATCTAGGAGAAAAAACACAACCCAGCTGGTGAATATGTTATTTTAATTATTACTCCAAAGAAAATATGGGCCTGGCTGAAGAGGATGGCAGGCAGGGGCGGAATGAAGGGCCCTGGGGGGAGAGACCCTGCGGGGAGGGCCTGAGGCCGCAGGTGGGAGTGAGGGCCCAGGAGGGGCTGGAGACTTGTTCCCCTGAGGCCTCAGTTTCCTCATTGATAATACCTGGAGCTTGGATAATACAACTTCATTCATTCATTCATTCATTCAGCAGATATTTCCTGACCATCTGCCTGACAAATGCCAGCAGCAAGGTCTCTTTTTATTTTATTAAAAAAAATTACACACACACACACACATTGAGGGGCCAGATTATTACAATCTCTGAACGCATAATAATTAGAGGCCCGGTGCATGAATTCGTGCTTGGGTGGGGTCCTGCCAGCCTGACCAGGGGGAGGGGACATGGGCGGTTAACTGGCCTGCCTGCTGGTCGAACTCCTGGTGGAAAGGACAATTTGCATATTAGCCTTTTATTATATAGGATATATACTGAGTGGCCAGATTATTATGCGTTCAGAGATCATAATAATCTGACCACTCAGTGTGTGTGTGTGTGTGTGTGTGTGTGTGTGTGTGTGTGTGTATGTGTGTGTAATGATTTCGGAAAGGAAGGGAGAGAGAAATATCAGTGATGAGAGAATCATTGACTGGCTGCCTCCTATCTCCCTACCCTACTGGGGATTGAGCCCACAACCTAGGCATGTGCCCTGACCTGACTGGGAATCGAATGGCGACCTCCTGGTTCATAGGTCAACACTCAGCCACTGAGCCACACCAGCCGGGCACAAGTTGCCTTTCTAATGGGACTTGCGTTGTAGGGGGCAGGCCGGCAGTCCACAGTAACGCACATAAATGAAATGAACGCAGCTGGTGGGTGCTGAGAGGGAACCAGGAAGCTCCCAGGTGGGTGGCAAGGAGAGCCACTCATGAGAAATGCCGCGGAAGCCAAGCCAGAGGCCCCAGGAGCCAAACCAGAGGACTCAGGCCTGTGACAAGCACAGTCCCCAGACACTGAGTGTCCCTGACACCGGCCTCCTGGGCCCCATTTGGATGATGGGATATAGAGGTGCCGGGAGATGCAGGACATCCTCGAGGTAGACAGGAAAATTCTGTGAGCGGATCCTGACTCAGTTTCTCTTTTCCAACCAGATTAAGGACGGAAGAGTGACTGGGGTTGTGTTTTCCCTGGTCCTCATCACTTTGGCTCCAGGGACACAAGACCCTGACCCCCAAACCCAGCAGACAGATTGTCAGGGAGGCAGGTGGATTTTCCTGTGAGAGAGTGTATGTGTGAGTGTGTGTGTGAGTGTGTGAGTATGTGAGTGTGTGTGAATGAGTGTGTATGTGAATGTGTGTGTGTGTGAGTGTATGTGTGAGTGTGTGTGTGTGAGTGAGTGTGTATGTCAGTGTGTGTGTGAGTGTGTGTGAGAGTGTGTGTGTGTGTGTGTGTGTGTGTGAGTGTGTGTGAGAGAGTGTATGTGAGTATGTGAGTGTGTGTGAGTGTGTATGTCAGTGTGTGTGTGAGTGTATGTGTGAGTGTATGTGTGAGTGTGTATGTGAGTGTATGTGTGAGTGTATGTGTGAGTGTGTGAGTGTGTATGTGAGTGTGTGTGTGTGAGTGCATGTGTGAGAGGGAGAGAGAGAGAGCCAGTGTCAGAGAGGAGGGGAGCAGAGAGAAGAGAGAGAGCAGAGGAGGAGGAGGAGGGGCAAGAGGAGAGGCACTAGGAACGAAGGGATGAAGGAGGAGCGTGGGGAGAGGAAGGCAGAGAGCAGCAGGGTGGGC
The DNA here is from genome assembly GCF_964339955.1 of Pipistrellus hanaki. Lineage (NCBI taxonomy): Eukaryota > Metazoa > Chordata > Mammalia > Chiroptera > Vespertilionidae > Pipistrellus > Pipistrellus hanaki. The sequence continues at coordinate 3,897,424 of NC_140503.1, forward strand.
GGGGTGGGACACTCCTGGTGCAGGTGGGCGGGCAGGTGGTGAGCTCCAGAGCCAGCTCCCACCTACACGTCTCCATCAGCCAGGCAGGCTGTCTGTCCACAGCGCCCACGGCCAGCTTCGAGGACACAGAGATGCCTGCCTGGCAAGGAAACACGTTTGCAGAGCCTAAATGTGCCCCTGGCGCCTGCAGCCCATCGGGAAGAAAGGCCGAGGGCCTGGCTGCACATCAGGGCGGGACGGATGGCCATGGCCAGAGAGCAGGCTGCGGTGCCCCAGGTTCCTGCCGAGTGGCCCTGGGCAATCACACCTCCCCTGCACAACTTCCTCCTGGAGGAGGCACTGCTGTGATTGGTCCCATTTTAAACATGAGCCCTAGCTGGTTTGGCTCAGTGGGTAGAGCATCGGCCTGAGGACTGAAGGGTCCAGGGTCCGATTCCAGTCAAGGGCACATGCCTGGGGTTGCAGGCTCGATCCCCAGTAGATGGTGTGCAGGAGGCAGCTGATCAGAGCTTCTCTCTCATCATTGATGTTTCTGTCTCTCTCTCCCTCTCCCTTTCTCTCTGAAATCAATCCTATCTAATAAAGAGGGGATATGCTAATTGACATGCTGTCCCAAAGATGGCGCCACCCACAGCCACTAAGGAGGGAATATACTAATTGACTGCCCCTCCCTCAAAGATGGTAGTGCCCACAGCCACAAATGGCGGTGCCCAATCTCCTCAGCCCTGCTGGAGCAGCAGGTGTGTGGCCTGGGGGGAGGTGGGGAAAGAGATGGGCCTGGCTGCTCCTTGCACCTGCCTCCAGAGTCCCCCAGTCCCTCAGCCCCCCAGCCAGCCAGGGCTGGCTCAAGGCACAGGCAAGCCTCAATGATGGCTGCTCAGCCACCCAGGGCTGCCCGAGGCTCAGGTAAACAGGGCCGGCAGAGGCTTACGCTGCTGGCAGTGGCAGCAGCAGAAGTGTAATGGGGGCGTTGCCTTCCCCTAATTGCTGGGTTGCCTCCCATCCCTGAGGGCTCCCAGACTGTGAGAGGGGGCAGGCCAGGCAGGGGGACGCCCCTCCGGTGCATGAATTTTCATGCACTGGGCCTCTAGTAAAAATATATTTAAAAAATAATAAAGATGAATGAAATGAAGCTTCGACAATTGGAGTCACCTGACCCAGGTCAAATGGCTGCAGCAGAGACCAGCTGGCCTGCAGAGCCTGAGACAGTCCCTATCGGGCTTTTCACAGAAAGTTTTTGCCCACCTGTCTTAGAGCTCGCAGTGGTCTGAATGTTCATGTTCCCGCAAATTCACATATTGAAACCCAAAAGCCGGGGCTGGGCTCTGCCTCAGCCAGCTCCTCCTTGAGCACCGATTTCTCTATTATTTTGCACAGATGTACCGAAGTATGACATTCTCATCACACCACTCAGGTGAGTCTACAATTTGGTGATTACTGAATTTATAGAGTTGTACAATCATCACCATCATATAGGACTTTTGTCCATCCTCATCTGAGGATATTTTTTCCATTGATTTTTAGAAAGAGTGTAAAGGAGGGAGAGAAGGGGGAGAGAGAGAGAAACATCAGTGTGAAAGAGAAACATCAATTGGTTGCCTCTCGCACGGGCCCTGACTGAGACCAAGGATCAAGCTTGCAACCGAGGTACACGCCCTTGACTGACACGGAACTCGCAACCCTTCAGTTCATCGCCAGCACTCTACCCACTGAGCAAAGCCAGCCAGGGCGTCCATTACCCAGTTTCAGAACCTTTTTATCACCCTACTTGCACACCCCCTACTGAGGATGTGCCCGCAACCAAGGTACAGGCCCTTGACCGGAATCGAACCCAGGACCTTTCAGTCCGCAGGCCGACACTCTATCCACTGAGCCAAACCTGTTTTGGCTCATGTGCAAGTCTTTGAATCCTTCTTGAATGGAGACCTAGGGATGGAATTGCCAGGTGGTAGGGTGAATTTATGTTTAGCTTTGAGCTTTTGTGTGTGTGTGTGTGTGTGTGTGTGTGTATGTGTGTGCCCCACTGGTTTAGAAAATGGCGCACATCCTCCCCAGCAGTGTGCGAGGGTTCTCGTCTGCCCAGGTCCCTGCCAAGCTTGCCATTGTCTTCCTGATTACAGACTTTCCAGGGGGTGGATAATGCCATATCATTGTGGCTTTGATTTGCATTTCCCTAATGACTAACGATGTTGACATTTCTCATGTGCTTATTAGACGTTTGTATATCTTCTTTGGCGATGTCTGTTCAGTTTTGTCTATTTTTAAATTGGGCTTTTTGTGTTCTAATTATTGAGTGGTAAGAGTTCTCAATGTATTCTGGACACAAATCCTTTATCAAAGATATGGTGTGAAAATATTTCCTCCCAGTATACTATGTGCTCTCTTTTCATTTTTATTTATTTATTTAATATATCTTATTGATTTTTTACAGAGAGGAAGAGAGAGGAATGGAGAATTAGAAACATTGATGAGAGAGAATCATTGATCAGCTGCCTCTTGCACACCCCCTACTGGGGATGTGCCCGCAACCAATGTACATGCCCTTGACCGGAATCGAACCTGGGACCTTTCAATCCGCAGACCGATGCTCTACCACTGAGCCAAACCGGTTTCGGCTCTTTTCATTTTTAAGACGATGTCTTTAGAAACACAAACGCTTTTCATTTTCGATGAAACTCAATGTCGGCGTTTGCCATTGTATGGAATGTGCTTTCGGTGCTGTATACAGCCCTCTGACTAACCCCAGGCTTAAAGGCTTTTGGTAGGTTATCCTGTAGAGACGTTACTGTTTTAGTTCATACACTTAAGTTTACGATCCATCTTAAACTACTTTTTGTGTATGGTGTGAGGTAAGGTCTGAATTTTTCCTTTTGCCTATAGATACCCAATTGCCCCAGTTCCATCTGTTGAGAAGACTTTTCCTTGACCATTGAATTGCCTTGGTACCTTTGCCAAATACCAACTAATCATAAGTGTAATAGTGTAATAATCGGGACTCTCAGTTCTGTTTCATTGATCCTACCCTTATGTCAGGGCCACGTGATCTTTCGTTGTTGAGGTGGTTAATCCTCACCTGAGGATATTTTCTCATTGATTTTTTTAGGGAGAGTGGAAGAGAGAGGGGAAGACAGAGAGAAACATTACTGTGAGAGAAACACATCAATTGGTTGACTCTTGCATGAACTCTGACTAGGGCCCAAGCTGGGGAGGAGCCTTGACCAGAATTGAACAGGGATCTTTGGTCAGCAGACCGACACTCTATCCTCTGAGCCAAACCGGCCAGTGCTATCCCACATTATCTTGATTAGAGTAGCTTTATACAGTAACATGCTTTGAAATCAGGTACTGTAAGTGTTTTTTTTGTTTTTTTTTGTTCTTTTGTTTTAAATTGTTGTGTCTGTTAGGGTCCTTTGCCTTCCCATATGAATTTTAGGATCAGCAAATCCATTTCTACAGAAAAAACCTATTGGGATTTCAATAGAGATTATGTTGAATGCATAGGTCAATTTGGGTCCAGTTGTCATTTTAACAATATTGAGTCTTCAATCAGTGTGCATGGAGACTCTATTTATTTAAATTTTCTTCAAATTATCTCTGCAATGTTCTACACTTTCAGTGTGCAACGCAAACCTTGCATGTTGTTTTTGTTAAATTTAGTCCCAAGTATTTTATTCTTTTACTAGAAGCCCAGTGCGTGAAATTAGTGCACAGCGGAGGGATGGGGTGTGGGGTGGGGGTCTCTTCAGCCCAGCCTGCACCCTCTCCAATCCTAGACCCCTCGGGGGATGTCTGACTGCCGGTTTAGGCTTGATATCCCTCTCACAATCTGGGACTGCTGGCTCCTAAATGCTCACCTGCCTGTCTGATTGCCCCTATTGCCCCTCCTACCAGCTTGATCACCCCTAACTGCCTCTGCCTGCCAACCTGGTCACCCCAACTGCCCCCATGCCAGCCTGGTTGCCCCCAACTGCACTCCCCCCCTTGTCCCCCCCCCCCCCCAGCTGGCCTGGTTGCCCCAAGTAGCTTGCTGTTCGGTCATCCATTTGGTTGTTTCAGTTGTGACCGCCCCTGGCTTTTTATATATTAGGATTGTAAGTGGAATGTTTAAAATTCCATTTTCAAATTGTTTGTTGTTAGAATATAGAAGTACAACTGCGTTTTTTATATGAATCTTATATCTTGCTGAACTTGTGCATTCATTCTAGCAATGTTGTGTGGTGTGGGTGTATTTCTTAGGCTTCTCTACTTATAGAATCATGTCATCGGTGAATAAAGACAGTCTTACTTCTCTTCCACTGTGGACGCCTTTTAGTGCGTTTCCGTGCCTAACCACACTGCCTAGACCTGCCAGCATGATTTTGAATGGGTTGGGGAGCATGTATCCCATCCCTCTACCCATCCATCCATCATCTGTCCACCACCCACCCATCCATCCACCCATCCATCCTTCTACCCATCCACCCATCACCCATCCATCCATCTCTCTACCCATCTATCCCTCCCTCCCTCCCTCCATCCATCCCTCTACCCATCCATTCATTATCTGTCCACCTCCCATTCATCCATACATCCCTCTACCCATCCATCCATCACCCATCCATCCATCTCTCTACCCATCTATCCCTCCTTCCCTCCCTCCATCCATCCCTCTACCCATCCATCCATCCATTCATCCATCCCTCCATCCCTCCCTCTACCTATCCATCTATCATCTGTCCACTACCCATCCATCCATCCATCCCTCTATCCATCCATTCATCACCCATCCATCATCCAGCCATCTCTCTATTCATCCATCCATCCTTCCATCCCTCTACCCATCCATCCCTCCCTCTACCCATTCGTCCACCACCCATCCATCCATCCCTCTACCCATCTATCCCTTCCTCTACCCATCCATTCATCATCCATCCTTCCATCCATCCCTCTACTCACGCATCCATCACCCACCCATCCACCCATCGTTTTGTCTGTGGAACCGTTATCGAGTGTCACTCTGGCTTGGGCAGGAGCTCAGAGAACGAAGACGATAGGATGAAGGCCTTGCTCCCGAGAACCACACACAGAACGGAAGTCCCAGCGACGTCAGCACCCCCCAGCAGTGGCCTGACTGGGGTCGGAGGGGTGTGTTGGGTGAGATGTAGCCGAGTGGGGTGTTCTTCAGGCCTCTCCCCTCGCTTCTCCTGCTCCTGCTTCCTTCCCCTTCCCCAGACACCGCTGCGGCCGGGCTCTTAGTCTCACCGGGAGCCGCTGGCTTCCAGGGAAAGGTCTCCTCCGCCGCACGTCACGGAACTCGAGGCCGCGGCTCTTTACCGCGCTGGGAACCGCTGCCCGCTCCCGCACGGCCCCGTGTCTGCGGACAGAGATAAGCCGCGTTTCCCCACGTTTGTCTACAAAATTAACGATCTCCGGCCACAATAAAACCGCCAGCTCCGTCTCCAGTGGGAATCACAGGGCGCTGAGCTTTAAACACACACACACACACACACACACACACACACACACACACACACCACTGTGGCAGAGAGTGCCCATGTTTTTATTTTTTCCTTTCCTTTGGGAGCGTTTGCATTTGTCAGACACGAGGACACAAGATGTTGTTGTTGAGGAGCCCCAAGGAGGCGTTCCGGCCGCAGCCTTTGTTCCCGGGGGGAGGGGACGCCTGTCCGAGGTGCCCTGTGCATCCCCTGCCACCCGGGCCTGGGCCCTGCACCTCAGCCGGTGTCCTGCCCCCCGGCTGCCCGCGGGAGGGCCCCAGCCCAGACCTCTAAACGCTGGCGGCCCCCGCCCTGCCGTTTCCTGGAGCCCCGAGGGCACTTGCAGACGGGGTTCCCTGCTCAGACTCCGCCTCCAGCTCCCGCTCTGACTCCTGGGGGCCGGTGAGGCGGGAAACGCAGGGAGAAGAGCAGGCTGGCCTGTGGCAGGACCCCGAATGTCCACTCGATCTCCTTGGGCCCCGCTGCAGTCCTGACCACCCAGGACTCCAGCTTCTGAGAGGTTGATTCTGGCCAGAAGGCCCCCACCCCATCCCACCCCCACCCCCGGGACCCTGCTGTGTCCATAACGCTGGTGTCTGTGCTGACCCGCTGCTGGCTGTTAACTAGACCGGATGCCAGGCCTGGTGAAGAGCCTGGGCCCGGAGCCAGCCTGTCTGGGCTGAGACCCTGGCTCCTCTCTGTCCCTGTGACAACGGGCAGGCCGGTTAAACTCTCCAAGCCTCAGTCTTCCCATCTGCAAATGGGGCGCATACACACGCCGCAGGGGTGCTTTCAGATTCCCACTAATGCCAACGCCTGGGTTCTGTCTCACTGCCCTCCCTGCCCCCTCCGCCTTTCTCTCCGTGCCGCTCAGGGACAGTGCGCGCACCTGCGGCCGGCGTGTCCTCCTATGACAGCCACACACAGGCCTGCGCCAGGACCAGCGGCTCTGCCCGCCCGTCCCCATCCGGGGCTCTCTCCCTGGAGCCTCGTGCTGCTGCCTCCTCTTGGGACCCTGGCCCTACCTCCTCAGCGCCAGCTCTGCCCTCCCGCCCACATGCTCGCCACGGCCGGGGCACCGCCAGCCCCTTCGGCGCCCGCCTGTGTGGGCCGGGAAGGAGGCGGCCCCTGGGTACGCACAGCACCGGGGAGCGGGGCGGAGGCTGCATCGGCTCCATTCGCCTCGGCCATGGCCTCCGGGCAGCGCACACCCCGGGCCCATGCCCCCTGCTGCCAGCACGCAGGGGCTTTGGAAAAGAGTGCCCAGAGGGGGGCCGATGCGGGAACATGTGAAAGCAGGGAACTGCCATTTCTCATCCAAGCTTTGCTTTACGACCCAAGAGCGGGACTGAGGCAGCGTCCCGCCCCTGAATACCACCCACACACCATGGCTGACAGCCTGCGAGTCCCGGACAGGGGTGACCGGGACCCGAGGGAGGAGGCGTCCGGGAGAGAGGAGGCTGCACAGACCCGGAGCTCCGGCCCCGACCAGGCAGGTGTCTGTCTGCACTGGGCCAGGGCCGGACGGTCCATCCGGGGTGACAGCCAGGAGGGGTCCCTCCTGCCAGGTGCCCGCGCTGCCCCCTCAGCGGCCTCGCAGAGAAGCTCCGCTCCTCCCCGGCCCCCGCAGCTGCTGGGCGCCCCCCAAACAGGGCAGGTTCTCTCTTTCCGGGGCTGAGGCCGAACCCTGACCTCTCAGCCCGGCCCCCCAGGATCGGAGCCGCCGGGAGTGGACAGCAGGCCCTGCACCGCCTCCACCGGGGACACAGAGCCTGTGCGGGGCAAGGCGTGGGGCGCGGCCGAGCTCGGACCCTGTGCTGGGTATGAACGCGAACGTTCCCCTGGAAAGACGCCAGCTGCGGTCCTCCCCAGGTTTATTCCGAGGGGACCCTCTCTGGGTCAACTTAATACTTAACTACTGCTTATTATCCCATCAGTCTTCGGGGACAACCCATGATCTAATTGCCCGGCATTTATGTTGCCTGGTAACCACAAATAGAGAATAATAGCCCTTAAAGGGGCAGCGCGGAATTTCGTGCCCCTGCCGCGAAGTACACTTCATTTCCCAGAGCACCCCGTGTTTTTTAATCCAGCGGATAAAAATGGGTAATGAATAATTAATTATGTGCTTGGAGGCACAATAGCGGCCTCCTCGTGAATATTCATCAGGGGCATGATTAATTCACGAGCAGTCCCGGGGCGGAGCGGGGCAGGCGGTGGGCTCCGCTGGAGGACTTGGAGGCGATGCTCTGCAGCACGCGCAAACGCGGGCGCCGCCGTGTCTCCGGGAGGCCCACTCCGGGCGGTTCTCCTCCTCGGAGCACGTTTCGCTGTGGCCTGGGGTCCCGCGGAGCCGGGGGGACGCGCAGGCCGGCCACCCGTGACCGTGAAAAGGCCCGCGCTGGGCCTCCCGCCTGGAAAGTGCATTAATGGCTGGGCCTGCTCTGCCCACTGCCCCGAGCGGCTCCCGGGAGGAGAGGCCTGGCGACCAAGGCGGGGCCGTGCTCGCTTGTGGAGAGGAGAGCAGAGGGTGCTCCTTAGACAGCTGTGCCCTCCCCACCTGGGGCCGCTCCCTGATGGAGACAGGATGGCCGTCTCTCTCGCTGCAGCCTTTGGAAGGTGGATCTGGTCCACCCCGGGCAGCTTGTGTGACCCCCATGGGCCAGCTTGTGCGACCCCCATGGGCCAGGTCCAGTGAGGCCTAGAATCCGGGCCTCTGAGCCAGCTGGTCCAGGTTCCCGAGGCACAGCGGTGGCCACACATCATGAGAAAGCGTACAATATGAAGTTTCCTGCCGTCTCACCCCATTCCTCATGTAGCCCATGGTTATCTTCCTGCCTCCCCCACCCCCCTCCCCCTTCCCTCCTTGTCAATAGGACCACCGCATCCCGAAGGCAACTGGGCCCCAGCGGAACGATTCCACTGCCCTGCTTCCCTTGCAGCTAGAGGTGGTCATGTGACTACGTTCTGGCCAATGGGATGCATGCAGACGTTGTCAGCAGAGTTTCTGTGGGCCGTTCTGAAATGGAGGTGGAGAGGGAGTCCTGTCTGCAGTTCAGCCTTGCTTCTCTCTCCTCCGGCCTGCACTGTAGAGGAGGCGGTTGGAGCGCTGGCAGCCATCTTGGACCCCGAGGATAACAACAATTGCTTGGAAGTTGGGTGAGAAATATAGAAGGAGCCCAGATCCCTGGCCACCATGGAACTAGCACACCGGCCCAGAATCGTTCTGTTAACACGCACAGACGTGCAGGCAGCCTCGTGGAGGAGATGCCACACAGAGGAGAACTGACCCCCAGCCAGCAGCCAGCACCAGATGTGAGAGAGGCTGCAGCCCAGACCAGTTCGCTCAAAGGCCCCCTGCATGAAACGCAAGTTTGTGCATGTCCAATTGGTTTGCTTTTTCCCTAAATATATTTTTACTAGAGGCCCGGTGCATGAAAATTCATGCCCTGGAGGGGAGGTCCCTCAGCCTGGCCTGCCCCCCTCAGGAGTGGGAGGCAACCCAGGGATTAGGGGAAGGTGACGCCCCCATCACACCTCTGCTGCTGCCACTGCCGGCAGCTCAAGTCTCAGCTGGCCCTGATTACTTGTGCCTCCGGCCGGCCCTGAGCGGCTGGGGGTCTGAGGGTGGGTCTGGCTGCCCCGCACACATGCCACTCCCCACCCCTGATGGAGCTTAAAGACTGGGGGACTCTGGTGGGGCTGAGGGGACTGGGCACCGCTACCTGTGGCTATGGGTGCCGCCATCTTTGTGATGGTGTGATGATCAATTTGCATATTCCCTCTTTATTAGGTGGGATTGATTTCAGAGAGGTAAAGAGAAAGAGAGAGAGATAGAAACATCAACAAGAGAGAGAACCATTGATGGGCTGCCTCCTGCATGCACCCCCTCTTTCCCAATGGGGATCAAACTCACAACTGGGCATGTGTATATTAAAATATATTAAAACAATTAAAAAAAAAACACCTTTGTATTCAAGAAATGACGTTTCCTAGATTTTTCTCTCCCACCAGATTCTTGCCTGTGGCGCAGGGTGTTTTAACAAGGGGTGCGGCAGTGTCCATGCTTACATGGTGCCCGTTTTCCTCCGCCACGTCCCCTTGGATGGAAGTTGGCCAGGAGCGAGGTGCCCGGTTTTCCAGGCCACGGAAGACCTGCTCGCCCCTTGTCCTGAGCTTGGGCGAGCCTGGGAGGAATGCTGCCACGTGCCTCCCGTTCCGGGGAGTCTAGCATCGTGTCAACAATAGCGGCAAGACAGCAGCGGATCCAACACCCCTGACTTGTTCTCCCATCTTGTGTGTCCCCCACCACCACCCCCCATGTTTCAGACAGGGAGTGGAAGAATCATGAATAATAAATATGGAGATAAGGGAATGAAACTGGGAAATCAATTTACTGCAAAATATTTGCATATTTTATTAAAAGAAACTGCGTCTGAGACCCAGAACAGGGCCAGAGGGCTTCACTCTGACTGGATTTGTGTACGTCGAGCCCCTGGGAGGACCCGTGTCGCCCACGGGCGTCAAGGCCTCGTGGGGCGTGAGGGTTCAGAGACACGGAGGTGTGGACCCCAAGTCTCCTCTTTTACAGGAAAGGAAACGGAGGGCTGGAGACATGACGCGGGTGTGGGCAGAGCTACGTGACCGGGGAGTCCCTAGATCTGCACGCTGTTCATGAAAAAAACAAACAAAAAACACACAAACCCAACCTCTCTGAGAAAGAGGGGCTATGCTAAATGCTCATCACTGGCAGTGCCCAGTCTGAAGGGTCTTCCCCTCACTCCGCTCCCTCTCCCCGCATCCTTCCTCACAGCTGCTTCTTGGAGGGCCCGAACGGACCCGTCTGAGCCAGTCAATGCCAGCCCCTGAGTCTCAGCGTCGGCTGGTGAAACAGAGAGTGAGCAGGCCTGCTGGATCCCACAAGGTTCCTGTGAGAATTTATAAAAAAGACACGTTTTTATTGCTTTCAGAGAGGAAGGGAGAGGGAGAGGAGGGAGAGAGAAACATGAATGATGAGAGAGCATCGGGGACCGGCGGCCTCCTGCACGCGGGGGTGAGCCCGGCCAGACCGGGAGAGATTTGCTGGGAGGAGCTGTTACGCGGCCATAGCTGACTGGTGCACTTGGCACGGAGTCTCGGAAAGCTGGGGCGCCGAGGCCAGCCGTCCGGACCAGGCGGCATCGGGGCAGAGGGGCTGCTCTGGAGCAGGTGCGAAGAAGGAGGCGAGGCCGCAGAGCTGGGGCAAGGCAGGAAGTGCTGAGCCGTTGGAGATCATGTGTCAGGGACCAAAAATTGCCTGCAAGCAGGAAAAAAAGAAAAAAAAAGCAGGCCGGGTCTAAGGTTGTTATTTATAGCAAAAATTTAAACAGGGCCGTTCTGTCAGTTTCCCGAATCACTGACAGTTGCAGAAATGTTAATACAAATCTTTATAAGACTGGCCAGATGTTCGATATTAAACAAGCATCTGTTTTGTATAAAAGACTCTTTATGCCCCTGCATGCGGCTCCCCTGCCCCTCTCCCCTCCTCGCCGCCCGTCCCCATGCCCCCGTGCACCGGGGCCATTGTTCTGTTCGAGTTCTGAATGCCGGTGTCCACGGCGTCAGAACTGCCCCCGAACCCTCCCCGGGAGAGGCTAATCATGGCCTCCCGGTGTCACAGCCCGCACTGACGCCGGCGGTAATTGTTGTCATTAAGGCTGCAGGGATGTCTACTTATCTTTCTTAATCACATACTGGAGAGAAGTGCCTCCGAACACACATGTATTATTTAATCAAAGTCGCGCAGCTATTGGCGTTGGCGCTCTTCCGGGGCTGTGTTTATTTTCTGTTTGCGAGGGGGGCGGTCCCTCCCGGGAGAGAGGGGGCCGGCGTCCGCACCCCCTTTCCTCGCTGTCACCGCACCGACACCCGGGGCTGTTCATATCACCGAGGCCAAGCACCTGCTGCTCCTCCCCACGCCCCCCTCTGGTGGCGTCCGGGAAAAGCCCTTGTGTTAACAAATAAGGAGCGCCGAAACCGGTGTGGCTCAGTGGATAGAGCGTCGGTCTGCAGACTGAAAGGTCCCAGGTTTGATTCTGGTCAAGGGCATGTACCTTGGTTGCTGGCACATTCCCAGTGGGGGGTGTGCAGGAGGCAGCTGATAAGATGTCTCTCTCTCATCGATGTTTCTAACTCTCTATCCCTCTCCCTTTCTCTCTGTAAAAAAATCAATAAAATATATTTTAAAAAACAAATAAGGGGTGAAACGCACTGCCCAGGTAAGTGCTGTGGCCTGGAGTGGGGGAGGTTCGGGGGAGACCTTTAGGGGTGGAGAGCGAAGCGGGGCGATGGGGTCCCTGTGCATGCCCCACGATGGTCCCCTTGCAGCACGCCCACTTCTCCGGAGGGGACTAGCGCACCGACAGGCCCCACAGCCCCATTTCACAGATAGGCAAACTGAGGCTCCATGGGAATCACATGCTCAGAGCCCCCAAGCACATGAGCTGGAGCTGGACGCTAACTGCTCACTGGATTCTGATGCCCAGGGTTTCAGCATGACGTCTGAGTGCTCCCCAGCCTGCCCCGGCCACAGCGGCCATGAGCCTAGCACCATGGTCGGCAAACCGCGGCTTGAGAGCCACATGCGGCTCTTTGGCCCCTTGAGTGTACCTCAATCAGATAGAGAACGTTTTTAGCAAAGGCCAGCTTAGCAGTACCCTAATTAAGTTAATAACAATGCTCCTACCTATATAGTTTAAGTTTAAAAAATATGGCTCTCAAAAGGAATTTCAATCGTTGTCCTGTTGATATTCGGCTCTGTGGACTAATGAGTTTGCCCACCCCTGGGCTAGGTGACCGCTGAACACTTGCAATGTGGCTGGTCCAACCGGAGCTGCTGGGTCAGATTCACACTGGCTTTCCAGACCTGGTGCCAAAGCAAGATATGAAATACGGCATTAGTAATTTTTAAAAAATGCTCAGGCTCTCACCTCCGTGCCTTTGTTGTTATTACTGATTTCAGAGAGCAGGAGAGAGAGAAAGAGAGAGAGAGAGAGAGAGAGAGAGAGAGAGAGAGAGAGAGAGAGAGAGAAAGAAACATCAATGATGAGAGAGAATCCCGGATCAGCTGCATCCTGCACACTCCACTCTGGGGGTTGAACCCGAAACCCAGGCCTGTGCCCTGACCTGGAATCGAACTGTGACCTCCTGGTTCCTAGGTTGACGCTCAACCACTGAGCCACACGGCCGGGCTGTTTATTCGTTCTAAGAATTCACACACAGCTGCCATTAGACCTAAGTGGTATTAAGGGTCAGGAACATAGACTTGGTTTCAGTTAACGCTTTAACACACACATCTCTTTCATTTCATGAATTCAGGGGGCGTGCTCAGTGGTCCCCAGTCCCCTGCTCCGGGTGGTGACATCCGGTGTACCCAGCCCCCATCGGCTCCCTCCGCCTCGCGCGGGCCGGGGCTGCGTGAAGCTGTGGCCCTTCAGCCCTGGTGCGGCCCCTCCGAGTGCTCCCGGGCCCAGGCCTCGGGGAGGGTATGTCCAGGCCCCCCTGGGGGCGGTGGTCAGTCCGGGACAGGCCCCCCTCTGCGGCTGACATGACGACTCCCCGGTGTGTTCCGTGTCACCCCAAAAACAACTCCCCTGGCCCGGAAAGCTCAGGCGTGCTGCTCCGTCACGTCCCGCGGGTTCTGTGGCTGTGATTACAGTCGGGGAAGTCAAAATACAGCCCAGGCCGGGGGATTGTTAAAGTGATGGAAACATGGAAATGAATCCGAGCAGAAAGGTCTAAATCTTACCTGGGTTAGCATTATTGTTATAATAAATAAGCATAATAATCCCATACATTGCAGAGCTTACCAAATCCTTCTTACACATGACTCCGTTTGACGGGGTTGGCGAGGATAAATCTTCAGGCTTAATTTTTCTTGGAAATATCAATCTCTTCTCCCCGGTCCTCCGCCCGGCTGCCTTATGGATGGCCCCCGAGCACAGCTTCCCCGTGTGCTCCCAGCTCGGAAACCTGCGTCAAGAGAATAAACCCCCACCTCCGATCCTGGCATTGCAGACCCTGGCGCCTGCCCAGCCTCTGTCCAGCTGTGTCCCTCACCTGTGTGCCTGCGCACAGGCGCGCACCTCGGCCGTGTGCCCGGGCACAGTACCTCGGGCTCCTGGGTGCACAGCTCTGGTCCCTGTGTTGGTGCCTTTGTGCAGCAGCCCTACCTGTGGATGCCCTTCCCTGACCTCTGACCCCTGCCCGGCACAGGATAGTAGCGCCCACAACTCACTTCCCCCACTCAGCTGCACACCAGCCAAGAGCCTAGCCCAGGGATTGGCTGCCCTCTTTCTGGAGAGGCCCCACGAGTGTATGTTTTAGGCTTTAGTGACCCGTGACCTCTGTCACCTAGGATTCTGCCTTCGCCTCGGGAAAGCCTACGTGGAGACCATCGGCCCGAGTGTGTCCGCCAGGCTCCATTCCCAAAGGCGCGTCCAGCTGGGCGTGGCCTGGCCCTAACCTGCTGGCCCCAGGCTCGGCCAAATGTCTGGCAAAGGGGTCACATAACATTTGTGGCCTGGGGGGCGCTGGCCGGTGGATGCACGAAAGAGAGAGGAGTGTGTGCGTGTTTGCGAGTTGAGTTGGCCCGAGTGCACAGCCAGGGCCCTGACTATGTAGCCACTGACCAGCACAAGAGGCAGACACTATCCTGCAAGGAGGGTCGGGGCGCAGCAAGGCCGGCCTCATGGGGAGGTGCTGCGGGGGCCAGCACAGAGTGGTGGGGGGCTTGCATAGCTCTGTCAGACCCACCTCCTCCCATTGGAGTAAGAAGCTGGTCTCAGGTGCTGCTCCTGCAGAGCTGGCGCCGCTCTGGGCAGGGTGGGTACCAAGCAGGCTCAGGCCTGGCAGCCTCCTGTCTGCCTTTTTTTTTTTTAATTTTATATTTCAGTGATTTCAGGGAGGAAGGGAGAGGGATAGAGAGAGAAACATCAATGATGAGAGAGAGTCATTGATCCGCTGCCTCCTGCATGCCCTCCATTGGGAATGGAGCCCTCGACCGGGCATGTGCCCTGACCGGGAATTGAACTGTGACCTCCTGGTTCATAGGTCAATGCTCACCCACTGAGCCACACCATCGGGGGTGGGACCTTCCTGTCTGTCTTTAGCCAACCCAGAGCCGGGGGAGGGGATCACAAATCTGGGGAGCAGGCAGGAGGGGGCCTGAGAACCTCCCCAGCGAGACCAGCACCAGGTTGTGCGAGCCAGGAGCCAGGAGCCAGCCCCTCAGACCAGGCCTGACCACATTCCTCTCCGGCTGTGGGCGCCTGGGCTTCCCTGTGTCGCCCTCCCCCGCCCTCTCACAGCGTTTCCAGGGAAGCAGGTCCCATTCCCAGGAGGGCTGGCTCCAGGCCACACAGGGTGGGGCCGCCTTCTCTCTCCCCGGAAGCCACGCTGAGGCCGGGCCCAGGTCCCGTCTGCAGCCGGGAGCCCCCCGAACAGAGCATCGCGGGGCCAGGGCGGGGCCGCTGCCCAGGCCCCTTCGCCGGGGCCACACCCAGGCTTGTCCTGGGCTCCCCCGCCTCTCCCTCTCCGGGGATGACGGCCCTGGCCCTCAGGAGCCTCCTGTGCGGTGTGAACCCGTTCGAAGGCGGGGCCCCAGGGACAGGGCAGCGAGGCTGACACTGGGCACAGTCATCGGCGAAGGGAGCCGCTGGGGCGGCTGCAGGGCGGGCACCAAGCGGGATGGAGGGCCCAGGCAGGACCCATCAAGGCGTTTCCGAGTGGAAAGTGGGTGTTTCCAGATCTTTCCCAGGTCGCCAGGGGCCTGGGTGGTCCCCTGAATATCCTTCTCCTCCTTCCTGTGAAGATGCAGGGAAAAGGAAAACAACACCCACATTTCTTAAGAAGAAAGAGTATCACCCTAACCGGTGTGGCTCAGCAGATAGAGCGTCGGCCTGAGGACTGAAGGGACCCAGGTTCGATTCCGGTCAAGGGCAAGTACCTTGGTTGTGGGCACATCCCCAGTAAGAGGTTGTGCAGGAGGCAGCTGATTAATGTTTCTCTCTCATCGATGTTTCTAACTCTCTATCCCTCTCCCTTCTTCTCTGTAGAAAAAAAAAAATCGATAAAATATATCTTTAAAAAAAAGTAGAAGAAATATAGTATTGCAACAACACACTGATGCTATGCTCTCTCATCCATGGTTCTTTTCATTTGTAATTTTTATTCTCTTTTCACTGTGACCCCCATGGTGTTTCTTGGTGCTTCTTTTTTTTTTTTTAATTTTTTTTATTTTTTGTTAATCCTCACCTGAGGACATTTTTCCATTGATTTTAGAGAGAATGGAAAGGGGGGGGGGGAGGGAGAGAAACATCTATGTGAGAGAGACACATTGATTGGTTGCCTCCCGCACTCACCCCAACGAGGGCCTGGGGAGGGAGCATGCAACCAAGGTACATGCCCTTGCCCGGAATCGAACCCGGGATTGTTCAGTCAGCCAGCCAAAGCTCTATCCACTGAGCCACACCGGCCAGGGCTGGTCCGTGGTTCTTTGAATGAAAATCCTCCCTTGGACACACGTGCAGTTCTAGCAATGCCTCCCTGGTTTCCCCCAGGTGAGGGCCCGAGGGCAGCTCTGAGGCCTTAACCACGGAGCAGGGAGCTTTATTTTCTCACTTTGTCAGGGGGGCACGTTCAAGTCCAAACGCTTACGGACGCCGGGAGGACAGCTCGGAATGCCAGGGCCCGTTCGAAGCTCAAACAAAATATGGCGGAGCGAGTGGAGGCTGCCTCCCGCCTTCCTCTCCACCCTCCGGCTCCTTCCCCTTCCCCGGACCAGAGGGGACGTGATCAAAGCAGCGCCCGCGCGGGACACGCCTCTCGGGATTCTGTGAGAGACGGTAAAAACAGAAACACCCGCTGGAAGTGAGGGCCCGCTCCCGACTGCCTTTCTTTTGCCGAGACTCCCACTAATCCCTGGATTACTTCTTCCCTTCTCAAGCCTCACCTCTCTCTTTCTCTCCTCTCTCTTTCTCTCCCCTCTCTTTCCTCTCTCCTTTCCTCTCTCCTCTCCCCTCTTCCCTCTCCTCTCTCCTCTTCTCTCTCCTCTCTCCTCTCTCCTCTCTCCTCTCTCCTCTCTCCTCTCTCCTCTCTCTCTTCCCCTTCTTCCAATGTTTAAAGCCTGCCTCTCAACTCTCAACATTTAAAAAATTCTTAATGATGCAACCTGAGGTTGCCATGGCAACCGGTTTCCGGGCCGAGGCGGTGGTAGAGGCGGTGAGGGGGCTGCCGTTGAAATCACAGATACTTTCCCTTCTCATGCGGCATTAAGGAGGCTGCCCCCCCGCCCCCGCCCCGAAGGAGCGAGTCCCTCGCACAGAGACACCTCGGATCGCATTGGCCTGGAACCTTCCAGAACCTCCTCCCCACAGCGGACAGCCGGTCCCTCGGGAAGCTGCACGCACACGCCCTCCGGCTGTTTCCCTTTGTCGTGTGAGACCTGCTTCTGAGGATGGGTCCCCTCTCCCCGATTTTCTTTACTTGCCTTTAGTTTCCCGTTCTTAAACCAACCAGGCTCCTTCTCCCTGATCCGAGGACAGCTTGTAAGCAGCCGTGGGGACTCAGAGGGGCTCACTGGGCCTGGGATCGGGGTGGGTGTCCCGCCAGGAGGACTGGGGGGACCTGTCCCGCCCCCTGCCCCCCGCCCAGTGGCCCCAGCACCGGCCGGCGGGCGCCTCCCCTCGGGGCTGCCTCTGCTTCCCTGACACCCTGAACGGACCCGCCTGCCTCCCCCGTCTCACCCGCACGCAGCACAGCCCTGAGCCTGCACTTCCCGAGTCCGGGCGGCCTCGAATGCCAAGCCAGGGTGGCAGCCTTCCTGCCTCAGTTTCCGTATGGAGCCGGCACGACACCTGCCGTCCAGGTCCAGGTGAACTCAAAGCAAAAGCCAGCCCCGTGGTTCTAAGAATATTAACCACGGAGCCAGGAAGCTGCTGGGGCCAGGAGGGCCAGGCAGAGGCCAGGCCGTGGAAAGTTGGGGTGAGCGAGTGGGCAGATGGGCGGGGGACCAGAGGGGTCCCCGTGTCCCTCCCACCTCAGGGCACCAGCGTGGGCAGGGGGACGGTCCTACCTTCCAGCCCAGCCCAGGCCTGATCCCTCGGGCATGCGGATAACTGAGACTGTCCTTGTGAGCTCCAGGTGCCCTTGGAACAGGATGCCGCCCAGGAGTGAGGGGACACAGCCCGGACTCTGCCTGAGTCCCAGCCGAGGGTCCCCCACACGAGCGTGTGCTTGTGTGGGGGCCAAGCGTGTGTGTGCGTGTGCGTGTGTGTGTGGAACACGCGGGGCTTCCACACGCTTTCCGCTGAGCCGCGACCCGGAGGTGCCAGGTAACCCCGTGAGTTACAGCGCCTCAGGGAGACAACAGGCCACTCCATCGGGGCCTTGGTGCCCAATGTCCCAGCCCCGCCCAGCGCACCCGCACCACCAGCTGCAGTCTGCCCCACAGCTCCCCTCTCTGTCTCCCCCACAATCTCCTGAGATAAATGGAAGCCCCCCCCCACCCGCCCCAAACATTTTTCCTCTCAGCTGCGCAGACCCCCCAGCACAGAGATGCTGCCTGGAACCAGGAAGCCTGTGTGTGCACTCGGAGAGCCACCCCCAGCCCTGCGTGCGGCAACAATATGGCGGGGACAATGCCTGCCCGCCCCCCTCCCCGTCCAAGCACCCCCCCACACACACACCCCAACAGGAGGCAGCGTGTCCGCTGGGGGTCAAGGTCCCAAGAGCGCGGTGATGATGGTGAGGCGCTCCGGCTGCAAAGATGCATTACGTGTACGGGCCGCTGCTCTCCGTCTGTTCTCTGGACAAAGAGAGAACTGAAGGGGGCAGTTTCAGCGAAACGCACCCCGCTGGCCCCCCTGGAGGCCGGGGGAGCGCTTGATCCGGGAAGTGAGCGGCGTGTCTCCCACAAAAGAGCCTCTGAGGCTGCGGAGCAGACCTGGGCCTCTGCCCGCCTCCCGCCGGGAACGCGTTTCTCCCGTGGCGCCGCCTGCACGGAGGGCTCTCCGCCAGTGGCCGTGCCATGAGGACGTTTGGAGCAAAACTCGTAGATCGGGCCCAAACCGGTGTGGCTCAGTGGATAGAGCGTCGGCCTGCGGACTGAAGGGTCCCAGGTTCGATTCCGGTCAAGGGCATGTACCTTGGTTACAGGCACATCCCCAGTAGGGGGCGTGCAGGAGGCAGCTGATCCATGTCTCTCTCTCTCATCGATGTTTCTAACTCTCTATCCCTCTCTCTTCCTTTCTGTGAAAAATCAATAAAATATATTAAAAAAAAACAAACAACTTGTGGATTGAGGTGAGCTACAGTTTGGCGCTGGGGAGGGAGTGGGAGAGGCGTGCCCGAACACTTTCCTGGAGGAAAGGGGCCTAGTTCCGAGGCTGTGAGGTAGCCGATGGGACCTGAGGGAGCCCCCAGGGTCGGACGTGTATCAGTGAGCTATTGCTCCGCAGCGCTGCATAACAAACCACCCCGAACCTCAGCGGCAGCCCTGCGTCCCTGTGGGCCTGGCTCTGAGTGTGTGGTGGGGGAGCTGGCGTCCCTGTGGGCCTGGCTCTGAGTGTGTGTGTGGGGGAGCTGGCGGGGAAGCTGGGGTGCCCTCCTGGTGGCATGGAAGGAGGGTTGGGGCCACAGCTCCCTGACACTGTCTGTGGAGCTCTGCCCCACATGGGAAGGGCTTCTATGTGAGGCCCAAAGCACAAGACAAGGTCTCATAACGCCTCGGTGTGGAGCTGGCCACACGCCATTGGCCACAGAGAGCCACATGGCCACGCCCACGCCAGCCGGAGCGTGACGAGGCCGTGGCCAGGGTGCGAATTCGGGGTGTGAGGGACCGGGCGGTTGTTTCAGAGCACGCCCCGTCCCATCTACTTGCCCCGGCTCCTGCGGGCACAGTCCCAGTGTGTGCTTCTCGGCAGCTGTGGACTAGGAAGCATCATCCACACCTTACAGGCGAAGCTGGGCGAGTCCCCTGCAGACGCTGACACGCAGAGTGGGTGGAAACCTGAAAGATGAAGCAGAGGGGCCGGAGACCGGGAGGCCAGGACACAGGCTTTACTGGAGAGAAGAGCACCCCTGCCGGCTGCTTCCAGAGAGAGAGCGGGAGAGAGCGAGGGCCGGGGCACAGGCACCTTTAAGGGGAGGAAGGAGAGGGGACGGGGCTTAGGACACTCAGCACACGCTGATGGGTGGTTTCACGGAAGGCCTGTGATGAGGGACCTAGGGACTTAGGAATCGGGGGCTTAGGGTATTTGGCAGGTTCAATGCTCAGGAATGTCCGGCTGCAGGTGGAGTTTATGTCTGTGCATCAACTGGAGGAAGGGAGGACCTATCAAAACCCAGGGAGGGCCACCGCCATCTGACGGTGGTGGCCCTCGCTGCTCCCGGGCTGCGTGGATGGAGCTCCTCGGTGGGGGCTCCTGGGACCCTGCCCCGGGCCTCACGCTCCTCCGCAGACGCTGCCCGCTGGCGGGAGAGGCTCCTGAGCCCGGAGGCAGCCTGTGGGGACTGGACAGCACCTGTGGGCACAGAGCTGGAGGAAGTTCGAAGAGACTCGCGGGCTCATCTTGTCCAAACGGGGGAACTGAGCCAGACGGTGGCAGCCGCTGCGGGTGCTGCCCGGGCCCTCCGGGCCGCCTGGCCGCTCTCGCTCGCCCCGCTTCGCCGATGCTCTTTCATCCCAAGAGCCAGCCGGCGCCGCCTTCTTGCTAGCGGACCGCCCGCAGGCAGGCCCAGCCCGCTTGGCTCGGCAGTGCCTGGGGACTGAGGTGTGACTATCCCAGTGCTGGACCCTGCTGGACTGCTCAGAGGGGAGTCCCCAGCCCCCTTCCCCAGGGGCTGCTCCGAGGTTGTCCCCGGGGGCCTTTACCAGATCCCACTCCCTCGCTTGGCTCCTTACCGCCCCCCCCCCCCCCGCCCACATCTCGCCCCCCAGCTCCCCCGCATGGTTCTCCCGAGGACACTTCCTAATCGATGATTTCACAGGAACCTGCTCCCTGGGGGCTGCTTCTGGGGAACCCTCCGGAGCCAGAGGGCAAGAGGGTCTAAAGCAGTGGTTGGCAAACCGCGGCTCACGAGCCACAGACGGCTCTCGGCCCCTTGCGTGTGGCTCTTCCACAAAATACCACGTGCGGGTGCGCACATACAGTGCAATTGAAACTTCGTGGCCCATGCGCAGAAGTCAGTTTTCGGCTCTCCAAAGAAATCTCAATCGTTGTACGTTGATATTTGGTTGTTGACTGATGAGTTTGCTGACCACGGTCTAGGAACAACAGTTGCGGGCCTCAGGCCGAGCAGAGCCAACACCAATCCTGCTCACAGCCGCCTGGCTGCACCGAGCCCCGGTGACACTTGCCCCCGGTGGCCGAGGCTGCTCCCGGGCTGTTGGTCAGCACACAGGTCCTGAGCATCGCCCATCCGCGCGCCGGGCACAGACACCACCAGTGCCAAGACCGGGAGGCAACTAGTGCAGCCCTGAGCGGTGTCTCCCCCAATCTCCTCTCTCCAGACCAGGAGGGCACCCCAGCTCCCCAGCCAGCTCCCCTGCACTGAGAGCCTCAGTCTCATATCCCTTTCCTGGCTGCATGCCCGAGAGAGAAACAAAACGCAGGCAAGGGCGCCAGAGCTTCCATTAACCCCGTCCTTGGACGAGACCCGTGTTCAAGGCCCACAGGCGCCCCCCCCTGCGCCCAGCCTCTGCGCCCCCAGGCGCCGTCCTTGTCACTCAGACCCCCAGAGAAAGGAACGCCATGGATCCACTTCTGCACAGAATGGAGACACAGAAGCCTGCCTCCTTCCGCAGGAATGCTCCTGAGGGCCCCCGCCCCAGCCTCCTTCGTGAATAAAAGCTTTTCCCTCGTCCTCTCCGCTCGCAGGTGGTGTGCTCGGCAGGTGCCATTGTGGGGGCCTCTCCACAGAGCCGGCCCCGGCGACCCCGGCTTAGGGATCCGCTTGAGCGTTCAATAGCAGCGCGCGGCGCTCTGAAAATACACCCGTGCTTGTGGAGAACTTGACCCCGACGCCGTGCTTAGAGGAGAGAGGGCATCCCTAATGGACTGGCCGTGCCCAGTGGAAAGTGAGCCCATAGCCGCGGAGAGCCGGCGGCCTCCCGTGGCTGATGGGAAGGGGGTGGGGGGCGCATTGTGAATGGCTGGCCAGCAGGGCTCGGAGGGGCCTTGCCGACGGAGCCAGAAGAAAAGCTTTTCCTGGGGACCAATCTGCTGGGGACCCCCATCTCTGCCTTCCTGGGGGGCTCTGACTCTTTAGACCATCCCTCACCCACCTGGGCAGAGGTGGACAAGAACTGTGGAGAGAGGAGGCCCGCGGGGGTGGCCGAGAGGATGTGCCAGGGGCCACAGGGGTGCCCGTCCGATGGGCCTCAGTGTCCCCACCCGTGAACTGATGTGGCCGGAGGAGCCGATCTGGAAGGTTCTGTGTCTTCCCCAGGCCTCTCTCCAATATGAATCAAAGCGGCCGTTAGCCCTGGAGCTGGCATCCATCCCACCTCCAGAGGCCCCGTCCCGGGTGGGCCCGGACGCCCCCCGCCCCCCGGAGAGGAGTCTGCCCGCTGGGCACGAGCCTTTGTGCGCTGAGCCCCGGAGGATAATAAGTCCTTTTCTCACCCGGCGGCACATTAGGGGTGAGATGACTGTAATTTCTCGTCTGCAAGGACTTGGCTTTCAAAGGAGAATTCTGACGCGCAGAAGCGCGGGGACAACAGAAGCCGTACGAGAAATTAGAGGGAAGAAAGGGAGACGGGGGCACAGCTATTTTGGATATTTTCCATCTCTCAGATTGTTTGGGAAATAGGAAAACGCACATTGTCTGCTTCAAAAGCCCTTCAGGAAATTATTAAAAACTCTGAATTCCTGTATAATCACGGAATCTCCTGAAGTGCACAAATTATACACCTGTGAATGGGGACGCATTTATCACGGGAACTCATTCGAGGTGAACGAAAAGTTGGACACTCTTTGTTGTGGCGCTAAATGAGATTTTTAAAAGAGGAATCTTTTAAATAGACACGTCCATGTTATGCACAAAAGGGGAAAACCCGTCAATAGATTGCTGGGACGCTTTTCTTTTTCTTTGTGTTGAGAAACACAATATGACAGCAATATTAAAGAAAATGGTGAAAGAAACCCCTTAAGTTTGACTATTCAAATCTTCCAGTCATTAATTTCATTTTTTTTTTCTGTTTTATTTTAATACTTGTCTCTGAGCACACATCTATATATATAAAAGGCTAATATGCAAAGTGTCCCCTCCGGAGTGTGACCAGAGACCAGGAGTTTGATTGCTCGCTATGACGTGCGCTGACCACCAGGGGGCAGCGTGAAATGAAGGAAGGCCCTGGCTGGCAGCTGGAAGGCCCTGATCAGCCCTGATCACCAACCAGGCCTAAGGACCCTACCCGTGCATGAATTTTGTGCACTGGGCCTCTAGTTTTTTTTTATAACACTCTACACACAATGTATATACTATTTTGTCTTAATCTTTCCCTTGGAACAATGCTTCATACACACCTTCCTGGTGGTACCCACTCTTCATCCCCACATTGTTCAGAGCCATGTAATATTTCCACTGGTGGAAATGTGCCAAGGGTGAGTCATACATTTGGGTTCCATCCCTCCGTTTTAATGGCCACCAATCAAGCTTCCGCTAACAAATCCTCCCTCCCAACCCCCATCTCTCAGATCAGTCCCCAGAGTGGGGACCACTGACTCAAGGGCATTGCAAAGGCTTTTGCTAGGTGTTGGGTTTGGCCATCCTGGAAAATGATCCTATATAATAAAGAGGTAATCTGCAAATTGACCCTCACGCCCCCATAAAGATGGCTGCTAATGACCAGGCCAGCAGGGGGTTAGTGAGGCATGACCAAATGACTGAACAGCAGGCTGCATGGGGTGATCAGGCTGGCGGGAGGGGTGGTGGGGCACTTGGGGGTGATTAGGCTGGTGGGGGTGGGCGGGGGCAGTGAGGGGTGACTAGACCAGCATGGGAGGCAGTTGGGGGCAACCAGGCTGGCAGGGGGGGGGGCAGTAAGGGGTGACCAGGCAGGGAGGCAGGCAGGTGAGTGATTAGGAGCCAGCAGCCCAGGATTGTGAGAGGGATGTCTAGGGATCGGGCCTAAACCGACAGTTGGACATCTTCCAAGGGGTCCCGGATTGGAGAGGGTGCAGGCTTGGCTGAGGGGAAACCCGCCCCGCCCCCCAAATGCATGAATTTCATGCACTGGGCCTCTAGTCTTTTATAACGATGCATTAGGGTACCAGGTTTCCAGCTCAATCTCACTAGCCTGCATGGGATGATTTGAAATACTTTCCCCCAATCAATTGTCATAACATGCCTGAACATGAATGTGATTATCAGCCAGAATGGATATGCAGGGTGTGTGTGGGGGGGTGGTGTCCTGTTTGTACACCTCTTGTGTGATTGTATACACGCTCTTTCTCCTTCCTCTGCGAGCTGCCGCCGCCGCAGGACTGGCAGTGAGGCATTGGGGTCCTGGTAGAGCAGCAGCAGCTGAAACCACAGTAGGAATATTGGTGTTAGTAGCGGTAGAAGCGGTAGCCATAGTAACAGTAGTGCAGGTAGCAGTGACAGCAATAGCAATAGCAATGGTACTGTAATTATAATGCTAGGAGCTGCTGTGGCAGCAGCTACAGCAGTCGTGACTATAACCATAGCAGCAACAGCAGCAGGGGGAGTAATAGTAGCAGCAGCAGTAACAGTAACAGGAGCAGTGGTAATCGCTGTGTTAATGGCAGTTGCAGGGCAGTGGAGGCAGCAGGAGCAGTCATTGCTGTCATAAGAGTAGCAGTAATAGTAACAGGAGCAGTAATACCCTGTTTCCCCCAAAATAAGACACTGTCTTATATTAATTTTTTCTCCCAAAGTTGCGCTAGGTCTTATTTTCAGGAGATGTCTTATCTTTCCATGCGCTAGGTCTTATTTTTGGAGGATGTCTTATTTTCGGGGAAACACGGTAGTAACAAGAGCAGTGTTAATGGCAGTTGGAAGGTGGTGGGGGCAGCAGGAGCAGTCATTGCTGTAACAAGAGTAGCAGTGATAGCAGCAGCAGCAGTAACAGGAGCAGTGGTAATCTCAGTGTTGATGGCAATTGGAGGGTGGTGGGGGCAGCAGCAGCAAGAGGGGCGGTAGTATCGATAGTAGTATTAGTAGTAACAGGAGTCGTAGTAACAGCAGCAGCAGCTGTAGCGGGTTTGGTAGTCGCAGGAGTAAAAGCCGCTGTGCATTCCGTGTAACCGTGTAGCAGGCATTTAGTCCGTCCCACAACTCCGAGGTTCTCTGCACCCGCGTTTACAGCAGAGGACGCAGAGAGGGGAGCGCCTGGCCGCGACGCCTGGCGGAGTGCGACGCTCCTTGGCGGGGGTATCCGGGCTCCACATAGCCCCTTCCCGGGCAGGAACTCACCACCCCCAGCTGTGGAAGGGCCAGAACCTGCAGGTGAGGGGTGAGGGCCCCTGCCCTGAGGAGCCCCCGCCACTTCCGGTGATGGAGACTGGGCCACCCACATGGAGGGGCCGGCTGCTTTGGGGGAGCAGCAGGAGATCCCCAGAGGCCTCTCGGAGCCTGTGAATGAGTGGGATCCTTATCTGGTTCAGGGTCTGCTTGCCGGGCAGCTCTGAGCTGAGATCCCCACGGGCACCGATGACGGGCAGTGTGACCCCGGCTGGAGGGTGTGAAGGTGGAGGCAGACTCAGAAATTAGAGGCTGGCCCTGGAGCAGGGGGGTGCCTGCTCCCCGTGGCCCCGCAGGAAGCACAGGCGCCCCCTGGGTTTGGGTTTGGGTTGGGTTAGGGCTGATCCCGCCTGCATTTCCCCGGAGCTCTAGCTCTGAGCACACAGTAGCCACCTCTCGCTGGGCGGACCAGCGAATCCACGTGGAGGCCACAGGCATCTTTTTTTTTAAAAAAAACATATTTTTTCTGATTTCAGAGAGGAAGGGGAGGGAGAGAGAGAGATACACTGACCAGCGGCCTCCTGCACGCCCCATACTGTGAATGGAGCCTGCAACCTGGGCCTGTGCCCTGACCGGAATTGAACTACGACCTTCTGGTTCGTAGGTCGACGCTCAACCAACCCCTGAGCCACACTGGTCAGGCCACAGTCATCTTTACAGCCCGAGTCTGACCCTGCCAGCCCCCTGCTCCGACCCTCCCCGGCTCCTCAATGCTCAGGATAGAGGCCAGCGCCATCCCCAGCCTGCTGGTTCCACCCTCGGGCCCGGCCCCCGCGCCACCCGTGCGGCAGTGCTGGCACTCGGAGGGCGCCCCTGGAACGGGCTGAACGCTCACAGTCCCCACTCCTCACTTCCCGGCCGTGTGACTAGTGGGCACCTCTGCGCCCCACTTCCTCGTCCCTGGGAGGCCCCAGGAGAATGCACTTCGGGGTTCAGTAAGCGGGTGCATGGAGGACGCTGTCCCTGGCCACGCGTGTTTTCTCCACCATCGCTGCCTCCCCAGGGGGCCCTGCAGGACTGACCCCGCTGGAAAGCGACCGCACGCGGCTCCCACAGTCCGCACAGAGCCCGAAGCAGCCATCCCCGCGGCGGCCCCACAGCACGCCCTAGGCACCTTGGCGAGGGTTACCATCTGCCACCACAGGAAAACAGCCACTTTTGTCATTTCTTGGGGGGGGAAAAAAAAAGAAAAAGAAAAGGTAGGAAAGAAACCACACTTAAGAAAAGAGGAGCCGAAACAGGTTTGGCTCAGTGGATAGAGCGTCGGCCTACGGACTGGAAGGTCCGGTGTTCGATTCCGGTCAAGGGCATGTACCTTGGTTGTGGGCACATGCCCAGTAGGAGGTGTGCAAGAGGCAGCTGGTCGATGTTTCTCTCTCATCAATGTTTCTAACTCTCTCCCTTCCTCTCTGTAAACAATCAATAAAATATATTAAAAAAAAAAAAAAAAAAAAAAGAAAAGAAAAAAAGAAAAGAGGAAAGCCGGGCACGTCTCAGTTTACCCGGAACCTTTCCGTATTTCCAGTTCTAATAAGACGTGGCGGAAGCTGACATTTCTGCGAGCACGGCGAACGCACGTCGCTGTGAAGACTTGTGAGCTGGTTTGAAGACGCAACACGGGGTAGCCAAGACTCACGCAGCTCACAGATGGCGGGGGATTAGGTGCCAGTTTGCCGAAGAGCCTGGCACCGGCCGCCGGCGGAGGGCAGCTGGCGAAGGCCGCCTGTGGGCAGGCGGGACGGGCCGCCCGGCAGGAGGGCCCCCAGGCCCTGGCCGCGCCCGCCTGGCCCCGGTGGGGGGGGGGCTGCCAGGCCCGGGGGGCGCTCTGAGCCTCGGCCTCGCCCGGCCTCCTCCCAGGGCTCACGGGTGAGGGCAGGGCTGGCTCCGGGGCTGCGGTCCCAGCTCGTCCTTGGCAGGTGCGGGGCCCGGAGCTCCGGCGGAGTCCCGCCCTTGCTGCTGCAGAGCTGTGTGGCTTTAGACCTAAATGTCATCATGGAGAGGAAAAGGACAAGAATGCTGACCCTACTTGTAGGAACAGCTACCTCGTGGGGTTGTTATAAGGAATAACAAGACCATGTTGAGACTGTAAAGTCTCATTATTCTATAAATCCCCCAGGAGAGGTAGAAATAGGGAAAAAATGAGGAATGCATAAATATGGAATTTGTTCCACTGGCCTCTACTTAGCTGTTCTGGGCGAGAGCTGAGCCGTGAGTGGGAGCTGTGAGATGAACGGCCTCCCGGAGTTTTGAGACCTTCGTCTCAGGACGGCAGGGGGGCAGGGGCGACAGGGCTGCTTCTCGGAGAGGAGGAAAGGAGCCCTTCAGTGGGGGCCACTGGTGAAGGTCAGAAAGGGGAGAGGGCGTTCAGGCAGCAGCCACAGGCCCCTGAGCCCTCCCTACGGCAGGAGCCTGAGGGAGGCCTGAAGGCTGGGGAGGAGGTGGCACAGAGGCCGCAGAGTGACGTCTGAGTCACCAGGCGTTAGGGTGTGGTGGGCTGTTCCAGGCATGTCGGTGTGTCGGAGGTTGAGCCATCCTTGCATGGCTTTGCACGTCCTGGGCCTTCGTGCATCCTTCCTGGTGCCCAGGCCTGAGTGTTTGCCCATGTCAGGCCTGAGGGCCAAAGGCGGCTCAGGGATGGTGTCTCCTCCCTCCACCCAGGAGCTTGAAGTGGCAAGGTCAGAGCCAGTCCCTCTGATGAGCAAGTCCTGGCTCCCGGACGCGGGGACACACAGCCCTGTCCCCACAGGGCCCTGAGAGGTGCAGGGACTGGCCCGGTGGTTCCATCGTGTCTACTGGTCCACAGGACTCTGCTCAGCAGATAGAGCCTTAACTCCTAAGAAGCTCCTCCTCTCCTGGTGATGCAGAAACACCGGTGTGTGCTTTCATTTATTACCAGGAGCCCTGCACACACATCCATGTGCCAGCAGCTCGCTGCCATCCTCCTGTAGCTGCCCCCCTGCTGCCCCGCCCTCCTGTAACTCCCCCAGGACCCCCTCATAGCTTGCTGCCCTGCCCCCTCCGGCAGCTCTCCGCCGCCCGCTTGTAGTTCACTGCCCACCCTCCTGCAGATTCCTGATCTGCTTATTATGCCTCACGGCGTAATGGATAACTAGCATATTCCTCTCTTATTATATAGGATTGTTTTTTATTGAGAGAAAGGGAGAGGAAGAGAGAGATAGGAAGGGAATGATGAGAGAGAATCATTGATCGGCTGCCTCCCGCATGCCCCCCACTAGGGATCAAGCCTGCAGCCCGGGCCTGGGCCCCGACCTGGAATTGAACTGTGACCTGACTCATAGGTCGATGCTCAGCCACGGAGCCTTGCCACTGGGCTGTGTGTGTGTTGATGAGTGCATTTCTCTTGCAAGGCGGTCCCCGGAGCTCAGATCTAGGGCGTGGTCAGCCACTCGCCTCAGGAACAGTCGCCTTTCGGCTGATAGCCAGGAGGTCTGCTCCCTCGGTGGGTCTCCCCGAGCACCCTCACCACTGCCAGGACACGCATCCTCCCAGGCGTGACGTTATGAGAGGCCACTGGTCACTCAGACCCATTTTGAAGGCCACGCTGTGCGTCCTCAGCAAGTGGGCCGGCCTCTCTGTGCCTCTGAGGAGACAGACTAATGTTACCTGTGCTGCTGCGGAAAGGGTGGGTGCATGGAAATCAAACAAGGGAGGTGATTGATGTCTGGCGTGCAAGGCCTGGAACGTAGGAAGCCCTTGGAAAGTCCTTTCTGAGTCCGAATCCCAAGACACCGCACACCTGGTGACACCACATTTAACGATGGGGCCAGCGGGCTATGGGCTCCTCAGAGGCGTGAGCTGTGAGCACGCGCGTGTGCACCCCAGTGTGCAAGTGCATACCCCTTCCTCTCCCCTCTGGTGAAAACACCCCTGAACTAACCCTTCGTGAAGGCAACGCCTGTGAATTCATGGGACCTTGGAGCTGCCCGGCTGGCGTGGCTCAGTGGTTGAGCATTGGCCTCGGGACTAGGCTAGTGGTCGGCAAACTCATCAGTCCGCAGAGCCAAACATCAACAAGTACAATGATTGACATGTCTCTTGAGAGCCAACGTTTTTAAAAGTAAACTTCTTCTAAGGCCACTTCTTCAACATAGACTCGCCCAGGCCGTGGTGTTTTGTGGAAGAGCCACACTCAGGGGGACAAAGAGCCGCATGTGGCTCACGAGCTACAGTTTGCCGACCACGGAACTAGGAGGTCACAGTTTGATTCCTGATCAGGGCTCATGCCTGGGTTGTGGGCTCAATCCCCAGCGTGGGGCGTGCAGGAAGCAGTCGATCAATGATTCTTTCTCATCACGGATGTTTCTTTCTCTCCCTTACTCTCTGAAATCAGTAAAAATATTTTTTTTTTTTTAAAAGAAAGGACCACTGAGTTAGAAGCATATGGACCAGAATATTACTAATCACTAACATTCGTTAGGCCCTTGCCGGGGGCCAGGCACTGTCTCCCAGCGTCTCCCCACTCAGTGCCACACCAGCCCCCTGAAGGCACCATCGTCTCCCCCATCTGACACTGCATGGAACTTGCTGGAAACAGAGCTGCCCAGCCTCACGCACTAGTAAAGTGGCAGCATGGAGACACAACCCCCACCCGGAGCCCAAGCCCCCCGGGTGAGAGTGTCCCCCAAAGGCCGGGGTCCCCCCCGCGGCCCCGCCTGGCCCCGCTCTCCAGCTTCGGGGAGAAGTACTCTCCTCCCCTCCCGCAGCCTGATCCGAGAACGCGGCCTCCCCCGCTCCGCATTCACAGCCGCAGCTCCTCCTCATAGAACCCACCCACCCTGCTGGCCCCCTGCCCTCCTCTGGGCCCGCTTACAGGCTGCTGGCATGTGTGTCTAAACAGGCACCCGCCCGCCTGCACCCTTGCAGCCGCTTTTAAACACTTGGCTCCCTCGGGTGGCACCGGGGCTTACAAACCCTTCACCTCGTCCCCACAAACTTGAAACACCCCGCTCCGCCCGGAGGAAACCGGCGCCATGGCGTCTCTCTCCGCGCGCACACACCGCTTTGTAAAAGCCTGTTAGACAGAAATAACCCATGTTTCTGCTGGCTCGTCAAGCTCTGCGAGTTTCCAGGCCGGGGTGGAGGGGTGACATGGATTGCCTCTCCGTCCTGGCTCCGAGCCACGGGTGTCACACGGACTCTTTAGAAGAGGCCCAGGGGAAGCATGAATGGCCCCGGGACAGGGAGCAAAGAGGAGGGACATGTCCTCAGATCACAGGGCCTCTTGGAGGCTGATCTGCGGTTTCCGTGGTCTTCCTAACACGCCCGAGAGACCATGCCCTGCTCCACCCCATCGCTCTGGGGCCCCCTGGAGGGCACAGCTTTCCAGCCAGTGTTTGTTGACTGACTGACTGACTGACTGAAGGAATGAGTGAGTAAGTGTCAGGTTTCCAAGAGAAGCAGGGGGCAGGGGCTGCCTGGAATGGCGCAGACATCTCGCGTAGAAGCACAGATCTGATAACACGGATGTTGCATCCGTCAGACGTGGATCAGACTTCTCACAGCACTGGAAAACAGCACCGACAATAACACGGCTTACAGTCCTGCCGGAGGCACTTCCCCCAGATCACCTTTTGTCTCCTCCGGCTCTGCACAGACGGAGTGCGCTGCCTCTGCTCAGCCAGGCCAGCGGCCTCCTGAGTGTGTTCACGGAGGGCCCGTTTTTCACAAATCATTCTTCCACAAACCGATGCCACGTCTGCACTGAAAAGCCTTCTTAGTGGTGGAGTGTGTGTGTGTGTGTGTGTGTGTGTGTGTGTGAGAGAAGGGGGGCGCAGGAGATGCCTGGAACCCCTGTGGCGGGACAAAGCTCTGCCTTTGGAACTGCTGCGGGTGTATGAGTTTCCTGTTGCTGCCGAAACAAAATCCCCACAAGCAGAGTGACTGCAAACAACACAGATTTCCTCCTTTTCCGCTCCAGAGGCCTCTGGTGCCGACAGAGCCGTTTCCTTCTGAGGCTGGAGGGACAGCCCGCTTCTGGCGGCTGTGTGCCACCTCGGCTCGTGGTTCCGTTCTCCAAGTTCCCGTGGGTCTCTGCTCCCTCCTCACCTGGCCTTCTTCCTCCTGCAGTCAGTCTCCCTTCGCCTTCCGCTCAGAGGGGCACGTGTGTCCACGGAGGGCCCACCCGGCTAAGCCAGGACCATGTCTCCACCTCGAGATCCTGACTTAGTCACAGCTGCCAAGTCCCTATGCCACAGAGGCTACGTTCCCAGGTCCCAGGGGTTAGGACCTGGGTATCTTTGGGGGTGGGGTAGGGGGCTGGGGGATGAGGGCGGTGGAGATTCAGCCAGCCCCAGTGACTTATCAAAAGTTTGCAGCTTGCCCAAACCGGTTTGGCTCAGTGGATAGAGCATTGGCCTGCGGACTGAAAGGTCCCGGGTTCGATTCCGGTCAAGGGCATGTGCCTTGGTTGCAGGCACATCCCCAGTGGGGGGTGTGCAAGAGGCAGCTGGTCGATGTATCTCTCTCATCGACGTTTCTAACTCTCTATCCCTCTCAATTCCTCTCTGTGTAAAATCAATAAAATATATTAAAAAAAAAAGTTTGCAGCTTTATTGAATGCTAAATCTAGTTAGCCAGTCTTAGAACAGCCCTGGCTTAGTGTGTGTGTTTTCATGAGAAAAAAGAAAAAGGGAAAGAATGGAACGTCTGATGATGAGTTTTGCCATGTCTCTCTGGTAGCTGCCCTCATACTCTACCAGCCCCGCTGTTATTGCAAAGAATTTGCTTGGCAGTTTGCATCGGCAATGGGGCTGGGGTAGGGGTGGGGGAGTCTGGCTGAGTACACAAAGAGAGAGAGAGGACGCGCAGGGAGGGAGGGCTGCTGTCCCCAACGCGCGCCCTGATGCCTTCCGGCCAGTGAGCGCGCTCACGTGGAGCCCGCGCGAGTCCCGGGGAGGGCTCCCGGTGTGTCTCGCGGGTGTCCCTGGCTGTCGCTGCGGCCTTGCTGAATATTCATGGCGAAGCTGCGGAATAAATTCCCCCTGCGCTGACGGAGGGCACGCAGGGCCTGTCCTTGAGTCTGTCATCTGCATCCTCCCTTCGGAAAGACTGTCCATCTGGGCGTGTGTGTGTGTGTGTGTGTGTGTTTGCATGTGTGTTTGTATGTGTTTGTGTGTTTGTTTGTATGTGTATTTGTGTGTGTTTGTATGTATGTGTTTGTGTGTGTGTGTGTGTGTGTGCGTGTGTTTGTATGTGCTTGTGTGTTTGTATGTGTGTTTGTATGTGTGTGTGTGAGCCCGTGCTGTGGGTGCCGCGGACTTGGTGAATTTCCACGGAAGAATCCCATCTCCATACCCACCGAGAGGCCGCTCCCCAGTGTGGGACCTCCCCGTGGGAGGTGGTGAGAGAAGGCAAGCTTTGGGTGGGTAACGGTCTTGCTTCAAAACCAGTGTCTTTGGATCCCTGATGGGGCTAAGGTTTGTCTGCAGAGGTGGGGTGGCTTCCAAGAATGGATGTGACGAAAACACGTGATGCATGTATGTGCAGGCGTACACACCCCCACAGAGAACAGCTTCTTTTTTTTTTTTTAATACTTTTTTTTCCCTTTATTGATTAAGGTGTTACATGTGTGTCCTTATCCCCCCACCGCCCCCCCACCCCCCAATCATGCCTTCACCCCCTGGTGTCTGTGTCCATGGGTTAGGCTCATGTGCATGCACACAAGGCCTTTGGTTGATCTCTCCCCCTTACCCCACCCTCCCTGCCTTCCCTCTGAGGTTGGGCGGTCTGATCGCTGCTTCCCTGTCTCCGGGTCTGATTTTGTTCATCAGTTTCTGTTGTCCAGAGAAGAGCTACCTTTGGCTCAGGACAAAGTCCTTCCGGCGGTGATGGGCAGAGTGCTTCCGGGGAGAGGGAGGGAGCGGGAGGGGAGAGAGTAGGGTGGGGAGATTGTGAGGACGTTGGGTTGCTCGGAGAGGATGGAGTTCTGCTACGCCCCCTTCCCTCAGACACCTGCTCTGAGCCTCTGTCTTATCCTCCACCCGGCCTGGCCAGTGCCCGGGCTATGGACCGAATTGTGTGTCCCCTAAATCAGTGTGTTGCAGCCTGCTGCGATGGTGTTGGGAGGAGGGGCTGCTGGGAGATATTTAGGTTTAGGGGAGGCCCTGAGTGGTGGCGGCAGGATGCTGTCCGTCACGTAACAGAGTGTGTCAGGAGGCCAGTATAGAAGCAGCGGATAATAAGCACTGCCTTCCACAGGAAGGAAGGAAGGAAGGAAGGAAGGAAGGAAGGAAGGAAGGAAGGAAGGAAGGAAGGAAGGAAGGAAGGAAGGAATAACACGTTAACAAGGGGCCAAGCCCGGAGCACGGGGGGTGACTGCAGAGGCCTGCCGGGCCCTGAGTGACAATGGCGTGTGGCAGGGCTCGGGGTGTCCTGCCAGCCCGGCCCCTGTGTGCCCATGTTGGACGAGGAGGGGTCACCGGCCACGCTGAGGCCACTGCAATTGGCGGGGAAGTGTCCGCCCTCATTTGTAGGAAAGGGCAGAGTCATGGAGGAGTCAGAGTGGAGGGGGTGAGAATGGACACTTGAAGATGAACAAAAGAGAGAGAAAGAGGAGATGTCACTATCTATAGCTTTCTATACCTGTGTCTATATGTCTATATCTATCATATCTATGATATCTATGATATCTATCATATCTATAATATCTATCTCTATCTCTATCTTAATCTCTATCTCTATCTCTGTCTCTATCTCTATCTATCTATATCAATATTTATATCATATCTATATCATACTTATACCTATATTTCTATCTATATAATATCTATACCTATATCTATACCCATATCATATCTATATCATCTATATCTATATATCATATCTGTATCTCTATATATCACACCTATACCTATACCTGTACCTATAGCTATACCTATACCTTTATTTATACCTATATCATACCTATACCTATACCTATACCTTTACCTATACCTTATCTATATCTATATCTATATCTATATCTATATCTATATTTATACCTATGCCATATCTATATTTATATCTGTATTTATATCTATATCTATATCTATATCTATATCTATATCTATATCTATATCTATACCTATACCTATACCTATATCTATATCTATATCTATATATCTATATCTATATCTATATCTATATCTATATCTATTTCTATATCTATCTATACCTTTATTTATACCTATATCATATCTATATTTATATCTGTATTTATATCTATATCTATCTATATGTACATCTACATATCTATCTATCTATCTATCTATCTATCTATCTATATTTATCTCTATCTCTATTTCTATTTCTATCTCTCTCTCTCTCCCTCCATCTCCATCTCCCTCTCCATCTCCATCTCCATCTCCATCTCCATCTCCATCTCCCTCTCCATCTCCATCTCCCTCTCTATCTCTCCATCTCCATCTCCCTCTATCTCTATCTCTATCTCTATCTCTATCTCTATCTCTATCTCTATCTCTATCTCTATCCCTATCCCTATCTCTATCTCTATGACATCCGTAGCTACAGCTACATCTGTATATGTTATTGCTGTGAGGTTGATGATCTGGGATGTCCCTGACACCCAGCACCATCTATCTGCTTCTGGCTCAGCAGCTGCGTCAGGCGATTCTGCAGACTGAGAGGCAGGTGACGGAGAGTTAGAAGGCACCGAAGGGGAGGCTCCTGAGTCTGGGGCCCCGTGTGGCACCACGGACTGTGGACTGTTCCAGAAGGCTCTTTGCCCAGGGTGCTCTCGGGGACGGCCTTCGGGAGGGAGTGCAGACTTAGCAGAGGGCGGAGCTGCAGAGTCTCCCCTTTGCCTGTGCCTGGCGTCCACCCAGCTCCTTGATCTGGGAAGTGGTCCCTGCCCTCTGCTCAGCCTTCTCCCCTGCCTCGCGGTTTCCAGAACTTACTCAGGACTCATTTTGGACAGAAGCTCCTTACCCTGGGTGCCCAAGACTTCCTGGTAAATCCCTCACTGCACTCGTAGAAAAAGTAAATGTTTTCCTGCCAGGAGACCCCCCTTCTTCCCCCCCGCAGTGTCAGTGTGCTCACCGGCTGCTTTCTGAGCCGCCCCCAGGGTGGCCTGGCCCGGGCTTCAGTCCCACGCGGTCTCACTGCTGGGAAAGGCTTGGAAGGGATTCTACCTGGACGTGACCTGTGCCACGGAGAAAGCCCGTGGTGTGGCTTCTTATTCGCCTCGGGAGACACAAGGCTTGCCGGGGCCCTGAGAGGCGCCTCCAGACACGCTCTGTGCCGCACGCTGGTGCCCGTGGGAACGCGGGACCCACGGCAGAGAGGGCGAGGCCCGTGTGACCACCCGCGCGTGGCTCTGCGCGAGGCTCAGGATCTCTTAGCGACCACGGCATGGCATCTTCGTTAAACGCCTCCTGTCACTACTGCGCGGGCACTAAACGCCTCTACCAGCCTCGGAAAACCTTTTCCCGCATCGATTATTAAAAAAAAACCCCACATATTTTTATTGATCTCAGAGAGGGAGAGGGAGAGACACACACATCAGCGATGAGAGAGAATCATTGATGGGTTGCCTCCTGCAGGCCCCCCACCAGGGATCGAGCCCCCAACCCGGCCTGTGCCCTGAACTGGGACCCGAGCCAGGACCTCCTGGTGCGGGGGAGGAGGCTCAGCCACCGGGGGCCGGGGGCCGGGTGCCTGCACCGTTTTTAAAGGGACATTCCCGTTAACGGACGGCCCGGTGCTAGGACACTCTTTAATCCCCACACAGATGCTCCAGGGAGGATCGGGGGCATGGGCAGAGATGGCCGGTCCGAGGGTGTCCGAGACAGCCCACCGACAGCGCAGAGACGCCGTTCACCGGACGAGCCCGGTCTCCCAGAGAAGCCGCTCCCGCCGACGCTGGCGCCGCTGGAGTGGAGACCGAGTCCGTCCCGGTGTGTCTGTCCCAGACACCGCGCGGCCCAGGGTCCGACAGGCCGGAGGCCAGCGCGTGACCTTGAGCAGGTCCCAGCCTCTCCGGCACTCCGTGTGGGCTGAGGACGTGGAGGCAGGAGAGGGAGCCGGCCCCCCCCCCCCCCGTTCCCCCTCCCCAGCTGCTGTGAGGATGAGGTGGGTGCGGGAGACCATCTAGTCTAACCCATCCAGGGTGGGGGCCTGGGAGCGGGGAGGCAGCCCTCGTAGCTGTGATCTTAGAGATTTGCTTGGAGGGTGGGGCTGCTTGTCCATGCGGGTAAGCCCTGGGGCTCCCCAGCCCTGTGGCCCAGCCTGAATGGGGGTGCAGGGCCGGAATGGGGGTGCAGGGCCTGAATGGGGGTGCAGGGCCGGAATGGGGGTACAGGACCTGAATGGGGGTGCAGGGCCGGAATGGGGGTGCAGGGCCTGAATGGGGGTGCAGGGCCTGAATGGGGGTACAGGACCTGAATGGGGGTGCAGGGCCGGAATGGGGGTGCAGGGCCGGAATGGGGGTGCAGGGCCTGAATGGGGGTGCAGGGCCGGAATGGGGGTACAGGACCTGAATGGGGGTGCAGGGCCGGAATGGGGGTGCAGGGCCTGAATGGGGGTGCAGGGCCTGAATGGGGGTACAGGACCTGAATGGGGGTGCAGGGCCGGAATGGGGGTGCAGGGCCGGAATGGGGGTGCAGGGCCTGAATGGGGGTGCAGGGCCGGAATGGGGGTGCAGGGCCTGAATGGGGGTGCAGGGCCGGAATGGGGGTGCAGGACCGCAGGCCCGGGCTGCTGGGTCGCGTCCGCTCCCCTGGCATTTCGCGCGGGAGGAGGAGTGATTGCCCTGGCAGGGTCCTGGCCCGATGCCAAGCGGGGTGATTACATTCTGCCTGCTTAACATTCCCCCTCCGGTCTCCATGGTGCAGGCAATTCTTCAAGCCCTCTCCTAGGGGAGGCGGGGAGGATGAAAGAGAGAAACTGGCCCACCCCTCCGCAGCACCACGTACACAGGCTACTCTGTGCACCCCGAGCTGTGCTATGTGCTGTGCACTCCGAGCTGTGCTATGTGCTGTGCACCCCGAGGTGTGCTATGTGCTGTGCACCCCGAGGTGGGCTATGTGCTGTGCACCCCGAGGTGTGCTATGTGCTGTGCACCCCGAGGTGTGCTATGTGCTGTGCACCCCGAGGTGTGCTATGTGCTGTGCACCCCGAGCTGGGCTGTGTTAGCACGGCCGTGCAGGGTCCCCCGTGGGATAACGCTGGGAACCACCTCCTCTCCCCGGAAGGAACACGTTGTTCGGGGGCGGGGGGAGGCAGCGGGGGTTGACT